>NC_140292.1:13074864-13194850 GCF_964030765.1 Micromesistius poutassou | reverse complement strand
TAGGACTCTGCTTCTCCTCATGGAGTAGGATGGAGAGGTAGTGAGGACGGGAGGATGGAACCACACCACACACAATGTACACAATGTACACAATGAACACAATGTACACAATGTACACAATGTACACGTATCCTTCAATGGCATTGTGAATCCAATCTGCATTAACATGTGTAAGCATACATGTGTGTGTGGTGAGTGAGAGAGAGAGAGAGAGAGTGAGAGGGAGTGTTAGTGAGTGACAGTGTAAACGTTTATAATAACACACTAAAATGTAATATTAATAACAATTAAATTCACATAAAATAATATCTAAATATAAGCAGTATAGGAAACCCATGATAAGTGCATACAAATAGAGCTGTGATGGAGAAGAATTCAACCAATCACACAATAGAGCACGGTGACTTTTGGTGCGTTCACATCGCTGGGAATTATGGGGAAAACATTTCCGCGACGTCGGAAAGTTCTAGTGAACGACACCTCATGACGCTCTGATGGTTCTACTTCCGTTCGGCAACTGGGGCCAGATTTTAAGAGTTGCCCAGTTGGTGACGTATGGTTTACTAGTGACGGTCATGAACATGGCGGAACATTTTTACTCAATATAAAAGAATCAACCGTCATATCACATACTTTACTAATGATTGACCGCCTGTTGGCGTCGACTTTGCTCAGTTTTAAACGTTGTGTACTGGTAATGTGTACTGGTAATGTGAACTGGTAATGTGTACTGGTAATGTGTACTGGTAATGTGTACTGGTAAACCAGCTCTAGATAAGGGCAGGTGTAGCCCTCCATACAGTGGCAATACAATGTGCTTCTCATAAATAACAGCAAAAGGACAGTAGGTGATACAGCTACAAGGAAATAAAGGCGTGCAAACTTCAAACTGATCCTACTAAGTTCTGTTTAGTTCTGACTGTTTTTTATCAGATAAAAAACCCCTGCTGTGAAGAACTTCTAGATTCCCAACGCAGCGCACATGAAGGGTGGCTGTGGGGGACACGCGTAAGCATGTTCCCCACAGCCACCGTTATTACCAGGACCATGAACGCGCCTTTAATCTGGTCTAACAGAATGATGCACAGTACGATCATCATCCAGCCCATGGGTATCCACTACACAGAGGTCTCACTGAGTGAACATCCAAACACAGCAGAGGAACACGGATCACGATGTCCAGAACACGGTTCGGTTGACTCTCTAGTACTCTTTGTTTCTAAAACATGTGGGTTGGCTCTTCTCGCTCTGGGTTTGTTTTCTGTGAAGTGTGTGCGGTCTCCCGTGTGGTCGCCCCGTTGTATAAATAGGATCAGCTCAGTGTAAACACGCCTCGCCGCACACGGAGGCTAGCTTCAGCCCGGCCGATGCTAATGGCCTTTTTGGGGCTGTGACGCACAAACGTGTTCAAAAATAAACCAGAGTTCATTCCTTTCGGTAAACCCCGGGAATTATGGGAGATTATGGTGTCATTAAACAGGAAGAAACCAAAGAAATAACAATGGCCCTAAAGCTGGTGAAGATTTCTGGTTTACATTCAAACAAACTCATGCAGAGTGTGAACCAGGTCTGCATTCAGGGCTCCATGGAAACAGGAGAACAGAGCCAGGCTGACACACTCGGGGTGATAGAGGGTTGTGTCCTGAGGACGTCTTTCCCCTCTCTGCCTTAAAGGTAAGAACACGCCACTTGGGGTTGGAGTCGTTCCATTAAAGTCCACTGCTCGATGAGCCAGCTCCTATCCATTAAGATGACCTACGTCAGCCCACACGCCCTGGTACCACGCCCTGGTACCACGCCCTGGTACCCCTGGGTGGGGCGTGTCCGCCCACCCTGGTACCCCTGGGTGGGGCGTGCAGACTTACAGCACTGGTTTCATGTTAGTGGGGATTCTCCAAATGCAAAACCATCTAAACAATACTCAGGTGTTAACTCACCTGCTTGTTGTTGTCACCATAGGCCTTCTTGATAGCTACAAAATGTCTTATCTTCCTGCAATCAAACAATACAACACATTCTCAGTGACTACAAAGTAACGTGTTAAGAGAACCCAGATGACTCTTCTGATGACGGCTGTGGTGGTCTGAGAGCCGCTCTGTTAGAGGAGGACCTGCAGGGGCCTTTCCCCCAAACCCTTCTGGACAATATGACATCAAGTAATAAGAAAGAGGTTTCACTTTTGGTTACGCAGAAATGCCAGTAATCTTGTAAGTAACAAGTTACTTATTAATGGCAGGTAATCTTGTAACGTAACAAGTTACTTATTAATGGAAGGTAATCTTGTAACAAGTTACTTATTAATGGAAGGTAATCTTGTAACGTAACAACTTACTTATTAATGGAAGGTAATCTTGTAACAAGTTACTTATTAATGGAAGGTAATCTTGTAACGTAACAAGTTACTTATTAATGGAAGTAATCTTTTGACGTAACAAGTTACTTATTAATGGAAGTAATCTTTTGACGTAACAAGTTACTTATTAATGGCAGTATTCTTGTAACGTAACAAGTTACTTTTAACGGTAACCTGGTAAGGGACAAATAGGACGCCTCACCCTCCCTGGCCGGTGACGGGCGTGATCTTCACGTGCTGCTTCATGCTGTCCCCGGTCTTCCTCTGTGCGTAGCAGACGCCCTGCCACTCCTCCACGGACAAAACACAAACAACCAATCACACCACTGCACGCCGCCCTGCCGCCTGGAGTCATGTGACCCCAGCGTCTGCACTGATAGGAGCAGGAGCCGCGCACCTTTCCTCTGTTGATGCAGGTGTTGATGGTGTCCAGCAGCTCGGCGCGGTTCTTGTCGCTCTTGGGCAGCTCTCTGCCCAGCAGCTCCCCCTGCTGGTAGCCCATCAGGCGCTCCAGCGCCGGGTTCACGTACTGAGGGGGGTGAGACCGGTACGGAGGGGTTAGGGCCGCCAAGAGTCTCCACCCTATGAGAGGGACTCCCCCCCCCCCCCGCTTCTATGGGAGAAACTCAAGCTGGGATTGGCCGTTTAAGGTTACCACGTTAACGTCAATCAAACATTCTTGCCAAACCCCGACACACACACACACACTCTGAGCGTAGCGAGCGGAGACGGCGACGGCCAGAGCAGCCACGCATGAGAACATGAGAACACGTCGACCAGACGTGACGGAGGACCGCGTTCAGACGGCCGACAGACGCCGGCCAGACGTCGGGCGTCACGGCTGACCCGCTCCTCACCTGGATGACGTGGTCCTCGCTGCTGATCTCCACCGCCTCGCCACACTGCTCCAGCGCCGTGAACGCCGCGTTGCACGCCCTGCCGACCACCAGACAAAAGCTTTCTTTTGTTATGCCTTTTTTATGCTTTATGATAGAGTGTGATATTATGATATTTATGATAGAGTGAGATAGACAGGGAGATCTGGGAGAGAGAGAGAGAGAGGGGGGGGACATGCAGCGAAGGACCACGAGCGGGAATGGAACCCGGGTCCCTGCGGTCAGGACCGGGGCTGAGCGGTCGGGGCTCTACCCGGGGAGCCACGGGGATCGACCCCAGAGCCGGTCGCGCTGCGTACCGGAGTTTGAAGTGGCAGCGCACCTCGCCGTGCTGCATCTGGAGCAGCTCGTTGTAGCACGCCGCCGCGCTGCTGCTCTCCACGAAGCGCTGCGGAGGACAACGCACGGCTTGAGGACGGCGTCGGCAAAACGTCGTCTCGTTACACACAGACGTTAGCGGTGTGGCCGTACACAGAAGTCACGGTTCCGTCCCTATCTCGGTTTTTAAGTCACGGTCCGTTTTTTTTTTTATTAAACACATTTTTTTTGGATTTCATTTGATTTTGATTTGATTCGTTAAATTGTATCAAACAAATGCCTTACACACATGAAAAGACATCAAATACAATTGAGGATAAAAACACAATAAAGTCCAGGACTCTTTCCATTGTGGTCCTCAACACAAAACATCAGGACAACACAAGACAGTCACTCAGTGCGTTTACATGACACTCAAGAAAGTCGAATTATTGGGTTAGTCCAACTTTGATTGGATTATTAAGATGCATGTATACACCTTAGTCGAGCTAAAATCAAATTGAATTGGGTTTCTCATAGTCGAATTAAGACCGCTGTGACTAACAACTGTTAGTCGCATTAAGCGTGCATGTACGGATTGGGATTGGATTATGCGTTCTGCGCATTCTCAAGATCTTTTCCGGGGGCCGTGAGCCGGAAGTAGAAGGAGACGATAGTCGTGTTGTTCACCTCACCGTCGGACAACGAGAAACGGCGATTTATTTAAAAAGGTGGCGCAGAAGATGGAGGAAGCCGGTGAATGTAGTTACCCCCTATAAGAATTGTGTCCCGGCCGCGGGAGCGCGCATGGCATGCATTCATTAAAGGTGGAAGCACACGGACACTACGCTTCCATTTCACCCAAGGCTGAATTAAAAGTACATGTTTTTCAAAATGTTGCTCATCAACGAGGTTGTAAAGTAGTAACTACGATCTTCATTCATTGCGCCGCGGCCGAACTGACGGGGATATTCTCTGATATTATGAATCTTAAAGACTGCGTCGGGTTCTCAGACTCTCTGCTACTTTCACAACAAGTAAAGACTTGTAGTGGGGGTTATCTCGCCATGGTGGAGAAGGAATTAGGGGAAAGGAACTTTGGCTTTGACTCTCTGGAGTCCAGATTGAAACGTGACATGGAGGAGAAAGCGATGTTTTCAGTAGAGAGCTGTCTGTATGCGTATGCGGACTCCTCCCCCGGCAGAGCAGCCGGAGGAGTCTGCATGCGACCAAGAGGTCGGAACAATGGAGCATCGGAGAAATGATATGGACCCGAAGTGAACTGACAGCTGTCTACTGAAGACATCTTTCTCGAATGCTGCCTGAGTTTGTTGTTGCTGGTGACGTAAAGAGGTCAGCCGGTGGCTCTATTAGCACTAGTTGAAATGGGCACAGCGCCACCTATCGTACCGGGGCATGACATTCGGCCAATGAATCGATTTACTCACCGCCATGTATAACCGGACAATTGCAGTTGTCCAATTGAGGAGCATAGTCGAACTATGGCTTTAATCGGATTAAGCTGTGCATGTAAACGTAGTGTGTGATAATCAATAAAAACGTTTCCCCCGCCCCCCCCAAAAAAAAAAAAAAAATATATATATAAGAATATAAGAATATATATAAATATATATTCTTAAAAAAAAATTGGTACGTACCGAAATGAAACATGCATCAAACTGTTAGACCCGTACTGAAAAATTCCGGTACGAATACGCGTATCGTTACACCCCTAACAGACACATAACGTACAGATGTGAGTCGCCGTATAGGGCAAGCTAGGAAAGCTAATAACAAAGCTAGTGAGATAATACTAAAGCTAATGAGATAATACTAAAGCTAGTGAGATAATACTAAAGCTAGTGAGATAATACTAAAGCTAGTGAGATAATACTAAAGCTAATGAGATAATACTAAAGCTAGTGAGATAATACTAAAATACTAAAACGGCGGGGGGCGTGACTTAGAGACAGGTCCATTGGTGATCACGCGGACTATGGGTACACTTAGTGGACATACTCTGCTGAAGCCTGCACAGAGGAGCGGTAACACAGAGGGTTCCTCCTGGTCTGGGGGACTAAACAACACAAAACAAACACACACAGGTTACACAACACATCAGCATCATGTGGATATGGACATGTGTATCTATAGTCATGAGTAACACACTGACTTAACATCAGTGCCCAAACATCAGTGCAGGCATAGAGCCTCTTCCAATGTCATGAATCACCACACAGTCACACCCTGGTTGAATAAGGCTGTGTATTGTATAGTGTCATTATGTAGTTAAAGCACACCTACTTCTGGGGCACCACAGCCACTATGACCGTGTTTTCTGAAGGCTTAGTGGCACGGATTAACCTGAAAGACAGAACAGGGAAAGCTCCGTAAGGACAGGTGTGAGAGGACGGCTTTAGGATTCCATGGTTTTTTTTTGTCGTATTGGGGTAAAACTGATGAACAGAAACGATGAACAGTTACAATTGCTTTGCTTACTTTCGGGTTTTGGATAAATAGATAATTCACATTTCAGAGAGATTTCTCAACGTCTCAACAACGGCCACCGACGTGACAGGCCTGAAGAGCGTTTACAGAAAACATGGAGAGGCACCGGACAGCGAGGGAGAGGATGTTGACCGGTGAGAGAGGACGAACATGAAGACGACCACGCAGCGTCGCTGAGGGAGGAGTGAGGCGACAGGGGAGGACGGCCGAGGGAGGAGTGAGGCGACAGGGGAGGATGGCCGAGAAGAGTGAGGCGCATGCTGAAGCATCACATGAGGGGACCGTGGAAGAGGAGAGATTATCTCTCACTGGGCTTTGGGGAAAACTAAACGCTGTATTTATATCACAATGGGAATGTGCGTCTGAAGGCGTAGCCATGGGGTATATTTAACATTTGTGTTATATGTCATCACGTTCAATCAATCCCTCAGTGAAGACAAAGGTAACCCTTTGTCTTCACTTCAGTCAGAAGTCATTTATAAGGCTTCAGTAAATGACAGCGGTGGCCAAAGAACACACATTCTTTACTCAAGTAGAAGTACAGATATTTGTGTAAAAATACTACTGAATTAAGTACTGAATTAGATTCTTTACTCAAATAAAAGTGGAAAAGTACAGGCTCTGAAATAAAACGAATAAACCTAACCCTAAAAATAAACAATACACTGAAAATAATGAACATTAACTTCGCTCCAATGTGCAAATCAGTTGTGATGAAGCCTTAAGCTCTTTGTTGTTCTGGATGCCCTCATCTCTACAGGACACAACGCACTGGCCACGCATCGTTCCTACAGCGTCACACGTGTCGGAAGTCCTGATGCTGCTTCTGACTCGCTCCGTTGTTTGAGTCTAGTCTGTATGGACACCCCACGGGACGGCCTTTAGTGAGTCTAGTCTGTATGGATACCCCATGGATACCTTCATGGTCCAATCAGGGTGAAATCAGTCTTAATGTTGGGAATGATACCAAATAAAAGAGATATTGGTAATTCCCCTCAAATGCATTAAAACTACAGTAGCAAGCCTGTTTTGAAAATAAAATTTGCAGAAAGTAAAGACATTTCTGTTAAAATGTAGGGAGTAAAAGTAAAAAGTTGTCAAATGTTGAATAACTACTCTAGTAAAGTACAGATTTTTGTACTTCGTTACTTCCCACCTATGGTTAATGATTAACTAATCATTAATACAACATTAATCCTGTAACCCATTAGGTAAGGAGGTGTAAATACATTTGTGCATGCTGAATATGTGCTGAAGGAGCCCTTTCTTTCCGACCCTCTTGGGACCTCACAGTGGGAGGGTGCTACCAGACTTATGATGGACAGATCAGCCGACGAGTTACAGTCCACTGGAGAGGCTGGTAGGCTGATGACTTATCAGTCATCAACCAATGCATATTTATGTTGTTAATGAGTAATTCATCATTAACTAAAGGCTTATAAATGACATGACGATGCCAAAGTGTTACCCCATCAATTTGATAATATTATTCTACATAATTACATTAGACAATAACTGAGATCTTACTTTCCCAGCATTTAATAGCAGTTATCAACATATCAATAAACACTTATTACACCAGATATTTATTCTGAACATGACTCTTCCTCTATTTAATGCATTGGCCAGCTGTTCCTGTAAACGCTGAAACAGCTGGCCAAGGAAAAACCCAAACTACGTAGAGAGGAAATGACAACGGTGAATCCTTAAGGGAGTCCCAGAGGCAGCAGTATTTATATCGGCTCTGAGCTTCTCCCGCTGAGAGACTTCACTACAAACACTTAAAGGGAGTGCTGTGCGTGAGACTGGAACGCTGCAGAGGGCTCAGTGCAGAGGGTGAGTGCAGAGGGCTCAGTGCAGAGGGCTCAGTGCAGAGGGCTCAGTGCAGAGGGCTCAGTGCAGAGGGCTCAGTGCAGAGGGCTGAGTGCATAGGGCTGAGTGCATAGGGCTCAGTGCAGAGGGCTCAGTGCAGAGGGCTCAGTGCAGAGGGCTCAGTGCAGAGGGCTCAGTGCAGAGGGCTCAGTGCAGAGGGCTCAGTGCAGAGGGCTCAGTGCAGAGGGCTCAGTGCAGAGGGCTCAGTGCATAGGGCTCAGTGCAGAGGGCTCAGTGCAGAGGGCTCAGTGCAGAGGGCTCAGTGCAGAGGGCTCAGTGCATAGGGCTCGGTTTGGGACTCAACACCAGTTTGATCCTCCTAGAACAGCGGTTCTCAAAGTGTGGGGCGCGCCCCACTGGTGGGGAACAGAGACGTGACAGGTGGGGCGCGACAAACGGGAGGAAATATCACTGAAAACTCCACATTTCTTATGGTAGGAGTGAAAGCTTGACAGTAGGGCTGGGCGATATGGACCACAAGTCATATCTCGTATTTTCAAGCAGAATGTCGCTATAAGATATATACATGCTATAAAATAAGTGCTGTCGCCGCGCTCCAACTCGTCATTCTACATCGGGGGCGCCGCGTCGCTGTGCTCGTTAACCTGCCTGTAGGCCAGGGTGGCTAAACATTTTAAAATTAGTCAGTCAAAAACAGTCGGAGCAAGATGTGGCAAATACATGTTTCGCTCTGAAGGGGATTTTAAAAAGTGACGCGAGCGGAAGAGCGGAGGCTGGGGGGGGAGCGTGTGTGAGCCAGAGGCAGAGCGGGACGGAGAGAGAGGTGAGCAGAGCAGAGTCCTGCACGGCTCTCATGTTGCAAACCCGCACCCGTCCTTATACCCGCACAACTTAAAACCACATCCGACCTGAATATCAGATCCAGCACCGGAGAAGTCTCGCTCTCTTGCTGCGCGGGATGCACTGAGCAGGGGTGGCGAGGATAAATCTGTCAATCTGAGCGATATTGGGAAACGAACGACCGTGCTTCTCGCCACCGCGATCACACACCGACAGAGTCGTCTTTAGGTGTTGTAACCGAGCAGCAGCTTCGTCCCGATGCTGAGCCTCGTCACTGGAGTCCTCCCCGTCCCATAGCGTGTCCGCTGACACTCCAGCTCTCTTCTCGGCCGGGGGGGCGCTGCTCGCATATTTTGTAGACGTGTCACTAATAATGATTTTTTTTTTATTTGAAATAGGCCTACATTTGAACATTTTAAGCTTGCAGCTTTGCAGCCACTCATGCAGGTATAGGTCTCATGAGTTCAATTGCTCACCTGTCTTGCCAAATGCATTGCTCGTCTTTTTTTTTTTTTTTAACAGATTGCAAAGTGGCACTTTTATTTTCTCTTTTTCTGAACTTGGTACAAGTCATGACACAGCTGCACTTTTATTTTCTCTTGTTGTTGAACTTGCTGTTATTTGACGTTATTGAGTTAGAATTTAGATACAACATGATGTAACTTGATGTTACTTCAATAAATGTGGAGATGTTAAGCTTGGCGTATTTCGTTAGCGTTGTGTTGGGGCGATGGGGGCAGGTGGGGCTTGAACATCCCCCCTTGTCCAAAGTGGGGGGTGACCGAAAAAGTTTGAGAACCACTGTCCTAGAATAACTTGTTTACTTTGACCACACAGTCCCGCGAGGCACAGCAGCCCAGTCTTTGAGTTAAAGTTGTTGCTAAATAAATAGATAATGGTTGAATCAGTGGCGTACTTAGCCCTTTGGGGGCTCCAGGCAAAGCTGACCGGAATTGTTGACGGGGTGGGAGGGTGGGGAGCGAAGCTGCGGTCGGACAGGGGGGTGGGTGGGGGGGGGGGGGGGTGATGCCGTAGCGGAGTTGCGGTCGGACGGGATTGTTTACGGGGGGGGGGGATTTTTATAAAAACAACATAGATATGGGGAAGAAATATAACGACGGTATTTTGGGGGCCCCAAAAGGCCTCGATGGGGCCTTCTATCGGGCCTGGGGCTCCAGGCAAGTGCCTGGTTTGCCTAACAGTACGGTCCGCCCCTGGGTTGGATAAGTCTACCATCATGTCCCGTCTGAGATGTGTTTCTCCTAGTGGCCAACAGGTGGTGCTAACGCGCCGCCACCAAAAGCACCTTGGCAGAAAAAAAACATTGGTCGGTAATGAAAACGGTGACAGGAGAAACAGCACTGGGGTCAGGTGAGAGTTGGTCCTCAGCTCCCACCGTGAAGGAGCCAGGAGGAGAGGTAAAGGAGGTGGAGAAGGTAAGGTCTTACTGGCAGACCACCTCCGCCTGGAAGTAGCGTGCGTGGCGCCCGTCCACCACCACCACCTCGTGCTGCTGGGCCAGGAAGCTCTCCAGCGCCGCCTCGGGGCTGCGGGCGATGGTGCAGCTGAAGCCGGCGCGGTCGCAGGCCCACCAGAAGGCATCGCTCTGACTGTCCTCCCGGGCAAACACCAGCAGCACCTGGGGGAGGGGAGGCGGTCACACACTGAGCGGGCGGGCCGGGGGCGCTGGGTTCACACTGGAGAGACGCTTTCACTCACAGGATCTACAGGGAGGTCACGAAGGAGCAGGGAGGTCACGAGGAGGTCACGAAGGAGCAGGGAGGTCACGAGGAGGTCACGAAGGAGCAGGGAGGTCACGAGGAGGTCACGAAGGAGCAGGGAGGTCACGAGGAGGTCACGAAGGAGCAGGGAGGTCACGAGGAGGTCACGAAGGAGCAGGGAGGTCACGAGGAGGTCATTTTTTATCACTATATTGTTTATTGTACACCATTTAACAAAATATCTACAGAGATAGAAAATAGTAATCTATCTTTATATATTGATATATACAGTGAGAGAGGGAGAGATAGAAAGAGAGAGAGAGAGAGGGAGAGGGAGAGAGAGAGAGAGAGAGAGAGAGAGAGAGAGAGGTAGAGATGTAGAGCTGTAGAGAATAGCGGTAGAGGTGAGCGAGAGCGAGTGAGAGAGGAAGAGATGTCGAGAGAGAGAGGGAGAGGTAGAGGGAGAGAGAGAGAGAGAGGTAGAGGGAGAGAGGGAGAGAGAGGTAGAGGGAGAGAGGGAGAGAGCAGGTCTTTATTGGCGAGTGTGTGTGAAAGGTCCACCGCTTTGATCTGGGGGCTGGACTGTCTAACTGTAGTACTGGTTTTTGTAACCATGGCGCCAGCTTGTGAAATTCCACACAAACAGACGCCGCCGGACCTGGTGACGTCACGGCCGGCGGCGGCCCGGCGCCCCGTGAGACCGGCCCGCCGCCATGCGCTGCGTCTGGGGGACACATCCACGGCGGGAGCGCCACACGCTGAACACGCCGTGTGACCTGAAGGAACGCCCGACAGCAGGTTAGGCCCCGCCCACTGTCAACCCTCGAGGGAGGGGCGGGACGTTTGAGTGACATAAGCTGGCAACCCAAAAACTGCGGCTAACAATTAACAGCCACGTGTCGTGTGTTGAACCCACAGAGGGCACGCTGAGCTCATGTTTACATCTGATCAATCCATAGCACTACTACCTGTTGCACCGCTTTCAATCTACGTTAGCCTCAAGGGCTGGTTACGGTGTCACAGCCGCGAGGGGC
This sequence comes from Micromesistius poutassou, assembly GCF_964030765.1. Lineage (NCBI taxonomy): Eukaryota > Metazoa > Chordata > Actinopteri > Gadiformes > Gadidae > Micromesistius > Micromesistius poutassou. Next base: position 13,183,368 of record NC_140292.1, on the reverse strand, counting down.
TGTGATTGGTCCGCTCACTAAAACCTGACGCAGGACCATAAAGGTTCAGGACTGCGTCGAAGCGTCTGCGTGGTCGTGTGAAAGTGGAGCCACAAAGAGCCCTTTGGAGTATTGCAGACGTCTACTGGACGTCTAGTGGATTATGAATGGAAAGCCGTCAATGAAATGTTTGTAAAAGTGAGGGCATCTCGTCCATCTGTATAGAGTTCAAAGGTTAATCCTTCGTGTTTGCGTTGCTCGGTTCAGACCATCTGCAGTTGTGAGAATAGTTTATACATCAGATTCACAACATGGAGCAACATTAAGTTAACTATTGTTTCCATGTTAGGAACCAATAATAATAATTCAATTAGAATATTTATTGGTCACAGTACATGTGTGTACGTATATGCAAATAAGCTATACACAGATAATATCTAGTTGTATGTGTTTGTGTTTTAGGTTGAGGGGATATTTGGATATATAGTCTCCTTCTGCAGCCTCCATTCAAATGAGGGCAGGAAATAGAGTATATTTACATTTGTGTGCGTTTGCAGTGCTTATGTGTGTACGTGTCTGTGCATGTGCATGCGTGCGTCCGTGTGTGCGTGTGTCCGTGTGTGTGTGTGTGCCTGTGTGCATATATTTGTGTGTGTGTTTAGTGGGGTTGTTAAGGTCACGGCTGGTGTGTTGCATGGTGTGTGCAGTGTATCGTACAACTCAGTGGGACCATAATGTGACTTCCAACTGAAGACCGCACCAGTGTCGTTGACCACCATATCACTGAGATGATTGAGCAGGTTTACATAGAAGCTGCACAGATGTTATTGAAGAGAGAGACCCAATGTGTCAGGTGTAGGTCATCGATCCCACCCAAAGATCTATCATCACCGCTCAATGACTTCATTACTGTCCCACAACAGACTGAAGTCGTGGAGAGAGGTACTTCCTCGCCAAAACGTCCCAGACTGTGACTGTGTCTGCGCTGTGACGATACAGCTCAAGATGTTTTGGTGCTGAGGGAACAGAAGACTGTCCATTTCTACTCACGCTGACTCCGTCACCTTTGAGTCAGACTCTATATACAGTATACATAGTATACATATATAGTGTATATGCCGGTCAAAAGTACCATCTAAAGGTAATGACACTCCATTACAGCTCATAGTATAGTGCGGCCGACTCCTGGTCTAAGATACCAGGTCTGTCCCTGCTGTGAGGCTGACCTGTGTATCAGCAAGATGCCTTTTCAATAACGATGTGCAGCTGTTTCACTCCAAGTCTATTTGGATAGGGGCTTGTGCAAAAGCACTAACTAGTAAGACACAGAAAACCAGAACGAAACCAACCTGGTCCTTTCCATTTGTGAATAGTGGGACATGTACAAGGTACAGTATGTAACATGTAAAATGGGTACTGCAGTCAGCGATGGGCATGCTACTTCGAAAGTGTAGTGAGCTATCAGTTACTCTGCATTAAATGAAGCTTCAATAAACAGAAGCTAATCCCCAGTGAAATGTAGCAGGCTAGGCTACCAAAACATGGCCAAAGTAGTTACTTTACTTTATGCTTATTCAAGGCAAACTCAAAGACCGATTTAGCTGTCTGTCAAACAGATACGCAGTTCAATCGTTTATTACACAATTGATCAAACTCTAAGATGAGATCTTAACTCACACCACGTGCCAGATGGAACCATGCCAGGCCTGATTGACAGGAGTTCACAGGATTCAGAAGATATAGCTCACATTTCTACTGGAAGCGAAGCAAGGTCACCTGGAATCATAAACTGTTCAGCTCCCTCTGCCATCTTTCCATCACCTCGGTGTGTCTGGTGCGTGCGTGTGTGCATGTGTGTGACTATGGCTGTAGCATCAGCTCATTGATGTGTACATGATGTCCCCGTCATACAGAAGTGCTTCTTTCAGCCCCCACAGACGTCTGGCGTGTCGGTGGGCCACCTGACGTCTTCCTGTGTTTAAGGTCCGTGTTTGGGGGTCCTGACTCTTAGATTCATTTCAGACTGCAGCAGAAAGCTGCATTACCGCGCTGTTGATCAATCAAAGTGCTTAGCTACTGAAAAGCTATTTGATTTACAAAACAGCGATGTTACCACCACACTACTGAGGAATGTAGTTCAACTAGTAACGTCACTGCTTGTAGAGAGACGCTACCGCCAAACACTGACTGCAGTCCAAACTCTCAATGCAGAGGAGGTTGTCTCCGCCCACTCCTCTCCCCACTGGAAGAGGGCCACACTTTATTTGAAGATAAGCACGATGTTGATGTTTGAAAAACCTGCATATGCATGGTCATTTCTGTGGAAAAGGGGATGAGAGAGCTGTGTTTATTCTAGATTGAAAACAAGGCTTTATTGAGAGGCGTTTGGTGTTGTTCTGTCAGTCCGTTCTCAGCCTTTCTCAGTTCAGTTCCTTAATCTCCTTTTTTTGAGAAGTATTTCATTGTTGTGTAATTCTTGTGCGGTTATGCACATGTTTATATGAGTTGTGAAAACTTGTTGTACCTCTTATTGAACAACACGATATTTGATAGGAAAAACCAACAGAATATATTCAAAGACCACATGCTGAGGCCAGCGTGGAAAACCAAGGGCGCCTTACCTGGATGGGCCCCTGGACCAGCCTCATGGGCCCCACACATTGTTCTGTAGAGGAGACCTGCAAAGAAACAAAACGAATCAGTAGAACACCCCGACAACCAGCACCAACACACACCAACACAATCCCACCTTGTTGCTTCTTTCCATTTCACCGCTGACTCCCAGGAGCATATTGACACTCTCTGCTACGGCCTTAACCTTGTCCCCGTCCGCCTGTTTTTGGGTACATTGTGGCTCGGCCTCCCCCTGACAGCCAACGGCGTGCCGCGTACGCTTCCCCTCAAGGCTGCGGGACAGCCAGGCCGGTGCTATCAGCGTTTCTAATCTCCTGGGTTCAACGGTTTGCGTCTGGAGTCGCGCATCGAGAGAGACGCTAGGCTGAGGGGGGGACTTAAGCGGCAGACCCGCAGTAAAGCTCCACCACGGCTAATACCTCCGTAAGAGGGCTGCACTGGTTCAAGGTTGCACCGCTAATACATAACGCTGAGAGTGTGTGTGTGTGTGTTAGTGTGTTTGTGTGGGGGGGGGGGATAATGTGTGTGTGTGGGGGGAGGGGGGAGGGGGGGGGGTGAGGGGCGGGGAAGGGAGAATGTGTGTGTGTGTGTGTTTGTGTGGGGGGGATAATGTGTGTGTGTGTGTGCGTGTTTTTGAGCACACGCACACACACACACTTTGCATGTTTTTTCTTAGCCATGTGTGTCATTATGTTCTGAGAAAGACTGATTCTCAGTTGATGCAAACACACACACACACACACACACACACACACACACACACACACACACACACACAGCCTCACCTACCCCCGTCTTTCGGCCTCGGTCTTGGTCTCTCTCTCTCTCTCTCTCTCTCTCTCTCTCTCGCCACACACACATCCAGACAGAGAGCGACAGACATATCTGTCTGACATATATTATCACACACATAATGTTTCAACGGTTGCGGATGCCTTTCAAAACGGCTCCGCACTTTCGGTTTTACTCTGTTTACTCTGGTCCATTAATTAGTTGCTCCCACTACTATCCACTTGGTGGCCATGGGCTGAAACTGTCCCGGTCAGAACGTTTTATCTGCCAGACCACACAGCCTTCTGCTCTACCCCACGGCCCAGTAACACAGGACCCCCAGTAACACAGGACCCCCAGTAACACAGGACCCCCAGTAACACAGGACCCCACAGCCCAGTAACACAGGACCCCCAGTAACACAGGACCCCACAGCCCAGTAACACAGGACCCCCAGTAACACAGGACCCCCAGTAACACAGGACCCCCAGTAACACAGGACCCCCAGTAACACAGGACCCCCAGTAACACAGGACCCCACGGCCCAGTAACATGATGTATGAAAATGTATGATTGGGGGTCAAGCAGCAGCTGCGAGACACCTGTTGTGTTTCTATGTTTTCTTATTATTATTCCTCTGACATTGAGGACTATGGCAGCGAATAGAACGGCTTGGTAAGAAGTGCTGAGACTTGGCTGACAGCTTTGGGCCACTCCACTGACCACTCATTCACAGACCTCTCAACCCAGCCGTCTAGCGCCACCAACGGGTCAAAATTTGGTCGAAAATTTAACCGCTTGGCTGACAGATCTGAAATTCGGCGCACTGATTCGGGACCGTCCCATGATCACTCTCGCCAATGTACGGACCTCTATGCCCAACACTCTAGCGCCACCAGTGGGTCGAAAATGGACTTACTCTCCCGAGCGTTCCCTGTGCTTTCGATTTTCACAAATGTGGTACTGTTGGAACCCCTGGACCAGCCTGAGTTCAATGACCCCTACTACGCAACTTTACGCAATATTGAAACTCCGCCATATTGGATTTAATCCAAACTCTAGGAAAAGTTTCAGCGGTCACAAATTTCCTCCGATTTTCACGGAACTCGGTGGAGATCTTCAGACCGAGCTGCACAAACAATACTTTTTTTTTCAATTTCATCTTTATTTGCCTGTGAGAGCCAATCAAATATGGCGGTGAGGCCGCAAAACAGGAAGTGGGCTAACATCTCGGTGCTATAATTAGCCACATTTTTCCTAAACTTGCTACATGGACTCAGGACAGCCCAATGTTTCAGCCTGCAGCCCAGCCTGACCCCTCATTGCTGCTTACAGCTACAGAGTATTTCCATCTATATCGCTTTGTACTTATTTATTGTTTTTGTTTTGTGATCTCATCCAGCGTTTTTTGCAATCTCGTTTCCTTCCACAAACCCAAAAGATAATGATTTTTTCTCTTTGGTTTATTATGAATTCAGAACATTTGTATGATTGCATTTACTTAAGTCCCTATCCCTGGGACTGAATCAGCCGTTGAGCATGTGACTGTTCACTACCCAGAGGGGTACACAACGTGTATACACACACACACACACACACACAGGCGAGTTACAGCTGATTAGGAAGAAACCACAAAGACACTGAATAGCATCATTGATATGATTGGACTAAGAGCAGAAGCTGACACAACCACATGTCCTTATAATGCTCCTCAGGCCTGCTTACTGCTCTCAGCACTAAAGGACTCTCTGTCTCTCTCTCCACCTGTCTCTCTCTCCACCTGTCTCTCTCTCCATCTGTCTCTGTCTCTCTCTCCATCTGTCTCTCTCTCCAGTCTCTCTCAAGACGTTTTTATATACAGTATGTCCAGTTGTATTTTCTTGTAAATACAGGATGCCCCATCTGACCACATGAGAGACAACAGAATATTGACATCACTTCAGAAACTCCACTTCAACTTTGTTTCGCTAAATTCACGAGTTCATTTGTGAACAAAACATGTCAAGAAAAAGGGTTTAAGATGTTTTCTCTATGAATCCATTAGCAATGCCCAAAGATTATGTTCTGGTTTCTGAACAGGATAGCAGATGGACAAACGATGCTAGACTGTATGTTTTGAAGACTGTAGCCATCAATCATTTATTGATGCACTTGCAATTTCAAAAAGCCATACCCCGCCAGGTCAATACAGAGTAAATATATGCTGTATTTGAATACAATACATATGTAGAGCCATATATACATAGGTATAGATAGATACACACACATACACACACACACACACACATATATATATATATATATATATATATATATATATATATATATATATATATATACTTATTGACGGATATATGATATAAAGAAAGAAAGATAGATATAAAATATTAGAGAGAGAGAGAGAGAGAGAGAGAGAGAGAGAGAGAGAGAGAGAGAGAGAGAGAGAGACAGACAGAGACAGACAGACAGACAGATTGAGAGGGCAGGCTACTTCTTTATTAATCCCCAAAGGTAAATTGATGTAGTCTATCCTGTGGACAAACGACATTGATGGCGACAACTGAGACGGATGTCTCGTCGCCGTGTGCCTACTACGAACATGTCTGCACGTGTACACACACGTGTGTGCGTCCAACCGTAGTACCGCTCTACCGCGCCTACCTTGACGCTGGAGCGGCAGGTCTGCGTCTCGGCCTCGATGCGGACGTGTCCGCCGCTGCTGCGCTCGTTCCCGCGATCCCGGTGCGAGTTGTTCCTCGAGTGCCGACCCTGGTAGGTGATGACGGAGGGGATGCTGTCCGCCGCGTCGGTCTTGATGAACAGCCCGTGCAGCGTGGCCGCGGTGCCCTGGGAGATCGTGGTGGTCTGACGCGGCGAGTTGGATTCGTCCGAGTCTCGACAGTAGATGACCCCGCTCTGAGAGACGTGGATACTAGGGGCGCACCCCATACCTTTAGGCAACCCCCGCCCTCCTGGTCAGACACCCCCCAGCTAATAACACACGCGACCGCGCACTCGCCAACCACCTTGTAGGTGATACCTTTCCCGGTTGAACGGCCGCTGTTTCCTCCCAGCATCGGTAGAGGTCGGGAAGCCCTCGCCCTCAGCTCCTACAGCACCGCCACCCCGCCGCCGCGCTCCGTCGGGGGACATGAGAGACAGGCCCACATAGCGGCACAGCCTTACATCAAACTGCTCAGGGATCGCATTCTTTCTTTCTAACCTATATTGCTATTGCATTTCTCAGAGCGGACTGGGAGAGGTGGTGGTGGTGGTGGTGGTGGTGGTGGAGGGGCGGGTGTGGTGGGAAGGGGGGTTTTGCAATTCCCCGCAACGGTACCGTTACCGAGTCCGTAGGCTATACCAAATAAGACACGAACGTCGGCTACATCATCACACAGGCAGCTGTTAGATGCGGTGAATGGGCTCAGAGAGCATCACTCTGTCTCTGCGCTGTTCCGCCGCCTCTCTGCCGCGCGCGGTCCCTCTCCTCCCGGTCCGTTCTCGCGGTAACACGCTGAGCGCCCGACGCCTCATGCTTCTAGCGCGATCTCAACTGAGAGGTCTGAGTCGTGTTGTTTTGAGCGGAGCAACGCACAAGCAGCACGAATGCTGCAGGTTGTATTATTTCTCTTGTTGGATAAAAGACTCGAGCCTATTTGGGAAGCGAAAACGACGCCACGTTATTAAGCGTCTGACAAGGCCGCCTGCTCTGGGCTGAATCCAGCGGACCACCACTCTGCCACATAGAATCCACCGGACCGTTCTCCCTGTTGTTACTGCGATAGAGACGCGCTCTCCTCTGCTCTCTCTCTCTCTCTCTCTCTCTCTCTCTCTCTCTCTCTCTCTCTCTCTCTCTCTCTCTCTCTCTCACTCTCTCTCACTCTCTCTCTCTCTCCCTCTCTCTCTCTCTCTCTCTCTCTCTCCTCTGTGTGCATGCCTCGCTCTCCCCATGCCATAACATGTAACACTTATATCAAACCTAGAGATCCTCCCCGACCCTTTGTGGGGGAATTGACTCAAATCAAAGGCCAGAAACAGCCTCCACCCTGAAGCTCTGACCACAGCTGAACCAGACCGGGCCACACTATTATTATATCGGTGTGCAAAAGGTGCTGTAGGTAGATTGAGAATCTGTGAAAACCTCATCCTGTCAATGTAATCACTCTGCTTCACAGGTATTCACAGGGAACATTAATTAATTACATTAACAATGTAATCTGTTGCCTAATCAACAGACTCTTACTTGACTGGCTGCAAAATCAATGTAGGCTACATACAGATAAAGGTACCTGATACAAAGTGTCTGACCTGTAGTTACTTGTAGAGCCACACAACGTAGAAGCTACTGTGCAGGAACATGTTTATGTGTTGCTTGGCGACAGTTTAGTCACACGCCAGTTGCAGAACTATTTGTGATTCAGTGCCAAATAAATGATTAAATAAAAAAGCAAATCATATCAATTTGTATTATCTTAAATCCTATCATCGTATTTCAGGTAACTAATAAATGGTGATTAATAAACGCTATCTCCCTCAAGGTCATGCTGTTACACTGAATATCAGCACAGCTGTGATTAGCTTCGGGACTCGTACCTACGACCAGATCACAGTCCCGCTGATATTCAGTATAACAGCACGACCTCGTGTGATGTTGCTTCACTTGATCTCCATGCATTTGTTAATAAATATGATTGAGGTCTGGTTGTGGCGTGATGGAGTTTCATGTGCGAACAACAAAGTCCTTTCATCACGGTACCATTGTACAAAGAATGTATAATAAACCCAGCGCAAGAAATGAAGTTTCTAAATGTCTTGAGAAGGTAAGACGTGTGTGTACCAGACTCTCTCTCCTGGGAATAAATATCTATATCATTCACCACCCAAATGAACAGAACTAGGATTTCTTCCATTCTTGAACATGTTTCATGCCTCATGATATGTGAAAAGATATCTGGTATTATCATATTGCTAACCTGTGGTGGAAATAACTTAAATTGTAGATAGTGTATAGCCTGGAAATCCAGACCCACATCTAGTTGCCAGACCCTACGCTGTAGGATCTGGCAACGAGTGATGACAATGGCCCAACTCGAGGGGCGGCACCAAGCATGCATTTGAAAATATCAGGGATAACACTACGACCAATCAGAAGACTACAAGGGGTGAGTATCCAGACCGGCGGAGCTAACCAATAGATAAGACTCTCGCCGTATCCGATTGGAAAAACAGCTATGAAGGTATTATTGTAGCAAAAGTCTTGAGCATGCGTACACTAAAGTCACAAATGTGTAACAGTAAAGTTGAAGTCGTAAATATTTATGTTGCATGTGTACACTAAAGTCACAAATGTGTAACAGTAAAGTTGAAGTCCTAAATATTTATGTTGCATGTGTACACTAAAGTCACAAATGTGTAACAGTAAATTTGAAGTCGTAAAAAAATTTTCTACCGTTGTAAACACAAAATAGGGGCTAGGAGTTCACAAGTCCTTTGTTACAGGTGCACAAATCCTATCCTGTGCATCACAACTTCAAAGAGTCATGCACTTGACACTTTTGCTACAATCATTGCAGCACAGTTGTTGCACGTGTTTCATAATCTGAGAACGTGCACAACATTTGTGCATTCGTAACCCAAATGTGAACTAATGCATCAGAAGTTGCACATCTGTGAAATATTTCCTCACAAATAAAATTATATAGATTGCTATGTTCATTGAGCATTTTAATGAGCGAGCACAAGTCCATCGATACAACTGCTCGAATCTGCTGCTACGAGTCTCAGTGGTTGTTTTTCCTGAATTCCCCTGAATTCCTCCCAAAATACATTGAATGACACTTGCGGCATGTTAATGCAATAATTTTGGGGGAATTCAGTTGAACTAAGTAATTTCATTTGACATAATGTAAGATACCACCCTCTTCTCTTCTTTCAAGACTCCAGAAAGTAAGAGTTTGCTTGGATAGGTCCCAGTGTAGTTTGAAAAGTGCACCCCCTGCCGGCGACTTTCATTGGTTTATGCTGCAATTTTGTCCCGCCCACGGACGCTCTGCGTCATACGGATACAAATCACTTTCGCTACACATGTACCACCTAGACGTGTTGCAAAAGTACCCGCAGGAAAAACAACCGCTGAGACTCGTAGCAGCAGATTCGAGCAGTTGTATCGATGGACTTGTGCTCGCTCATTAAAATGCTCAATGAACATAGCGATCTATATAATTTTATTTGTGAGGAAATATTTCACAGATGTGCAACTTCTGATACATTAGTTCACATTTGGGTCACGAATGCACAAATGTTGTGCACATTCTCAGATTATGAAACACGGGTGTGCGAATGTATTTTGCACCAACTGCGCGGCAATGATTGTAGCAAAAGTGTCAAGTGCATGACTCTTTGAAGTTGTGATGCACAGGATAGGATTTGTGCACCTGTAACAAAGGACTTGTGAACTCCTAGCCCCTATTTTGTGTTTACAACGGTAGAAAAAATATTTACGACTTCAAATTTACTGTTACACATTTGTGACTTTAGTGTACACATGCAAAATAAATATTTACGACTTAAACTTTACTGTTACACATTTGTGACTTTAGTGTACGCATGCTCAAGACTTTTGCTACAATAATACCTTCATACACAGCAACGCTTTTGGCCCGCCTATATCAGATACACCGATGTGATTGGTTAATGTTCTGGGCCAGGGGAATCGGGGAGTGACTATATTGCTCGTTCCCAGAGTGACTCGCTGAGCAAATTCAAATTGTGCTCTCTCTCTCTCTCTCTCTGGATTTCCAGGGTTAGATAGTGTGTATGTAATGTTCTACATTCCCCTGCCGGCAAACATCCAGCTCTGTTATTTAGTCCTCACTGTGAAGCTCTCCACTGTGGTCACTGATCGTCCTGAGCGCTAGGAGAGCAGGCAGCGTCGTGGAACAGACAAGATCTACAGGCTACACATTTGGTTCAAACACCTTCCAACAGACACGTGGATGTTTAGTTCAGTTCATGTTTTGGCCCCACCTCCTCGACATGTATTTTGAGTTCCGGACTCACACAGCAATCATTTCAACTATATCGTGCTTTGATACCCCCCCCCCCCCCCCCCCCCACACACACACACACACGTCAAGGGTGACATGCATCGGCGTTACCATAGTTACCGTAACACTTAACCGGCCAGATCAAGATGAAAGGGAAACTTCACCCAGATTAGCTTTAACTCTCATGCAATTCTTATACATGTTCTTTTTTTTTTATCAGGACAAAAAACAAATAAACAACTGCACACAAAGGCTTCGGTTAAGGGTACTTCAGTTAAGGGTGCTTTGGTTAAGGGTGCTTTGGTTAAGGGTGCCCGTGCAAGAGGTGACTATGGAAAATGTCCATAGTCAAGTGTGGCATGGCCCACAAGATAATACTATTCTAAATAAGCCACCTAATAATAGACAATAGGTCTATTGCAGACCTGTGGTCCACTGATCCCTCCCCTTGGTCGTATCCCTGTTAAGCTATTTAATGTTTAAAGCTAGGCCGTTAATTCTGTTAAGTCTCACCCAGATTGTGCTCTTGGCCGATATGGTGTGTGTGTGTGTGTGTGTGTGTGTGTGTGTGTGTGTGTGTGTGTGTGTGTGTGTGTGTGTGTGTGCGTGTGCGTGTGCGTGTGTGTGTGTGCTTGTAAGAGAGGGAGAAGATTCCGGTTCAGGGGCCATTCCTACGCTATCTGAGCGGCCTTAAGTCAACAGAGTGGATAGATACATACAGTAACTAAAGCCTATGTAACTGTACACCTTATTCAAACGGGAAATTGTAATAATCGTACCAATGATTTTCTTTTTTTGTGATTAGGCTACACTAATCACCTTTTTTATTTGTCAACATCAAAATATAAATAAAAGCATATTTTATTGTTTATTTAAACGAATTTAAAGTAACTCAAACATTTCCGCTCAAATAACCCACACATCAAAATGCAGGTTCACAGAACAGACCTAACAGGTGAATTGTAGGTTAATATCTCTGAACCTATGGTCCGTAGTACGAGGGACGGGTCTTACCTCATGTGGTCCGTTGCGCGCGTCACTTTCCTCTGGTGACAGTTGACTCATAGCTCGCGCCACGGTGGTGACTCCTTTAACGCTTATTAATGGTGGTGGTGGGCTCAATGAAGTCTGAAGAAGACGATTTACTGCCCTATACCTACTGCCATGAAAAATCAGTCCCGCAGGGGAACCGACATCTAGGCGGTGGTGAGATGCATATGTCAGCTTGGACTACATAACTTTTTTTTTTTTTTTTTTAAGTTGGCCAACAGGTTGGACGACGTCCGTGGGGCCCTAGTGTCCATTCAGTTCCGTAATCGGCCGATATTGGTTCTAGATATCTGGCGCCCCCTGTACGCTGAGTTGGAAACTACAGTTGGCCTTCAGTCTGTGGTCGAAGCCTGCCTCCATGTAGTTGAAGTGAACTTCGCCAGTGTTAAAGCACAAAAAAGCTAATGTGTGTGTGTGCTGCCCTCTACCCCCAGCGCCTTGCCAGGGTCGACAGATAGATAACTCTGTAGGTGGTCCTACTGAACTGACACCTTGCTAGGGTAGGGATTGCTTGTGCGCAGTTTAACTGGTAGGCCTATAACTGGTCATTTAAGTTCAGGAAAGCCGCCTGCTCCCTTTTCACACCAACGTCAACTTTGCCAATAACGTTCGCTCATATACAATTTTAGAGCTCGACAGTTATTTATATTTAAGCCTAGCCTAAATGTTATTAATATTTTCATTCTGTTGTTATACATGCAGGTATGGGAATCAACTACAAGAGATAATTGTCTACTCATATTGAACATTGATTTGCTACACAGACCTAAACCTATTCTTGTAGGATTTAAACATATAATTAAGCCTACTTTAGGCTACACATTTATAATTTTATTTTCTTGTTAGTATTTGCAAAAGTATATTAAAAAACGGACGAAGGCCGACTCCAACAGTTGAAGGTCTACGACTGTATAGCGGGGAAGCCTATGGTGGTGCAATGGTTGCTTTACAACACAAGGGGGCGATGCTTGAGCGCAACATAATCATGTGCGCTCCACTTTCTGCTGCAGTTTAAATATTTGGTCTGTTTTGAAAGTGTGGTCCGCGGTGTGATTCGCAAAACATTATAGTAAAGTAAGTTAAAATAGTAGGACCTGAATCTTGGGATTGATGGACTCTCCCTTAACAATCATTTTGATTGAGGGGTAGATCGCAAGCTCACAACGCGTTCCTACAGAATAAATGGATGATTTCTTTCATGTTCCCTTCTTCCAAAAGCTAAAGCTTCAAATCCGGGATTATGGCCGGTGACTCCTGTTGGCTTCCAGGAAAAGCTGGATTTCCAGTCTCTTCTGCTCATCTTGCAGGAATGTGTATCTTACTCCCATGATGACATCACCACAGCTTTGTCTCCTCCAAGTGAATTATGCATGGGTGAAATCACCTTGTGATGTACACACCACAACACAACACACTCGCACACACACACACACACACACACACACACACACACACACACACACACACACACACACACACACACACACACACACACACACAGACACACACACACACACACACACACACACACACACACACACACACGGATTCTCTCACACACACACACACACACACACACACACACACACACACACACACACACACACACACACACACACCAACACAAATTCAATTATAATTATTAATTTTATTCTTATTTTGTATGGATCAGGAGGGGAGTTGGTCCCGGGTCACCAGCTGCTCCCTATTCATCCTCTCACTAGCTGCTCCCTATTCATCCTCTCACTAGCTGCTCCCTATTCATCCTCTCACTAGCTGCTCCCTATTCATCCTCTCACTAGCTGCTCCCTATTCATCCTCTCACTAGCTGCTCCCTATTCATCCTCTCACTAGCTGCTCCCTATTCATCCTCTCACTAGCTGCTCCCTATTCATCCTCTCACCAGCTGCTCCCTATTCATCCTCTCACCAGCTGCTCCCTATTCATCCTCTCACTAGCTGCTCCCTATTCATCCTCTCACTAGCTGCTCCCTATTCATCCTCTCACCAGCTGCAGGCCCACTCACAGTAAACGGTGCGAGTGGGCCTTTATTACACCAAACATGTTATTCTTCTTTTGTTGGTTTGGCACATGTTATATGTATCAGAATATGACATAATTTCAGTGCTCATCTATTCATAACAAAACATAAACATTGTGTGACAATAATAAATGAGGTGGCCACAAAATGTTTGCAGCTGCCTGAAGTGTTTGGATTCTGTAGTTTGAATGAGACGTCAGTAGATCAACGGAATCAATCGAATACAAGAACAGAGCAGCAATCTCAACCTAAAATAGGGGACCTTCAAAAACCGACTGTTTAAAAGGTAAGTCAATGAAAAACAAGCAAAGAACATAACCCTGGCCTGCTATTAGGCCCACGAATGAATGCATACAGGCCTGTAACACACACCTGGTCCACTCTGTTTACCTCCTGGTTCGTGTTGAACAAACATAATAATACAAATAAACAATGCTTAATGGAACAGTGACTTCAGATCCTTTACGATTAGCTGGAAAGGCTACGAAAATAGCATCATGAGCAAAGTAGGCCTACTGCAGGTAACATTTGTCAATTCGACGATTGATAGTCATCAGCAGAATATCGTCCGTCGCCTTCATCATAACCACGCAAGTGATGCGAGTGTGTGTGTGTGTGTGTGTGTGTGTGTGTGTGTGTGTGTGTGTGTGTGTCCTCTGATCCAGAGAGGACTTTATCGTACAGGCGGACGTGTCTATAAAAGGAGGACGGGCTGGTCAGACCGCAGACTAGTGACAGGTTGGCAGAAGGCGCGTGATGGAGCGCGCTTTCCGAGAGAGGCTGCTCTTCGCCCTGCTGTGTCTGTCTGTTCCCAGGAGAGACTGCCGCTACATAGAGGTACGATTTTACTTGGATTTCGGTGTTTTTAGATTGCGTGTTCATTGGTAGGACATGTGTTTTTGCTAAAACACAACTTTATATTGTTGTTGTTGTTGTTGTTGTTGTTGTAGGACAACGAGGTGACCCAAGATGAATTGTTTTCTGTCCTCAACTCGGATCTCAAGAGAGAACTACCCGACGCGTCAATTTACCGCCGACCCTTACGTGAGTCTCAACCCTGACGGAGGAAACGCCTTTAGTGCGTAAAGGGTTCTGTCCTCACTGCTGGGTTAAATCCTCCCCTCTCCGCGACATGTGGCTGCGTGAGACCTTCTCTCCCTTTTTTAATTCAGGGTTAATTTAAGATCAAGAGAAGAGGTTAGGAGGAAAATATCAATGATAAAGAGTTAAGTGATGGGATGACAGAAATCCGTAATAAAGGCTAAGGGTAATCAAGGCGTCCATTAAGCACCATGTACTTCTAATGATGTCATTAAGGGTTATTAAGGTGTACATTAACCATTAAGCATCATGTACTTAATGATGTTATTAAGGGTAAGGAAGTTGTGCATTAAGCAGCATGTACTTCTAATGATGTTATCAAGGGTATCCAGGTGTACATTAAGCATCATGTACTAATGATGTTATTAAGGGTCAAGGTGTCAATTAAGCATAAGAGAATGTTGTACTATCTAATCAATCTCAGGTCATTGAGTCCAGTCGACTTCCTTGTAGTTGACTCTGACTTTGAGATGCAGCCCGTGTTATATCTGTGGACATGTTCTACCTGCTAGGCCACAGTGGGTGTGTTGTGGTTGCTTCCCGTTCTGAGCCGTCCCTGTGGCCCTCAGGGTGTCTGGACATGGTGGCTCTGGAGGGCCAGTTCACCTTCACCGCCGCCAGGCCCCAGCGAGGCTGCGCGGCCTTCTTCATCGCCGAGCCCAACCAGCTGTTCAGCCTGTTCTACGACCGCGTCAACATCGACTGCAGAGGAGGGGACTTCATCAAGGTGACGGGGCGGGTCCTTCTGCCCTACACGCTTTCTTATGACATCACAGGTGGGCGTGTCCACCTAGGTGCGCGCTGGGATAGGTCAGTCCACCAGCCGACCCGGTGGACCGTAGCAAACGCTGCTCCGTAGCAAATCCGTCACACATCTAGGTGGCCACGCCCGCCTGTGATGTCATAAGGGGCCGATTCTCAAAACGGCTTGTAACGGCGAATCACACCACGCCTGGTGGCGCGTCACGGGACCTTTAAGAACATCGTTGTGTTCACGAAACCTCTGTGTCAAGTTAGATGCTAGTCATTTTTCTCTCCTTTTGACATTATGATTCATTATTCATTTATTATTATTTTTGTACTGTAAGTGCGTATGATTTTGGTTACGGTCATATCTCAAACCAATTCTTACAAAAGTCATAGTTTTCCTCAGATAAGTTCAAAGTTCATTTCGGTACAACCAGGAGAGTGTCAGAAGCTCTCCCAGCAGCGTCCCGCGGGTTCACAGCGTGTGTGTGTGTGGCTCAGGTGTTTGACGGCTGGGTGATGAAGGGCCAGAGGTTCACAGCGTGTGTGTGTGTGGCTCAGGTGTTTGACGGCTGGGTGATGAAGGGCCAGAGGTTCACAGCGTGTGTGTGTGTGGCCCAGGTGTTTGACGGCTGGGTGATGAAGGGCCAGAGGTTCCCCAGCCCACAGGACCACCCCCTGCCGCTGCACCAGCGCTACGTGGACTACTGCGCCTCGGACGAGCCGTCCCGGAGGGCCGGCGTGCGCTCCTCTCAGAACGTCTTCATGCTCTTCTTCCACATCCGCCACGCGGGCGACGGCTTCACCGTCACCGTGAGGCAGCGCCTCAACCTGTTCCGTGAGTCTCTGTATACTTAAGCAATAGATCACGACAGGCTGTGGTATACGGTCATTATACCACAGTTAAGGAGCGTTGTCCGACCCCCTTCACTGTGGTATAATGACCGTATACCACTGACTGAAGTGATCTATTGCTTTTATAAAACGGTTACGTAAGTATGGCGAAATGAAAGTCATAGACACCCTCAATTTTGAAAAAGCTAGAAAGTCGGAAAAGCATTTCTTTTAACGAATACAAAAAAGCAGTCCCTCCTGGCTGCCGGCAAAGTGTACGGCGGTTGCTATGCAACACACTGTAGCGTCCTTCAGAGAGAAGGCTAGAGACGGTAGCTCGGTTCGCCGGCAATTTAGCCTACTATCGAGTTCACTCTGGCACTGTGTGCCTATTGCTTTACAACATTTCCACCCTCTCCAGCAATCAACATGTTTTTAGGCTTCAGTGAACTATGCTATTGCTTTTATATATAAATAAACAACAGTTAGAGTTAGGCGCAGAGTGATACTGAACTCTGTAAACTGAACGGGCGTCATAGCTGTGTGTATACGCTGAATATACAACAGTTGGGAACCAATCAGATCGCTTGATTTAAGCCACCCGTTTTATAAATATATATATATATATATATATATTTTTTTTTTTTTAATTCTTCTTCTTCTAATTGCCGTACTAGACCTGCACAGTGAGCACTAAAGTGTGTATAGAATACTGTTTCTGTATTCTCAATAAAAGGCAAATGATTAATTTTTTTGGTTGATTTATTTGATAAGATATTATATTAATAGATATAATGTAAAAAATATTGAGTATCGAATCGTATCGAATCGTATTGTGCCTTAAGTTATCTGTTTTTAGGGTCGATTATGATGCAGTCAATAAACGCATTTGTTTTTGTTGAATTTACATACAGACACATTTCCATAAGTAGTTCAGAAGATAAGTGTGCAACATTTTTTTTCCGCTGCATTAGCTGCATCAGTATTCAATATGAATATTATATAAGCACAGGCACGGACAAACGTATGCACACGCGCACACACACACACACACACACACACACACACACACACACACACACACGCACACGCACACACACGCACTATTTAGAGGCTTGAAGGCACAAACCCACTATGCATTCATATCTACACACCTCTACACACAGCACTCGCACACACATGCCAATCCCGGTTTGTGTGTGTATCCCCCCCTCAGCCTGTAACATCATCTCCCAGACACCAGAGGGCCGCTTCACCATGGTGGTCCCTCAGCAGCACAGGAACTGCAGCTTCTCCATCATATACCCCGTGCAGCTCCAGATCTCAGCCTTCAGCCTGGGCCGCCGCAGCGACCCCGCCCTTCCCAAGGTGAGTGCACCATGTCCCTAGAGCAGAGGCCGCACAGCGCCGTGTGGACGCAGCACGGGGGCCCGGGGCCCTTTTGGGTCACGCGTGGCGACTGCACATTAGGTTTTAGCTTTTCAACAGTGTTTTTTGTGGTGTGCACCAAGGCGCCATGTTTGGACCTCTACGCGTCCTCAGCCTTAAGCCACGCTCCTCGATGAGCCGTAATTGGAGTATTAAAACCCAAACCGTTCTTAAACTGACATCTCCTCTTCACAGATGTCAGTAACAGGGTGTTCAGAAGATGGGGATTTTGTGGAGTTGCTGGGAGGAAGTGGCCTGGACACATCACACATGTCTCCTATAGCAGAGCTCTGCTCCTCCTTCACTGGACCCAGTAAGTATTAAAATAGCTTTCATTGTCTTTCAATACAATGCAAACATTATCCTGCTTTTATAGGGCTTGTACATCGTAATGTAACATCTCCGTGACTGCCGCAATTTTGGAGGAATAGGATCTTTAGAATGTAAGATATGTTGTTCCCGTCATTGTTTGGTAGCTAATGTTGATATTATTAGTCACAATGGGCAGATATACCAAATACAAAACAATCAAGATGATTAAAATGAACATTATCATCGTCAGATAATCAGCGTCAGTTCTAATGTCGTTTATTCCTCTCCAGCTCAGATGAAGATCGGATGTGACAACACGGTGGTGAGGCTGGTGTCCAGTGGGAGGTTCGTCAACAGCTTGACCTTCAGCTACAACCTGCTGCAGCAGAAGGACCTGCGCGGTGTGGACGGCTTCTGTCTCAGCGAGTGACGCTCCGTGGAGGCGGTGACCAGACTCCTGGCTCAGGGGACAGCGGTCGCAAAGAAAAAATACTATTTTGTATTCTTTAGTTTTCTTAGTTTTCTTTGTTTTTAAATCACTGATGACATTGGATTATGATGTTACGTTTATTGTTTTGATTTTGCTGGAATAAAAAATACTTTTGTATATAAGCCGTGACCTCAACATGAGCCGTCATTGATGTTCATTTAATTTAAATGATATTACTATTTTTTGTAAGATGTCTATAAGGGTAGAAGAATAGCAAACAAATAGCAACACAAGGCTTCCTTATCGGGCCCCCACTCCTCCACCAGCCGGGCTCATGTTGACGAGGCACTACATCTAAAACACATCTCTTTTGTGACATCACAACTGTCAACTCCTTCCAGCCCTGGGTGACATTGCGATGTTACAAATTGTAATGTTATACCAAACATTTCCTTTGATTATGTATATTTGAGTATTTATTTATTTGTGTTTAAGCTTCTAACCATGTAAGTTAGAAGAATATATTTGTGGTTGACATTCTTTTAAAAAGAATGATGGCACAGATGCTTGAATGCTTTTCTCTATGATGTGGTGGAGGATTGTGTGTTGTAACGAGTTCTGCCGCATTACATAAAGGAATGTGCAAAAAATGATGTTAACAGAGTGGGCTTATCATGCATACCATTCTTAAAAAACTATATTCAAACTGTTTTAAGACATACCTGTCTATTTCCTGGATGTAAATGTAAATAAAATGGTTTTGTGGAATGACTAATTGAGATTTAAAAAATATGCATAAGATCATTGCATTGTAAATTAATGACTCCCCAAAAATGAATATAATATGATAATTATTGATTACAAGTCACTTATATTGGAAACTATATGATAAAAAATAGGTCTGATGTTGGATGATCTGAGGTCTAAAGTTAGGTCGAGGAGCCTTGAGGAGCAGAGCTCTGAAAAATTGCCATAGATTAAATGTCCTCCCATATTTGAAAGATGTTTTACTCAGTCACAAAGTCCTTCAGCTGACAGGAGAGCCCTAGAGACCACAGACAACAGGCATCCAGTATGTTATATAAAGGGGTAGATGATAGATAAGAACGACCCTACACTAACTATAACCATACGTTTAGCAAAGGAGATTACATGTTACATTAAGACTTTCAAGCTCTTTTATTGTGGTATTATGGTTGCAATAACATTATCTTAAGTTCTCCACTTTCATAAAGCCAGCAAGTAAGCAGAATGATTATATATATACATATATGCACACACACACACACACACACACACACACACACACACACACACACACACACACACACACACACACACACACACACACACACACACACACACACACACACACACACACACACACACACAGTTGTAGAGCAGCAAACAACTGACTGTCATTCATGGCAGTGAGCTCATAGTTTGGTTCATGCTTGCTGTGCGTGAGGCCACTCCCTGTCATGATGAGGTCCCCTTCCGAGAGTGTAATCAACCCGGCCCAGAGCCACAGGGATGATATGGAGCTGGTGGTCCTGGTCAGTGTATGAGGCCATGCTGAGGAGGGATTGTTGAGCCATGCAGTTCACCAGTTGAGATTATTGACGTGCTGTTATTTGTCGCCTCCAGAGTCGGTATACAGACACATTCGTTTCAAATCGATGCATCGCTTTGGTTTATTTTGAGGGTGTCTTTGGGTTGTGGTTAACTGGGTTGTGGTTAACTGGGGTGTGGTTAACTGGTGTGGGGTGGTTAACTGGGTTAGGGTTAGGTTAGGTTAACTGGTGTGGGGTGGTTAACTGGGTTAGGGTTAGGTTAGGTTAACTGGTGTGGGGTGGTTAACTGGGTTAGGGTTAGGTTAGGTTAACTGGTGTGGGGTGGTTAACTGGGTTAGGGTTAGGTTAGGTTAACTGGTGTGGGGTGGTTAACTGGGTTAGGGTTAGGTTAGGTTAACTGGTGTGGGGTGGTTAACTGGGTTAGGGTTAGGTTAGGTTAACTGGTGTGGGGTGGTTAACTGGGTTAGGGTTAGGTTAGGTTAACTGGTGTGGGGTGGTTAACTGGGTTAGGGTTAGGTTAGGTTAACTGGGGTGACTTACTGTGTTACTGCATGAAAATCAAATGTTTTTCCATAAACATAAGAAGCTTCTTGCCCAGCACTGAGGTACCAGACAGACAGTGTAATCCCTCTGTCTCTCTATCACTCTCCGTCCATATATGGTATTAATAATAAACACCATTTCCTTCAGTGTATCTACACAGATCTCCAGTCCCCAAGAACAGCTTTCCATGTTGTGTTCTCCCCCTCTCTGGAGGAGGAGAGGAGATTACATCTTCTAGTGGCTGGAACGTGCGTTTCCTCTTCTCCTCTATATCCCTCCCCAGGGGCATCGAGGCTGAGAGGGAGGTCAGGTGTGTGTGTGTGTGTGTGTGTGTGTGTGTGTGTGTGTGTGTGTGTGTGTGTGTGTGTGTGTGTGTGTGTGTGTGTGTGTGTGTAGGGGTGGGGGGGGCGGGGGTGGATGGAGACTAGAATTGTATAATGAAGAATACAGAACACAATCGAACACGGGTGGACGTCACTGGATGCAAAGCCCCTCTCGATGGCGCTGCTGGGACCGGGATTACGGGCTTGGAGCGCGGGCTGCACAGTGGCATAATCCCCGGGTGTTGGGCCGTCGCCCTCAAACGGAGGGACTGCTGCGTTTGTTCTAAGGAAGCGGCTTTAAGAAATCTGTTTCCGCGTGTCACCTGGAAGCAGCAGATCTCCGGTCTATTCGGGGCTGCTGAACGCCGGCCGGTGGTCAGATGAACGGCGAGGCTCCTCTCTGAGCTGAACATCAGCGTTTCATTAATTCAGTCTTGATTCATTCATGGGTTCATCGTTCATCCCGATCAAGTGTCCTGTGATGCGGGATTATTTTCTGAGTATCATTATTGTTTGGATTAGTTTTGCCATTGAAATATGTAAGAGTGTAGGCATGTTGAGTCACCGTATACGTCCATAATGTCCTTTAAAATACTCATTGGCAGAACAACAACACATGGTTTCAACTGGTTTATTCACACAGCCTTCCCCAGGAGTCACTAAGTGGATGTTTGGGCTTACTGCCGTACGAGCTGAAGAATATCCCTCAAGTGTCTCTGAACGTCCTGAAGAGAGTGACGCACGCGGTGGCGGTGGAGGAGGGGGGGGGGGGGGAGAGTAGGTGTGGGGTGTCGGTGGGGGGGGGGGGGGGGGTGGCTCCGGGCCCGTCTCGGAGACTCTCTGGCCAGGTAGCGATCTGGATGAGGAGGAGACAGAAGGAGGACAGAGGAGAGAGCCTCCTCTGCCGTAAGGCTTTCTACGACCTCAACGACAGGATGTTGTCAACCTGACCCAAAACGACTCATTTGATCGTGGTCCAGCAGCCCCGATCGACAGGTGGACGGAACCACAATACGTCTCACAAAACAAAATTAAAATGCATTATGATTTATAGCAAGAAATGTTTATTTTATTGTCCTGATCTTCATTCAGTGAATGTATATGATTTAGTTTGTTAGTAAATGTCAACCATGGTCAACCAAAATATTTTCTGTGTGCGGTTTTGTAAGCTTGCCATCAACAGAGTAAAAAGCACATGAAAAAGATTTTGAAAAGACTAATAAAATGATACGAGGGGGTCGTAGACGTACAGGAAGTGATGCAATAGGCAGGTGACCTAGGGGTCACGGACACTTGGGAGGGAGCTATCTGTATCGTATCGTGATCAGTGTCGTATCTGTATCATAACGTTACCTGTATCATAACGTGATCTGTATCATAACGTTATCATAACGTTACCTGTATCATAACGTTACCTGTATCGTGATCTGTATCATAACGTTACCTGTATCGTATCGTGATCTGTATCATAACGTTACCTGTATCGTATCGTGATCTGTATCATAACGTTACCTGTATCGTAACGTGATCTGTATCATAACGTGATCTGTATCATAACGTGATCTGTATCGTATCATGATCTGTATCGTAACGTGATCTGTATCATAACGTGATCTGTATCATAACGTGATCTGTATCGTATCATGATCTGTATCGTATTGTGATATCCCCAGCTTCTTGCCAATACCCCCCCTCCCCCCCATTCAACATTTTACCTAAACCTCATAGGCCTCTGAAGAATAAGTCCCGCCTCCGAGGCTCCCTCGGTTCCCTCGGTCAAATGTCTATGTGAAATAACATGGGGTTTATGAATGATTTTGAATGATCGTATCATCTAGTTTCGACTAGCTTTTTGGATTGTCTGTGCCGTTAAAGTAGTAAACGATTATAAATGCTATTTTAACGGCACAGACAATCCAAAAAAACTGTCGAAACTAGATGGAAAAAGTGTGTAGTTCAAAACGTGACACAGCTTTTACTTCTCCGCCACCTACAGAGTTTGTTATGTATGATCATTCATAAATCCCATGTTATTTCCTATAGACATTTGACCGAGGGAACCGGAGCCTTGGAGGCGGGACTTATTCTTCAGAGGTCTATTGCTACTGTGACGTTTGAGTTTTTTATTTTTTTTTCCCAGATGGCAGTCCACAATTTTTGATATGGAAATTCTATCTACATGCCATTTGATTAATGTTTTCAGATACCGTGAATGCATAAAAAGTACATTCCTGTCATGGCGTGGGTGACCCCAGAGAGAGACCATACCACTTCCATTTGTGAATGGCAAACCTGACGAGCAAGGCAGGACCACTGTTGTGAAAATATGTATTTGATTGGTTGGAACATTAAATGGTCATGAAAGACCTTGAGTAAACACGTGGTTGAACGACACAATGTAAGTATGAGTGTTGAGCGTTGAGCAAGATATTCAAAGACATTGAGTAAAATTGAGCCATCTCTCTCTCTGTCAACACACACACACACACACACACACACAGCACAATTGAGCTCAGTGATTTATTTTACATTTGATGTGTCACATCTCAACGTCAATTGATCCTGGCCATCAGGCTGGATTAAAGAATGATTCCACATGCCATTAGCCTTTTTGATGAGCACAATGCTAAATACAATACTAAAGACAAAACAAATGATGATAAATATTACTCGTACACACAGATAATTCAATCTATAGGATTGCTTTATGGCAAATGGTTACACTGCACAAATTCTAAATATTTTCAGGAAAAGTTTGAATAGCAGTATTTGGTTTGTATAGTGTGTACACTAGAGGCAGTCTTTCAGTGACTAGACCCTCATTCACATCCATTGTGATTTTGACATTTCTACATTTCCTATTCATACAAAATATGAATATGAAATGAACAGTATGCACAAAATAAATAATAGATATGTTTGTACCACTGTACTAAACAATACAGGATAAGACCAAGATTTAGCGATATTCAAAAGCAATAAGGAAATGATGGATGCTGTGAGACTATTCTATGCAGATTGTTGAGACATTCAGTGAGTTCTGGGCTGCATATTTATGTTCCTATATATGATATTGTATAATCTAAACTCCAGCAGAGGGTGTACATGTTTTTATCAACACTGATTGGCTTTTCCGTTACCATGGGAACACCAAACACCAATCATATCTTTTGGGTTGGGGGGGGTCTCCATGCGAGGGGCGGGGCCTCTACTTGGACTTCAACTTCTGCTGCTCCTGGAAGAAGTCGTTGCAGGCCACGGTGAGCGCCGCCACCAGCACCACGAACTCGTTGAAGTCCACCTCGTTGTCCTTGTTGGAGTCCAGGTCGTTCATGATCTTCTCCACCAGCAGAGGGTCCTTCTGGGACTGCAGGCAGAGAACCAGAGACATGTCGTCATTAGTCAAAGGTCATGTGACCATCAGAAGACTACAGCTAACATCCAACGCCTCAAAAATGTTGAGCACCATCATTTAAATGAGAAATATAACCGCAAGCGGGGATTAACGGGGTCCGGGCAAAATGAAAAGTCAAGAACACACTAATGGAAGATATATATGGAAGATATGTAAATATGACATATAATTATGAAGGAAAGGATTTCATGAAGATGTTCCCCTTAATGCCATACTGTGCCTGGGCTTTCAGGTGAGTGGGCTTCAGAGCGATGGCCGAATGTCATATTCAGCTTGTACATAATGCTCTAATCGGGATTCCAACTCTCAACCTAAGAGTACAAGGCATTATCCCATTGAGCCACTGACAAACCTGAACTGTTTTCACATGGTGAAAATGTCTATTGATAAGCACACAACATCAAGAAAACTAAGCACACATTTCACAAGAGAATTATGGGCTTTCTTAAAAGAGTACAGATCTGAAAATGTGCACAGTGAATGGTATCCACCTAATGATAGTCGTATGGTAGTTATACAATAACAAAATGGTCATGTAGGAAAAATGGGCCTGTGGACGTTTGGCTTTTCTATGAAATTGTGGGAGTAAACATTTTTAGAGCAGAAGAACAGTGAAAAAGATGCATCTGATTTTAGAGATTAATATGATGAAAGAATTTTGAGTCCAGGTCAATCTGGTAAGGAGAAATAAGGCTAGTTCATAATTTTTTTAAATTGCGCCACCTTCGGGTGCAGTACCACAATTGGGGTTCATGGGTAGCGGGGGGTATTGGTATCCACCTCATGATAGTGATGTTTTTTTATACAATAACAAAATGGTCATATAAGAAAAATGGGCTAACTGCTCCAACTTTATTGGCCAATATTTCTCAAATGGAACTAAATAAAAAAAATTCAGTCTGATGTTTTTTGTGAGGCTTGGTCTAAAGAGTTTATGTGGCGATTTTGGTGAATTCTGGATTATTTTTGTAGCCTGTGAATCTTTTTATCATGTTCGGCTTTTCTATGAAATTGTGGGAAAAGTAAACATATTTAGGGCATAAGAGCAGGGCCATAATGATGCATCAGATTCTAGCGATTAATATGATGAAAGAGTTTGAGTCCAGGTCAATCTGGTGAGGAGAAATAAGGCTAGTTGATGATTTTTTACAATACGCCACCTTTGGGTGCAGTTTTTCGACTGTTTTTCGAGTGTTTTCGACTTACAGTATAGGCTGCAGTAGACTTTCACAGAATTCAGGGGGAAAAATGAACGGTACAGAAACAATAGGGGCGCAAGCAGCTTCTCTGCTCAGACCCATAATTAAACTCTCCATGCTCAAACAATAACGATGATCATAAAAAACCCTTGATGAATATGGGTGACTCATCTCGTATGATTAGCAATTTGATGCATGTGACACATTTTATTGACCGTCAATAAGTATCCTTCAAATAATAAAAGGAATCAGTTGGGGTTCATTGAGACAAAAAACCCAAATGCAAAGGTCGTTTTGCAGGAGAGAGAGTCCAATACAATATTTTCATGGATCACGGACTGCACAATTTAGGTAATTTATGATTGATGAGATTATGGGAAATGAACTGCAGAACATTTATCCTGGAAAGAGGCAGCTGTTCTTGCAACAAGACAGATCCTCTTCCTCCCACATGATACAGAATTACAGAGACTACCCATTTGACGTAGACTACCAAAATGTACACTGTTTTGTGTACACCAACCGTTTTGGTTTTGTATTTGCAATCGAATGTGGTGCGAGCTTCATCAAAGACACAAAACTTGCCCCATTCCGCTGCATCAAAGCTCATTTTTCACATTACATCTAAATACATATATAATGTGCAACGGCAATAAGCTGTAATGAACCTCAACAGACAAGGATAATGTCAATAATGTTGTCCATCGAGGCTGAGTAACATCCCAGTTGGCACCGACCGCCCCTGACTTGATGGCTTCTGAAGGCTAATTTGGTCTCCTACCCTGCAGGCCCCGGGGCCGAGCTGCTGCAGTCGGCTGTGATCAGCAGAGGCCGTGAGGCTAAACTAACACACAGCTGATCACACACTCGCCCTTTAACTCCCTCCGCCTCCACATCATCACCAGCACCATCACAGCGGGATTGAGAAACATGACACGATTCTCTCCACCTTCCCGCCCCCGGGGCCGGCTAGGATGTTTCTGTTGGGTTACCCGGTGATGGCCGCCAACGTATCCGCTTAAAGCAGAGTCAAACAGGAGGCAGAGAGCCAAGCTCCCGAGGCCCTCGCGTTCATGCAGGTTTAGTCCATGACAGAACGTGAACACTGATGACGCTCACACCAAATCCTCCCACAAGGACGAAGGTCATGTCCGTTCATCTGCCCTAAAAGTAATCATTGCAATTACTCACGCGTTAAGACCTTAAAAGTGTCACATTTCACTCACTTAACGTTTCATGACAGTTATGAGATAATGTTGTTTGTAATTGTATGCAGGCGAACATATCTGCCAAAGCAAACAACATCTTGTTCTTTCCCTCCCTCGCTATAATTAATTTGGCAGCGCTGGAAAGAAGGACGTCATACCGGAGCGAGAGGAGTCTCCTCTGGGAGGAGGCCGCCGCCCCCGGGCGCCGTGACGTCACGGGGAGGGCTATATTTAGCGGGCGATACGGGCGACCGATGATGATGATGATGAGCAAGCACCTGAGGCTCGCCGCCGCATGAGTGATGAGGAGAGGTGAGGGACGAGTGAAACAAACAGGAGGACAGATGAAGACAGGGGAGAGGGTTTATCACTGCGGGCCCCCGGGGGTCCACGCGTGCACGGCGACCGTCAGAAGAGTCTCAGGGGCCTGGGAGGTAGAACGCTGCTTTGTATTACTCTCTCTCTCTCCCCCTCTCTCTTCTGTGTGTAATAACGTACACTGACGTCTAGAGGAACGGACCGGTCAAATGTGCTCAAATATTCCTCATGGTCGTGATACATCCAGATAAAAAACAAGAGATAAGTTAAGGGAAAATGCACCTCTCTGTGCGCACTATAATGGTAAAATAGATCAAGTATTATAGCCATTGTGTATTATTGTAGTGAAGTATTTTTCAAGATTTATTTAGGAATTATATGAAATACCATACTTGGAATATCTCGATATCTAGAGTTTGTCATCAAGTGTGTGATACTGTAATTTAAAGCCAGGTATTGTGACCATTTATAACCCAATTGGGCTAAATTGGGGTGGAGTAGTCATTCCAACACGTGAATCTGTTACAGGAAGTCGCTTCAACCTTTTCCAGAACTGTTCCATAAATGTCCCAGAGCTGTTCTGTTCCACATCCATACCATCCATACATAAAGGTTCTAGTAAACTCATGGCGCAAAAACCTGTGAAAGTAAAGTACCGTACAGCTAAAAAATATGTATTTGCGTTACCGTGAGGAAGTCGGTGAGCTCGCTGGTCAGGAGCTCTTTGAGTTCGCCCTTGTTCAGTTTGTACTTGTCTCCGTCGTTCCCGGAGTAGTTGTAGAATACTTTGATCATGGCGTCCATGGCTCCTTCCAGCTGGCTCGGCATCTTGGTCAGAGGGTGGAGGATAGTGGAACGATCTGGGGGGAACATGATACATAAGCACCTACAGCAGAAGGGCACCTCCTCATTTACACTGGACTGTTAACGAGACGTCTGAACAGACCGCTGTATCTGTCTTCAAAGAGCAGCGGATCCTCAGCCAAAGAACAATCATTGGTTTTCTGCTCAAATGATAAATTTGCCGTTATATAATCGATCGTAGCCTATCATATGTAATCGTAATCCAATAGGTTTATTAGTTAGACCATCTCAAAGAACCACAACCTCAAATTACATTTCACAATCTTCCTGTATATTCGTGGTATAAAATCACGCGCAATAACAAACAAGTAAGACACGACAATGAACTGAAGCGGGTTATCCCTGCCAGCATCCCCGACCTGCGGCCCGCGATCAGCGCACAGCAGCGTGGTACTCACCCCTGGATAGAGTCGGATGGAAATGTGCCGCGAGGCAAGGCAGCAGCACTTGTTTATTAGGAGGGGATCTAAACGGCTCCACCCAGCGCCCGTCAGGATAATTAATTCCACAGGTGAACGGCGTCCATGGCAACGTTCCTTTTTTCCTTTCCACCTTTTTAATCAATACTCCCCGCGTGAAAAACAAAACAGGTGCTTGAGTCGGCAGCGGGGTCCCGGGAGACGTCTCCGGTCCTCGGCAGGCTCCCGTTGGAGCCCTTGAACACAGCCGGGGAGAGACGGGGGAGGAACAGCAGGGAACCCTCTGGTAACACAGGAGAACCCTGACCCCAACCCGAACACTAACCCTGACCCTGACCCTAACCCTAACCCTGACCCTAACCCTAACACTTACCCTGACCCCAACCCTAACACTAACCCTGATCCTAACCCTAACACTAACCCTGATCCTAACCCTAACCCTAACACTAACCCTGATCCTAACCCTAACCCTAACCCTAACACTTACCCTGATCCTAACCCTGACCCTAACACTAACCCGAACACTAACCCTGACCCTAACACTAACCCGAACACTAACCCTGACCCCAACCCTAACACTAACCCTGATCCTAACCCTAACACTAACACTTACCCTGATCCTAACCCTAACACTAACCCTGATCCTGACCCTAACACTAACCCCAACCCTAACACTTACCCTGACCCCAACCCTAACACTAACCCTGATCCTAACCCTAACACTAACCCTGATCCTGACCCTAACACTAACCCCAACCCTAACACTTACCCTGACCCCAACCCTAACACTAACCCTGATCCTAACCCTAACACTAACCCTGATCCTGACCCTAACACTAACCCTGACCCTAACCCTGACCCTGATCCTAACCCTAACCCTGATCCTAACCCTAACACTAACCCTGACCCTAACCCTAACACTAACCCTGATCCTAACCCTAACACTAACCCTAACACTAACCCTGACCTAACCCTGACCCTGACCCCGGGCAGTGGAACGGGTTCTGTGGGATGGGGTCATGCGTTGCAGAGATTGTGAATAGCAAATAGGTTGAAACATTTGGGATTGAATGGTTAAAGTTCCTGAAGTGAAGATGCCGTTGTGTTGTCTCACTCTGTTTCTCCGAGGTTTGTGTAGAACGGTTGTGGCACACAGCACCTCTTCCCTGACACCAGTTTAAGATTCCATCAACTGTGTTTAGAGCATCTGATTAATATTCATTATTAAGAACGGTTTTAGCAACTGGAATGACTTCAGTCCAATACATTTCTGTTCAAAGCAGTTCAATGAAGCCCCCAGCCTGCGTTTCCAACAACCCTCAACCCCCACCCCCCTCAACCCCCACCCCCTCAACCCCCACCCCCTCAACCCCCAGCCCCCCAGGGGACACTGTCATCAGGTGTGCAGAGGAAACGTTTTCTTTACTCGCTGTTCGCAACACACACACACGCACATGCACACACACAATCACACACTCACACACAGATACTTTTCCGTTGATCAGCTGATGAAAGAGTTTCAGCACCAAGCCGCCCAGCAGGTGGTAGGCCTGTACATTCTGACGTTAACCCCCCCCCCCCAGAAGACGTAGAACATGAAGAACCAGACCACAAGGCTTTCATCAGAGCATTGGTGTTTGGACCTTCATCCTCACACAGCCTTGAGATGCGTTCCAGTAAGGCGGTCAACTTTTAACGACCCCAAATATGCTTCTCACTTTTCACTTGAGACACCACTTTCATACCGAACATGTGTACTACTACCAACCCACCCTATGACAGCTGATCCAACCCGGTGCATAGGTCTACCCTGGTCATGCTTTGCCAGGGGGTCACACGCCATTGATGTGACGAGTTGACCGTATGAGGTCGGTGACGCTGTGCAGGATTCACTTCTCATACGCCCAGGTGTTCCCAGGTGTGCAGCTGAAGCCACTGTTAAGCTAGATCCAGAGCCACATCTAGGAAGCTGTAGGGTCTGGAAATGAGTAATGAAAATGGCCCAACAAAAATGTATTTGGATGTTGTTACATTCATATACAAATTTTTAAACTTGAATTTACAAGACGCTTTTCATTTGTGAACTTGTTTACATTTGTGTGTGAACCTGTCTGTATTTATATGTGGATTTTTGAGAAAAAAAAAATTCAAGGGAACCGGAGACTTTTTTTTTTGAGCCTCTCCTGACGTGGCTGGATTCACAAATGCATTTTTTTCAACAAGGACCTCTCTGTAGCCAATCAGATTCCTCCCTCGTTTTCAGCCAATCACATGACTGCAGTCCCGGCCTCTGAAGAATAAGTCCCGCCTCCGAGGCTCCCGGTTCCCTCGGTCAAATGTCTATGTGAAATAACATGGGGTTTATGAATGATCGTACATAACAAACTCTGTAGGTGGCGGAGAAGTAAAATCTGTGTCACGTATTGAACTACACACTTTTTTCATCTAGTTTCGACTGGGTTTTTGGATTGTCTGTGCCGTTAAAGTAGTAAACGATTATTAATGCTATTAATTAATTTATGCTATTAATGCTATACAGAGTTAATACAGAGTTTGTTATGTACGATCATAAACCCCATGTTATTTCACATAGACATTTGACCGAGGGAACCGTATCCTTGGAGGCGGGACTTATTCTTCAGAGGTCAATAGATAAGACTCTCGCCGTATCCGGTCGGTAAAACAGCAACGCTTTTGGCCCGCCTATATCAGATACATCGATGTGATTGGTTAATGTTCTCACGAGAACTCTGGATTTCCAGGGTAGGGTTTAGCCATAACCAGAGCACACTGTGCCGTGTCCTCAGTGTTTCCCAACAGGGGGTACGGGGACATTCCTGGCAATATATCATTTTTTTTTAGCACAAGAGGCTTGATCAACGGCCGTAGTTCAAATGACTCTGTACGCAATTGGATAGTCCTTCAACCAATCAGACCAACGATCAAAAAGCTGCTTGCCGTCGCTTCCCTGTCGTCATTGTGTTAAATCAGCCAATAGCGAGCGAGGGGGAAAAGCCAGCTTGGTGATTTGCCCCCACAAAAACGTATCGGAAAAATGTCTTGCTCCTCTCCAGCCCCTCCTGCAGAGCAAATTCAAAACGCCGGCAGAACGGGCTTGGGGTACCCAGTCTAGGAAATTCCAAGATGATAAGTGAATATTCCTCAGTCATTTAATAAGCCCGTCAATCAGATAATGTACTATAACTAGTTTCCTGGGGAGACAAGGCTAGTGATGGGTCGTTTGCAACCGTATCAGTTCGAAGGAACTCTTTAACAAGAATGAACCGACCTGATTCCACGTTTCAGTTCGTCTCGTTCCTCTCTATCGTTGTTCTCCCAGACTCGACTCCCCCTCGCTGACTCGCTGTTCACTGTGTTGAGTTAGCAGAGTGGTGGAGAGGGACTGGCCCGGGCAACAACATCCTGATTCCGAACAAGAAGCGCTCCTCAGCTGAAAGGAAGTTGTAATGTTGTGTGTTGATTGATGACCGTTTGCACCATTGTTTGAGAATGAGGAAGGAGCTGAGAATCATGCATTCCATGATTCACCGCTCCCGGAAACGCGACGAGCGAACGATTCTGAACGATTCTTCTTGGCGAACTGACCGACGCAAATTGAATCAAGGAAAAGAATCATGACATCAGCCGCACCCAGATCACACAATCACAACAGCTGCTTACCTGCAGCCAGAACAATCTGGATGAATGGCTGAAACGTCCACTGGCTCTGGATTCAGGTCAGGGTTCAGAGGAGCCCGCCGAGAAACGCAAGAAAGAGGCCGAACTGTAACCAAGGCAGTGGGCCGACAGTGAGAACGATGTTTTATATGGATTCACTTCTACTTCTGCAGACCCACCGCAGCCTCAGTGCTTCTGGTTTAAAGTTTAAATGCTTGTTTAAAGGGGACTTATTCAAAGGAGCTCCAGTTTGTTGTGGTGAATGTTACTCATTTTACCACAGTTTACCACAGTTAAGGGGGTTGCCGTCCTAACTGTGTATAATGAGCACATTCCACAGTCATAAGCTATTGCTTGAATATAAAACAAAGGCAGGTGGATTCTTTTGATTTCGTATTTATTTATTTGTTTGTATTACTTATTTATTTCCAAGGCAACATATTATTTAT
The DNA here is from genome assembly GCF_964030765.1 of Micromesistius poutassou. Classification (NCBI taxonomy): domain Eukaryota; kingdom Metazoa; phylum Chordata; class Actinopteri; order Gadiformes; family Gadidae; genus Micromesistius; species Micromesistius poutassou. Next base: position 13,151,002 of record NC_140292.1, on the reverse strand, counting down.
TTTTATGATTAATTTAATTTAGAGTTCAAATTAAGAAAATGCCTGAGAATTAAATGTTCAAATTAAGGAGATGAAATAAAATGATTTTCATCAGTTATGTTACGTTCTACTTTTGAAGAATCATCCACACGTATGAGTGAGAGGGTACTCATGTACGACAAAAAGGCTCAGGGGGTACACAAGACAAAAAAGGTTGGGAACCACTGCTCTATACTACTCTACTACACAGGGGAAGCACGCCCCCTGCAGTCAATGCAAGGAAAGTAAAGATTTTACTCCGCACTAGAGTAACATTTTCTAAATACAATATTAGGTATTGGGTGCAATTGAATTCATGGGATTGTTGCTATTTGTAGCTTACTACTGATTATTTTACTTTTTTAAGGAATATATAGGTTATATATTATTTATTCGTCAATCATACACATTGCCACTTAAGTTTCCTAATTTAAGATAAAATAGTAGGAAATTGTTTGTTAATTAAATACTGTTAACAAATAAACATTCTCCACCTCCCTGGAAGACTTTGAATGCGTTGCGTGAAAACATCTCAAATAAGTCCATCAAATATTCCACTTTGTTTTGAAATGATATAAAGTAGATGAAACCATATAAACCACCGTATACCCAATAACACCCATGACTGCGCATGGAGATACTATATGGAGAGGTAAGGTCCTGTTGGACCTTGGATTTGGTCACTGTTCTATCTGATGACCTCGCTCAGTCACTACTGTCTAACCCCTACCTGCTCCTTAATGACCTGTCTCTGTACTGTCTAACCCCTACCTGCTCCTCAATGACCTGTCTCTGTACTGTCTAACCCCTACCTGCTCCTTAATGACCTGTCTCTGTACCGTCTAACCCCTACCTGCTCCTTAATGACCTGTCTCTGTACCGTCTAACCCCTACCTGCTCCTTAATGACCTGTCTCTGTACCGTCTAACCCCTACCTGCTCCTTAATGACCTGTCTCTGTACCGTCTAACCCCCACCTGCTCCTTAATGACCTGTCTCTGTACCGTCTAACCCCCACCTGCTCCTTAATGACCTGTCTCTGTACTGTCTAACCCCTACCTGCTCCTTAATGACCTGTCTCTGTACTGTCTAACCCCCACCTGCTCCTTAATGACCTGTCTCTGTACTGTCTAACCCCCACCTGCTCCTTAATGACCTGTCTCTGTACTGTCTAACCCCTACCTGCTCCTTAATGACCTGTCTCTGTACTGTCTAACCCCCACCTGCTCCTTAATGACCTGTCTCTGTACTGTCTAACCCCCACCTGCTCCTTAATGACCTGTCTCTGTACTGTCTAACCCCTACCTGCTCCTCAATGACCTGTCTCTGTACTGTCTAACCCCTACCTGCTCCTCAATGACCTGTCTCTGTACCGTCTAACCCCTACCTGCTCCTCAATGACCTGTCTCTGTACCGTCTAACCCCTACCTGCTCCTCAATGACCTGTCTCTGTACCGTCTAACCCCCACCTGCTCCTCAATGACCTGTCTCTGTACTGTATCACCCCTACCTGCTCCTCAATGACCTGTCTCTGTACTGTCTAACCCCTACCTGCTCCTTAATGACCTGTCTCTGTACTGTCTAACCCCTACCTGCTCCTTAATGACCTGTCTCTGTACTGTCTAACCCCTACCTGCTCCTTAATGACCTGTCTCTGTACTGTCTAACCCCTACCTGCTCCTCAATGACCTGTCTCTGTACTGTCTAACCCCTACCTGCTCCTCAATGACCTGTCTCTGTACTGTCTAACCCCTACCTGCTCCTTAATGACCTGTCTCTGTACTGTCTAACCCCTTCCTTAATGATCTGAGTCTGAAGTCAGTGAAATGTGCTGTGGATTAAAGCGTCTGCTAAATTACTAAATAGGAAGTTGTTCAGAGGGTGAATAATAAAATAGAATAAATAAATCATTAAAAAATGTACTGAATCAATGCTTTAACAAAATATAAGCTTTCATTAAAAAAAATTGTTACATATTTGCAAAGCAATTCCATCTTATTACGTAACATCTTCATAACATTGGTTCATTAACTTTGATCATGAGATTATCTTAATAATAAACTTCCTCCATGGCACGCCATAGGAACATGAACAGTGGGGGGCATTCGCTGCTTTCCAGGCTTCAACAATGACGGCTCTGTGTGTGAGCAGAGCCTCCGCCTTCCAGATCAGCTCCACAGCGCTTTTCAACTGATCCCCACTCTGACAGTTCCGACAGCGTGTTATGATTAATGACTTGTCTAGACCTGCTGCGAGTGTGTGTGTGTGTGTGTGTGTGTGTGTGTGCGCGCACGTGTGTGTGTGTGTGTGTGCGCGCACATGTGTGTGTATGTGTGTGCGTGGGTGCCTGTGTGTGCTTGTGTGTGTGTGTGCCTGTGTGTATGTGTGCGCACATGTGTGTGTGTGTGTGTGTGTGTGTGTGTGTGTGCCTGTGTGTCTGTGTATGTGTGTGTGCATTAGATAAGGTGAGAGGATGAAGCCGGGCTGTGCAGCGTCCCGCCGCCCGTCGGCGCTCCGCAGCGCGCTGGAGGAGGTCCTCCGAGGCCGGGGGCTCAGGTCTGCTCCCCAGGACCCGTAGTGGAGGCGCTGCCTCCATGATCTGGGTCAGAGATGGGCGCTATTGTGGCCCGGGTTGTGAGTCCTGGCGGCGGTCCTGGTGCCATGAGAAAGAGCCCTTTAGTGAGCGCTTCTTTTGAGACACGGGGGTGGGCTGGTGTGGGGGGTGGGGCTTTACCATACATAAGACCAGCTAACGAGCTGCCCGTGCAATTTGGCACCGGCCACACCAGATGATCTGCTTCCTTTTTTTTTTTTCCTCTCTCCATACACAAAGAGACCTCCAGGATCCATCCATTCACTTCCAGGCTGTTAGCTCTGTCCTCGTTGCAGCTGTGCGTCGGCTCTTGTCCTGTCGGCTGCAGGCTCCTGGCTGTGGGTCTCCTCGTGAAGCACAGCGTGCCGACGCTGCTGGACCGAGACATGAGCGGCGGCAGCAGCAGCAGCGGGGTGCTCCGCAGCACCCCCGACGCTCCGTCCTGGGTGCTGGACCTCAGCAACCTGACGGCCGCCCTGGTCCCCGAGGGCTTGGTCCTGCAGCCCGTGTGGGACCACCTCCAGCAGCACCACCAGCTCCTCCTGCGCAGCCCGCTGTTCCCCGTGGTGCTGTCCGTGTCCACCTACTTCGTTCTGGTGGGGCTGTACACCGGCCTGGACCTGCTGGCGCCCACCTGGCCCTGCGTCAACCGCTACAAGCTGCACCCGCAGCGCCCCGTCACCCCGGCCCACGTCTGGTCCACGCTGGCCGTCACGCTCTACAACCACCTCCTGTACATCTTCCCGGCCGCCGTGGCCCAGTGGCTGTGGCGGCCGGCCACCGCGCTGCCTCGCCAGGCGCCCACCCTCTGGGAGTTCCTGCTGGGGATCCTGGGCTGCACCGTGGTCTTTGACTTCCAGTACTACCTGTGGCACCTGCTGCACCACCGGGTGCCTTGGCTGTACCGGACGTTCCACGCCGTCCACCACCAGTACAGCCAGCCGTTCAGCCTGGTCACCCAGTACCTGTCGGGCTGGGAGCTGTTCAGTGTGGGCTTCTGGGCCACGGTGGACCCGGTGCTGCTGCGGTGCCACTGCCTCACCGCCTGGGGCTTCATGGTGTTCAACATCTACGTGTCCACCGAGGACCACTGCGGCTACGACTTCCCATGGGCCATGCACCGCCTGGTGCCCTTCGGCCTGTGGGGCGGCGCCCCCAAGCACGACGCCCACCACCAGAGGCCCGCCACTCACTTTGCTCCATTCTTCTCCCACTGGGACTGGCTGGGGGGAACCAATACCTCCACCACCAGCACCACCCTCTCAGGAACCACCCCCACCCTCAGCACAGAGCAGGACGTGAAGGAGGAGATGAAGGGAAGGAAAGAGTAAACTACAGACGATCCGTCTTGTCCCTTAGATCACTTTCCCTATCCCGTTGTTTTTACCAAACACTCAGACTTTAACGCTTTTTCAGGAATGGGTTTGTTCTTGATTATGCGTCTGGTAAGTGATTCATATAATCGGCTTGCATATTGACATAACTTCACATGATGTACTCATCTTTCATATGATGTTTGAGTTTCAGTGTTCTTTGTCCATGTATTCTCTCAGGTTGTTTTTGCATTTGGTGATTGGTATTTTCTAAGCTATCTCTTGAGGAATGGCAGAACTACTTACTGGAACTTGTTTGTGGAAATTATATTCCCTGTGTTTGCTCTTACTCATCAAGAGGAAGCTTTTTAGTCACTAGAGACACATTAAACATGTACTCTTTATGCTCCCTATCAGCGGTGAGCAGTCTTGCTTGCTCAACATGCATGGACGGACGTCCTGCTGGCCAGTAGGGGGTGTGGGAAAAATACTAATTTATTTTGCTAACATTTGTTTGAAAAGCTCTCATTAGAAGAAACCTTTCTAAAATTCACGAAACAGGCACTGTCGTGATACATGTTTGTCCACCATAATGCACATTTATGAATTTATATACTTAATGCTGGTATTTGTTATTATTAATACAAACATATACATACTTGTGTTATTTCTTCTATTTATTTGAATGTATCTAATGTAATAACTATTGTGTATCATAATGATGAAAATACGTATTTGAAACCTCAAATAAATCTTTGAATACCTATTCAATATTATTTGACTGCTTAACTAAATTGATTAATTTCAACATCTTGTGTACGATATGGAATGAATCGATTTAGACAGGAGAGGTCGCTAGAGGCTTGATAAATATACAATTCTGCAGCTGCATGATATATTTGTATAGTTGTATTGCCCAATAATAAAACGGTTTTATTTTGACCATCGTTATAAAGGGTGACTCCTGAGCTTTTTATTCACCTTCGTTTTTTCATCTTCCATTTAATGAATTAAAATACGATGAGCCTCCTACATTTGAAAGAAAGGGTGTTCTAGTGGTTGAAGCAATGCAATATTCTTTTGACCGCATTCCTGTCTTTGTTTTTCGTTACGCAGTTACGCTTCCGCCAGTTGGAACCTGCAGGACTGGTTTATGTTGCCTCAAGTAGGAGGGAGGTACATAGGCTGCAGGCACGGTGTGTGTGTGTGTGTGTGTGTGTGTGTGTGTGTGTGTGTGTGTGTGTGTGTGTGTGTGTGTGTGTGTGTGTGTGTGTGTGTGTGTGTGTGTGTGTGTGTGTGTGTGTGTGTGTGTGTGTGTGTGTGTGTGTGTGTGTGTGTGTGTGTGTTATGGATATACCTTACAACAGTGCCATTATCATTTAAATAAACAATCATTGCGTCTCTTATACACATGAATCATGTACTGGTCTGCCCAATGTTTTTCCTGCTCGTCTCCACCAGCGGTTTCTACGATACCGGTCACCTAACGCATGACGGCCAACACCTCAAGAAGGCACACACGCGCACACATAGTTACAAAACATTGAAGTGCGTTACATCCCAGTTTTGCAATTAGGATTATGACAGCAAATTATTTTCGATTTATTCAGTGCTTTTAGTAAGTGCTTTTTATGAGGTTTTCTACAATGTGTTTGTAAATAATTTTATGGTCCAATTTAAGAATGGTCGCACAATACAGTGTTTTTGTTTGATTATTTTTATCGTATGTATTGCTCCAGGATATGGATACATTTCAATTTACAGGTTTCTTTATAATTCCTAAATCGTCTTATCTAGATTTAAGTGGTCAAACTAAAAAAATAGGAGGGGGAACCTATAGACATCTTTCCACTCTAAAAGTCACCAGTTAAACAAAAAGGGAGGCCAGACACCCTTTAAAGCTATCGGATCAGCCAGAATCACCCCCATGGCCTTACCACCAACAACAAACAAGACAAAACAAATGCAAATGAATGTCAGGGTGGCTGGGTCACATGACTCAGGGCTCGGTCACACCTGGCCAATACAGGTACAGGCAGGAATTAGTATCAGTGCCAATGTCTCATACCATAGATTAATAGATACGCTACCTGTACTGTTGCTATTGAATTTTGATCAAATCAAGTGTGATCTTGATCTCTTGTCCTGATGATTACAGGTTACCTTCACTACAGTGAATACTAAATGCAACCCAATAAAACGTGAGGCGAAACTGGGTGGCAATGATTGACCGGAGGGCCAGGCTGGGTGGGGTGTGGGAGCAGGGAAGGCTTGTCGCTCTTTCTTGCTCAACTTAAGATGGACTTTTTTTACTTTAATACGTCACTGATTCACTGATTGTATTTGAAAGGTTTTAAGACGACAGGATGTTTGATTCTAATCAAAATTCAACACAAATCACACAACCATGTCAGAGGTAAGGGGAGCACATATCTAAACTATAGTATGTGTTAACAGGATATGAATCCAGATCATTAGATCTGGATCCATTAGATCTGGATCCATTAGATCTGGGCCACAGCCCCCAAACATTCCAGGAATTCCTTGACAACAGGACCTCTAAAACTAGTGTGTGTGTGTCATCACTCTGCAGACACTTAGACTATTTGTTCAGTGACTCACTCCACAACAAATGGCCCGTTGCATAATAGTGACTATAGTTTCATTGAAACCACAGCCCTCTGATGTCATCATTTCGTTACAAAAATATTTATTAGACGCATACAAGATAGGTTTCAAAGTCACGTTCCCGATGGGATTGTTCAGAGACAAAGGAAGGGCCCAAACTAAACAGACATAAAACAACCAGTAATGAATATCATCTTTTGAGGCCTTCCGGAATTAAAAGTACAAATAAATAATCAGGGTATCTCACATGATTGTACCCCTAAAAATGCAGTCAAAGTGAAACGATTGAGAGTCCAGGCTGCAGTTCACAGTTCTGGAATCATTAAACAACATATCAATAACTTCCATCTACATGGGTAACAATGATGGCTCATTTGTGTGTGCGTGGGCAGGGGGTTCAGGCTCCCTGCATTGACCAGAATTGTTCTAGACGTGCTACAAAGAACTGAAGCTCCTCCATAGCCCCTCTATAGCCCCTCTATAGCGCCCTCCTCAGAGACCCTCCTACACTGATCCACACGTTGCCATGGTTATCACAGACGGGCTCTAGTCCCCGAAATAACAGCAACAATGTTTAGTGCCAATAGATAGAATCCGGGTCAGGGTCAGGGTCATGACCCAGGTCAGTCTCTTAGCTCCTCCCTCAGCAGCTGCTGCTCTGAGTGTTCCCCGAGTCGGACACGTAGGCCTGGCTCTTGCGGGAGTACTTCATGGAGCTGAACGACACGCGCATCCGCTCCACGGTGCGGCTGCTGCGGCACAGCAGCGTGTTCCGGACGTGGTCGCGGAAGTCCTCCGACACAAAGTAGTAGATGAAGGGGTCCAGGCAGCTGTTGAGGCTGCTCAGGCACAGCGCCGTGACGTAGAAGGCGTACAGGTTGTTCTCCACGCCGTCCTTCAGCAGCGAGTAGTGCACCACCAGCAGGACGTTGCTGGGCACGAAGCACAGCAGGAAGGTGAGCAGCACCGTGGCGATGAGCTGCACCGCCCGCCGCCGCTTCTTGCCGGCGGCGTCGTCGCCCCCCATGCTGCTGTCCAGCGAGCGCAGCAGCAGCACGTAGGCCACCACGATCAGCACGCAGGGCACCAGGAACACCACCAGCGCCGTCAGCATGAAGTAGTAGTACGGGTACCGCACCGAGGGGAAGGGGTCCTGGCGGTCGTGGATCACGCTGACGTCGTGGCAGGTGGTGACGTTGGGGTCGGCGAGGCGCGCCGTGTGCTGGTAGAGGTACAGGGGCGTGGTGCTGAGCCAGATGAAGGCCCAGATGCACGCGCACACGACGAGCGCCATCTTGTTGTTCTTGCGCTGCTGGGACAGAGGGTGGGCCACCACCCAGTACCGCTGCATGCTCAGGGAGGCGATGAACAGCACGGAGCAGTACATGTTGCCGTAGAAGAAGCTCACGTACACCTTACACATGGCCTCTCCGTAGATCCAGTCGTTGCCTTTCAGATGGTAGGAGATTTTAAGTGGCGTCCAAATGACAAACAGCAGGTCCGACAAGGCCAAGTTGGCCATGTAGATAGAGGAGGGGTGCATCTTCTTAGTCCTGAAGACGAACACCCAGATAGCCATGGCGTTGGTGGGCAGCGCTACGGCGAACACAAAGATGTAGACGACAGGGAGGAAGACGGTGGTCAGACCGCTCTGCAGGGCGTCTGAAGTCGCCTTGTCCACTTTGATCAGTCCCGAATCTTCAGGATCCACGTGTCCAACAAAGCCCCGTCCAGTTCCTATTGGAAAGACTTACAATGATTACCCAGCTCCCTTTCCATAGTATCCTACCTACTACAGGTGACCGACTAACTATTGTAGGAAGACAATAATTAAATCAATGACGTTAATTAATTCCTAATAAGAATGTAGCCATAATGAAGACAGATTAAGCCTCGGTAATTGTGTGAGTAAAAAAGCGAGCCGTCTCTACGGGGCGTCGCGACGCGAGGACCATAATAAAATATCACATAGGAAGTAGACGGAGGAGTCTGAAGGGACCTACCTGGAATCGCGCTTGTTATCGTAATCCAACTCAACAACAACACCAACGTAATCACGGCCATGCTGGTCAAATAAAGTCAAGGAGTGTAAAAGTCTCACTAAAGAATCCGAGACAGTCGCCGTCTTTTAACTTCGATACTTAAAACCCACCAACACCCCACCCTAACCTCAGGAAGACAGCTTCAGGGTCGCCTACCTGTATGACGTCATGGAGGTGGAGGCTCCGCCCCTCGTCGAGTTTCCGGCCCATAGCGTCATGTTTGAATGCTTTTCAATAGTTATGGAGCCTAAACGGTTCTAAGTACATCATTATCCATTCGTTTTTTATATATTATGGGCAATTTGAATTCAATGTCATAAGTGCAATAGTTACATTGATATATTCAATGGTGTGTCAAATAACAGAAAACCAAACTGATCTCCTGATGTTCCTCATTTGTGTACTATCTGTGTACTATTGTGTACTATCTGATGACATTCGATCCATTTGAGTAATGTGATTTGTTTAGGCAAGGCAAGGCAAGGCAACTTTATTCATATAGCACTTTTCATACACAAGGCAGACTCAAAGTGCTTCACATATAAACATTGTCATACAATAAAAGAAAACAATAGTTAAGTAAAAAGTAAAATAGATAGAAAATAAAGGCAAAGTTTAAAAAACATTTTAGAAAGGCAGAGTTAAAAGAAATGCATTTTAGAAAGTGAGAAAATAAAGGCAAAGTTAAAATAATAAATATTTAAGATTTAGCAGAAAGCTAAAGCAAACATAAAAGTCTTCAGTCTTGTTTTAAAAGCTGTCAGAGTTGGGGCAAGTCTTAAATCCTCAGGGAGTTTATTCCAGCTATTTGTTGCATAGTAACTAAATCCTGCTTCCCCATGTTTCGTGTTGACTCTGGGGATAATTAACAGATTGGTCTCAGAGGATCTTAGTGGCCTAGAAGGCTTATGTAGTGGAAGCATATCAGTTAAATATTTTGGCCCTAAACCATGTAGGGATTTATAGGTTAGCAACATGATTTTAAAATCAATTCTCTGACATACAGGGAGCCAATGTAATGATTTAAGAATTGGTGTAATATGTTCACATTTTTTGGTCTTTGTTAGAACTCTAGCAGCAGCATTCTGAACAAGCTGTAGTTGCCTTAGAGTTTTTTTTTGGGAGACCTGTAAGGAGACCATTGCAGTAATCAAGCTTGCTAGTGATAAAGGCATGTACAAGTGTTTGTAAGTCTTCGGTAGACATGAGCCCTCTAAGTCTTGCTACGTTTTTAAGGTGATAATATGCAGATTTTGTAACTGATTTGATGTGACTGTCGAAATGTAAATCTGAATCCATGATAACCCCTAGATTTCTGGCTTTGATTGAGGTTTTCAGGGACAGAGAATGAAGGTGTTGGGTAACTTTAAGCCTTTCGGTTTTAGCACCAAATTCAATTATCTCGGTTTTGTCCTCATTTAGTTGAAGGAAATTTTGGCACATCCAGTCTTTGACTTGCTCAATGCACTGGCACAACAGATCAATGGGCTGATAGTCATTTGGTGATAGAGATACATAGATTTGCGTGTCATCAGCATAGCAGTGATGGTCAATGTTATTTTGCATGATTTGCCCTAGTGGGAGCATGTAGATGTTGAATAGAGAGGGTCCTAAGATCGAACCTTGTGGGACTCCACATGTCACGTTTGTTGATTCTGAAACAAAGTCGCCAATGGAAACAAAGTAGTTCCTATTTTGTAGGTAGGACCTAAACCAATTTAAGACTGTGCCTGAAAGCCCCACCCAGTTTTCTAATCTGTCCAAAAGTATTGTATGGTCTACAGTGTCGAATGCAGCACTGAGGTCTAGTAGCATTAGTATTGAGATTTTGCCAGAGTCTGTGTTAAGACGGATGTCGTTTACAACTTTAATAAGGGCGGTCTCGGTGCTGTGAAGGGGTCGAAATCCGGATTGGAAGGTGTCATAGCAACCAGTTGATGCCAGGAAGTCACTAAGTTGCTGGAGAACAACTTTCTCAATGATTTTACTTATGAAGGGTAGATTTGATATTGGTCTGTAGTTGTTAATAATAGAGGCATCTAGGCTCCGCTTTTTTAAAAGGGGTTTGATAACTGCAGTTTTCAAGGCTTTTGGGAAAGTGCCTGATTGGAGAGTGTTGTTAACTATTTGCAATATGTATATTGCTAGGCAGTCAAAAACATTCTTAAAGTGGTTGGTAGGTAAAGTATCAAGGCAACAGGTGGATGGCTTCAGTTGTGTCACAGTTTCCACAAGAGTTTTAGAGTCTATGACATTAAAGCATGTCATTGCCATGTTACTTTTGCCTGAATATGGTGGTAGTCCAGCATTTTTGTTTAAAGTGGAGACATTGATGGTGCGTCTCATGCCTTCAATTTTATCAGTATAAAATGCTGCAAACTCATTGCATTTCTCAGTGGAATGAAGGTCAGGTGGAATTTGTGTTGGGGGCTTGGTCAGTCTGTCAACAGTTGTAAATAGGGTTTTGGCATTATTAGTATTGTTTTTAATGATATTGGAGAAAAATGTTTCTCTAGCACATTTTAAGTCTAAATTGTAGGCACAGAGGCTCTCTTTATAGATGTCATGATGAATATGAAGTTTTGTTTTACGCCATATGCGTTCAGCCTTCCTGCATTCTTTTTTCTGGGCTGTTACAAAAGCAACTTTTCTCCAAGGTGCCTTTTGCTTTCCAGAAATCGTTTTAACCTTATAAGGTGCAATGACATCTATGACTTTCAAAATTTTTAAATTAAAGTTTTCTAAAAGATCATCAGCAGAACATGGGTTGAGAGGTGGTAGCAAGGAGATGGCCTTTTTAAAAAGTACATTAGAATGTTCATTGATATACCGTTTTTTGACAGTATTTGATTTTGTCTGTATGTCGGGAATAAAAGATATATTAAAGAAAACACAGAAATGGTCAGACAGTGAAGGATCAGTCACAGAGAGATCTGAAACATTGAGACCCTTTGTGATAACCAGGTCTAGAGTGTGCCCCTTACAATGAGTAGCCTCTTTCACATGTTGAGACATTTCAAAGGTGTCCAAAATGGTAAAAAGTTTTTTTGCACACTTATCACACTTATCTAAAATCATCAGTATGAAAATTGAAGTCACCAGTTATAACTAGACAGTCAAAGTCTGTGGAGATGCTAGACAATAATTCTGTGAAGTCATCGAAGAAATTTGCAGTGTATGTGGGTGGCCTGTAAATAATTAATAGGAGAACTCTGGAGGAACATTTCAATACAACACAAAGGTATTCGAATTTTGGAAAATCACCAAATAGCATCTGTTTCCCCTGAAATACATTTTTAAATATAGCAGCAACCCCTCCACCTCTTTTTCCAGATCTACATACATCAAAAAAGTTATAGTTGGGAGGAGCTGTCTCTATCAGAACGGTTGCACTGTTATTTTGTTCTAGCCATGTTTCAGTTAAAAACATAAAATCCAGTTGAGAAGTGGTAATAAAATCATTAACTAAAAATGATTTGTTATTAAGAGACCTAACATTAAGTAGACCCATCCTGATGGTGTTATAGGCTTTAAGGTTGATTTGGGTTTGGAGGGAATAGGTATGAGATTTGAGAGGTTAGCAGTGCGTCTAAGTTTCCCTTTGTTTACTCTCTTAGTGGTTACAGCAGGAATGCAAAAGTTGCCATGTTTTGATGTAGGCAACCTTGGGTTCAACAGATTATGCAAAACTTCCTTTGTGCTGTGTCTACGGCTGAACCCTTTTTTGTCTCAGTAATAATCAGGACTACTATCAGTACAGGGAGGGGGGGGCTGGGGCGCCCTCCGCTTGGGTGTTATCAGACTGTGATCATGACGTGGGGATGGTATCATTGACGCAGATGCAATTTTGATGCCAACATTTCTCAGTTTCTTAGAATCTTTAAAAGAATCTCACATATTTGGACGAAAAACTAAACAGTAACAACTACAACAGGCCTCATGTTGGGTTAGCAGAAACACCAGGGACCTTATAAGTAGTTTTCTATTAGTTGTGGGTTTGCGGGTTTACTTCAAGTGTTTACTTCAAGCCACCATTAGGCCTAGATCTCAAAAAACACACGCACACACACGCACACACATAAAAAAACTTGGCCTGAGAACATTGACATTCATGGGAGTGAGCGCGGTGTCATATTGTTCTGTGCTAGAGTGCTTTATAAAATACTCAGAGGTACACAGCTCATGCACCACCTCTCCAAGCGGCCGTCCTTTTCCAGCGAGTGTAGTCATTACTATATTTGGTCAAAAATCTATCCTGACATTACCAATTCAGATTAATAATACCCAGAGCCCACGATAACAACAGGAATCCACTCTGTGAATACCTCAATATAATGATAAGGGCTCCTACAACATGGCCTAATGAATTAATTATAATAAACATTGCTTGATTTCATTCCATATAGTCCCACAGTAACCTGGTACACGTGTGCCAAGTGAGTTTCAGAGTTTTGCTGTTAAGTTATGTTCTTATAAATGACCTATAATCTTGGCAAAGTCCTGAGTGAAACCATAGTTAGCATAGAGTGAAACCGACAGACACGAGACACCATAACACCGTTTAGACCTACTGGCAGACATGATGATTGACAGGTGGTTAAACACTATGCTTTTCACAACACAAAATCATCACAAAAAAAAAGCAACACAAAATCATAATTTCAATGTAAAGTTATCTTTTGAAAAAACACACACACTGGGAAGACCAGCACATGATTAATGTGTATAAGATACGCAATGCTTGTTTATTTAAATGATAATGGCACTGTTTTATCACATCCTTATCGCATCCTTATCACACACACACACACACACACACACACACAGAGCCAGAGCCAGAAGTGGGGGGAGGCCAGCTTGGGCTACATAAAAAACCTCCGTGCTAGACTACAGGAGGCGCATGGTCTGACCAGGCAGGCGTCACAGACCTACGACGGCCGCGGCAGGGGGACGGACTTTGCACCCAGGACCCAGGTGTGGTTCTACTGTCCGGAGTGGAAGAAGGCCGTCTCCCCCTGTCCGGCCAGTGGGCCCTTGCACCGTGTTGGAGCAGTTATCAGACAGTGTACAGGGTGCAGCTGGTCAAGCAGAACCGGGTGCTGGCAGGTATCAGGAGCTGAGGACTAGTGATGGGTTGGTCGGGAGCGGGTTCAAAGAGCCAGCTCTTTGAAGTGAACGATGGGAGTCAGCTATGGGGTCAGTACAGTCTCATTAATAATGAATGCACAGAGAAGGATTCACAAATGTGTTTTGTGATTTGTATATAAATGACTCTCTTCTCACAAATACATTTCAATGCACACACAAATGGATATCGGTATGTATAAATGTAAAATAAATCCATAAACAAAAATAAGTTTCACAAACACATTTCTGATCCACACACAAATGTTTCTTGTTTTAAATAAATGTAATATTAGATAAGAGGAAGCAGAGAGGTCGTGTTACCCGAAGCTCTGCTAGGCAGTGGCAAAAATGACTTAATTCATCGTTCAGGTCTACTTTATTTTATTTTATTTCATGATCATAATACTTTAGAATATATTGTTTGTTTCCGTCAACCTCCATTGCTCGATTCAAACAATACATTCTGGCACTTTGATTACCGGATCAGACTGCAGCAAAAGCCTTGGACTTTCCTATCACCAACATGCCTCTGTACTCTGATGTCTCAGGCACGGAGACCAGGAAATGCACAGACTGCACCAAACTGCAACAGACAGTGGCTTTATTTGAAACAAGGCTAGCAGCATTAGAAAAATGCAAAGGACTCCTCCAGGATACAGTGCCGATGGGTGAGTTTGCTGAGCTAGCTCAGACAAATACACAACAGGATGATCAAAACTACACTGTATCCTTCCCGAAGCTGGACAAGAGTTCTGTGCCAGTGAGAGGCAGTTCCAGCTGCCTCTCACTGGCACAGAGTCAGTGCTAAGCCCAAACAACATTCCAAAGTGAATCAACGAGTTCACTCAACTCCAAATGCTAAGCTTCCCAAAGCTAAAGTCAGCCAGAGTCCACGAACACGCCTGCCACCCATGCACCCCTAAGCCCAGAGATGCGTCCAGACTGATGGTGTGGACAAAGACCGACCATGACCCTGTCCCCAGAGAGGCCAGCTGCGCATGCATCTGCCACCCATGCACCCTGAGCCCCAGGATGCGTCCGGACGGACGGTGGGGACAGAGACGGAACAAGAACCAGTCGTCACGGAGTCGTGCTGTGCATGCGTCTGCCACCGCCACCTCAAGCCAACAAGGGCCATTCTCACAGAAAGAAGATGAACCAGACACTAACTAATTGTAGGAGACTCAACCATAAAGGATATAACCGGTAAGAAGATAAAAACATGCTACTTCCCAGATGTGACGGTTAGTGATGTCAACCAGAAACTAACCACAATTATACTGGAAAACCCCCAAATCTCACAGGTTATTGTGCATGCAGGACTTAATGATATTCGAAGAGAACAGTCAGAACTTCTGAAGAGGGATTTCACTGAACTATTGGACACACTGGACAAATTACACATTAGGTCATTCATCAGTGGACCCATACCAGCAGTTGACAGGGGAATAAACAGATTCAGTCGTCTACTTGCACTGAATACATGGCTTTCAAGAGTCTGCAACGAAAGAGGAAGGGGCTTTATTGACAATTTCAACTTGTTCTGGGGGCGCAAATATCTTTTCAGAGCAGACAGACCACAGACCTTGAAGAGAGACAACAGCCCGCCCGACACCATTGACACCATGCCTTCCCCCTTTGCTGATGCTGGATTGGCGAGGAACGGCCACCCCCCTCCTCTGCACTCCCCCATCGACGATGACCTCCAGCACTCCCCCATCGATGATGACCACCAGCCTCATCTCTCCCATAGCCACAACAACAACTCCAGTTCCACTGTCTGCTCCCTTTATGATTTTCCAGATTAATTTAAGAAACTGAGAAATGTTGGCATCAAACTTACATCTGCATCAATGATACCATCCCCACGTCATGACCACAGTCTGATAACACCCAAGCGGAGGGCGCCCCAGCCCCCCCCTCCCTGTACTGATAGTAGTCCTGATTATTACTGAGACAAAAAAGGGTTCAGCCGTAGACACAGCACAAAGGAAGTTTTGCATAATGTGCTGAACCCAAGGTTGCCTACATCAAAACATGGCAACTTTTGCATTCCTGCTGTAACCACTAAGAGAGTAAACAAAGGGAAACTTAGACGCACTGCTAACTTCTCAAATCTCATACCTATTCCCTCCAAACCAAAATCAACCTTGAAGCCTATCAATAACACCATCAGGATGGGTCTACTTAATGTTAGGTCTCTTAATAACAAATATTTTTTAGTTAATGATTTTATTACCACTTCTCAACTGGATTTAATGTTTTTAACTGAAACATGGCTAGAACAAAATAGGGGTTGAGGGGTTGCTGCTAGATTTAAAAATGTATTTCAGGGGAAACAGATGTTATTTGGTGATTTTCCATCATTCAAATAACGTTGTGCTGTATTGAAATGTTCCCCCAGAGTTCTCCTATTAATTATTTACAGGCCACCCACATACGGTGCAAATTTCTTCGATGACTTTACAGAATTATTGTCTAGCATCTCCACAGACTTTGACTGTCTAGTTATAACTGGTGACTTCAATTTTCATACTGATGATTTTAATGATAAGTGTGCAAAAAAACTTTTTACCATTTTGGACACATTTGAAATGTCTCAACATGTGAAAGAGGCTACTCATTATAAGGGGCACACTCTAGACCTGGTTATCACAAAGGGTCTCAATGTTTCAGATCTCTCGGTGACTGATCCTTCACTGTCTGACCATTTCTGTGTTTTATTTAATATATATTTTATTCCCGACATACAGACAAAATCAAATACTGTCAAAAAACGGTATATCAATGAACATTCTAATGTACTTTTTTTAAAAGGCCATCTTCTTGCTACCACCTCTCAACCCATGTTCTGCTGATGATCTTTTAGAAAACTTTAATTTGAAAATTTTGAAAGTCATAGATGTCATTGCACCTAAATAAACTCCCTGAGGATTTAAGACTTGCCCCAACTCTTTTAAAACAAGACTGAAGACTTTTATGTTTGCTTTAGCTTTCTGCTAAATCTTAAATTTACAATGCTTCTATCTTTTTTTTATTTTATTACTAACTTTGCCTTTATTTTCTCACTTTCTAAAATGCATTTTTTTTAACTTTGCCTTTCTAAAATGTTTCTTAAATGTTTTTTTTTTAACTTTGCCTTTATTTTCTATCTATTTTACTTTTTACTTTTTGTATGACAATGTTTATATGTGAAGCACTTTGAGTCTGCCTTGTGTATGAAAAATGCTATATAAATAAAGTTGCCTTGCCTTGCCTAATATAAATCCATAAATATATTTTCATCAATTTTCATCAAAAATGTATTTGGATGTTGTTACATTCATATACAAACTATTAAACTTGAATTTAAAAGACGCTTTTCATTTGTGAATTTGTTTACATTTGTGTGTTAACCTTTTTCAACAAGGAACTCTCTGTAGCCAATCAGATGCCTCCCTCGTTTTCAGCCAATTACACAAGTGAGGTCCCACAAGGGGTACCTCACTCTAGTTTCTACTGGGTTTTTGGATTGTCAGTGCTGTTCAAGTAATAAATGATTATTAATGCTACTTTAACAGCACAGACAATCCAAAAAAAACAGTCGAAACTAGATGGAAAAAGTGTGTAGTTCAAAACGTGACACAGCTTTTACTTCTTCGCCAGCTACAGAGTTTGTTATGTACGATCATTCATAAACCCCATGTTATTTCCCATAGACATTTGACCGAGGGAACGGGGAGGCTCGGAGGCGGGACTTATTCTTCAGAGGCCAGGACTGCAGTCATGTGATTGGCTGAAAATGAGGGAGGCATCTGATTGGCTACAGAGAGTTCCTTGTTGGAAAAAATGCATTTGTGAATCCAGCCACGTCAGGAGAGTCTCAAAAATCCACATATAAATACAGACAGGTTCACACACAAATATAAGCAGTTTAAAAAATATATCTAAATATATATATATAAAGTTTGCCTAGGCAGAATGATATGAAGATCTCCGCTCTACGGGAGCTCCGTGCATGCTATGCGTGTGTCAGTGACTGACTGCCACGTGCATGCAACCAATAAAGTGTGTATAGACAAGGATCATACCATTAAGCAAGCAGTGAGGGGTGGGGATGCACATTAGAAAATGTAATTTTTTACTTTTGAATACTAATGGGATGTATTGATATATGTGACAAGCTTTAAACTTAAAACCACACATGGCATTAAGTTTAACAATAGTCGTTTATTTAACCAACTCAAAGTACAGCGAGTTAAAGTGATGCATGTAAATCAGTAATCAGTAATGAATGCTGTGTGTGGATGAGTGGAGAATGTGGTGTATGTGCAAAGCAAAGCTAACCCAAACACCTAAACAAACCATACACCAAAGAGAGAGAGACCAAGTGACTCCTCCTACAGCTTATCTAGCTGAGGAGCTCAGCCCGCATGGGTGTTTACACCCATTACACTGATCCCTCAATCAGGAAGTGCCAGAGGGCTGTCACACCCGCCTCCATAAGACCGGGGTTCACCCCTTAACCTGAAAAACAACAAATGTTAAATGGTGGAACCATAAGTTGCATAACCCAAACAATAACCAAATAAAAACAAGCTTGGGATACCGTGAATGTCAGGTACGCCCAACCCATTCACACACACTGATCAGCATCAACCCTTTTGTCCTCACATTCGTTCTTCCGGCATCCCGAGCCCCAGCAAGCTTGTAACTAGGGAACACACACAACAGGAATGAATGCTAACAGGAAGAGTGTAGCTAAGGCAACGGTGCACGAGAAAGAGCATCAGCGGCTACGTTATTCTGGCCTTTGATATGTTGAATATCCAGGTGATAAGGCTGCACAAAGCAAGCCCATCTCATCAACCACTGATTCGGATTTTGAAGAGACCTCAAGAATGTCAACGGATTGTGGTCAGTGTACACCACCAGCGGAGCACCTGCCCCAACGTAAACATCAAAATATTGGAGAGCCCAAATCATTGCAAGAGCTTCCTTCTCGATCACTGAATAATGCAGCTGATACTGCTTGAACCTTTTCGAAAAGTAGCATACAGGTCTTTCAAAACCGTTAAGATCTGACTGCAATAAAACCGCCCCAACCCCAACATTGCTAGCATCTGTCTGCAACTGGAACGGTTTCCCCAGCTGAGGAGCAGCCAGGACAGGAGCTGAACACAGTTGCTGCTTCACTTTCTCAAAAGCTGCCTGACACTGAGGTGACCAGTTGTACTTGGCTCCAGCCTTAAGCAGGTTTGTCAATGGGGCCGCTACAGAAGAAAAGTTGGCACAGAAACAACGATAATAACCTGCCAATCCCAGGAATCTCATGAGCTCTGCTCTAGTGGACAGGGCTGGGTATACTTCAATGGCTGCAACCTTTGCCCTGTCCGACCACCTTTCTCATATATGTAACAGTCAGTGCGTTTACATGACACTCAAGAAAGTCGACTTATTGGCTTAGTCCAACTATGATTGGATTACTAAGATGCATGTATACACCTTAGTCAAGCTATACTCGAATCTAATTGGCTTACTCATAGTCGAGTTAAGACCCCTAGATAATGCGATTCATAGTCGAGCTAAGCGTGCATGTAACCAATCGAATTGGCTTATGCGTTTATTTGCGTTCTGCGCATGCTCGAGATCTTTTCCCGGGAGACGATAGTCTTGTTGTTGTTGTCGCCGCCGTCGGATAAGGGATAACGAGAAACGGCGATTTATTTAAAAAGGTGGCGCATAAGATGGAGGAAGCCGGTGAATGTAGTTACCCCCTAGAATTGTGTCCCGGCCGCGGGAGCGCACATGGCATGCATTCATTAAAGGTGGAAGCACACGGACACTACGCTTCCATTTCACCCAAGGCTGAATTAAAAGTACATGTTTTTCTAAATGTGGGTCATCAACGAGGTTGTAAAGTAGTAACTTCGGGCACATCTGTCAAAATAAATGTTTTTTTCTCCCGACGTGTTTACGATCTTTATTCATTCATTGCGCCGCGGCGGGTAATGTATACGGACGGGCGGCAGAGGGGCTGCTCCGGTGGGAGAAAGATGTTTTCAGCAGACAGCTGTCAACTAACTTTGGGTCGGCGATTTATTTAAAAAGCTGGCGCAGAAGATGGAGGAAGCCGGTGTCGTGCCAATGTAGTTACCCCCTAAGGAGTGTATCATCATCAACGTGCATTCAGTACACACTACGCTTCGATTTAACCCACGGCTGAATTAAAATGTTGCTCATCAACGAGGTTGTAAAATAACTACGATCTTTATTCATTCATTGCGCCGCGGCCGAACTGAACTGAAATATGAACTTCAGCGTGCTGTGTTGAAAGCCAAGTCTTCCTATAAAGCTAAGCGTGAAAATAAATTACAAGCAAACGACATCAAAGTACTGACTATAAGACCAAGCACCATGCTCCAGTCAGCGACCCCTCTCTTCCTGGGAGGCTTAATGACTTCTACTGTCGTTTTGATAGTGGAAATCACCTGCCCCCCCCCCCCCACTACAGAGAGCAGGGTGACCCTCCACCCACTATCTCTGAGCATGAGGTTAGAATACTGCTCGGCCAGCAGAACATCAGGAAGGCGGCGGGGCCTGATGGCGTAATGTCCGCCACCTTAAGACACTGTGCTGATCAATTAACATCTGTCCTCACTTTTGTCTTCAACTGGTCTCTCCAACTTGGTATTGTGCCTGCTTGTCTTAAAACTGCTGTGATCATTCCTGTTCCTAAGAAAACTAGAATCACATGTCTTAATGACTATAGGCCTGTGGCCTTAACTTCTGTCATTATGAAAGTGTTTGAGCGTCTGGTATGTAAACACCTATCCAGTATTTCACTTGACCCCCACCAATTTGCTTATAGAGCAAATATGTGTGTTGATGATGCAGTTCCACTCTGTTTGCACTCTATTCTTCAACATCTGGAGTTAAGATCTACATATGCCCGTGTCCTCTTTGTGGACTTTAGCTCAGCGTTTAACGCCATCGTTCCTGTGAAGCTGATTGACACTCTACAGGAACTTGATGTTAGTACATCACTCTGTAAATGGAATTTCAATTTTCTATACAATAGGAAGCAGGTGGTTAAAATGGGTGACCATGTCTCACAGCCAAAGTTTTTGAACACTGGCACCCCTCAGGGCTGCGTCCTTTTGTTGGGAAAAATCAGTCTGTCTAGCTACTTGACCAGAGAAAATGAGACGGAGAGGTGATAAATGCTATCAGCACGAGGGCTTCGGATTTATTGAGTAAAATGGTGAAAGTGATACAGGTACATAAAGCGTGAGAGATCGAATATTTCTAAGTCCCTATCAGCGCTGAGGTCGTCTGGAGCTTCGCCTCCTTGGAAGTTCTGCTTCAGAAGAGTGGGAGATGATCTGTGTGGTATAGTCTTATGCTGTGTTTCTCCTCCTAACGAGGTGTGTGTGCTTAAGGTAGGTGTTTGTGTGTGTCTCTGAGCGCACATCTTGACCTTGAGTCTCTGGGCACTGATACAATTTATGAGTGCTCAGTGTTCCTTTCTGACCAGGTGCGATGGGTTCCCAAGGAATATCTTGGGAGTTATGGGTGCTATGTTATCAGTAGACTGGCTCCAGGGTTTGCGAATGTGTGGTGCATTGTCTGAGTCTCTAGCATCTCTCCATGTTGGGACATCCGGCCTCCGGCTCAGGCCTTGATCTGAAGAATAGCTGGTTATGTGTGTGTTAGTTTAGAACACGGGTTAACTATATTCGTAATGTACGTATCATGTGGTGTGTTCATTGGGCTGTTTTTTCCATCACTTTCCCCACTTCTTTACTCTTTATATACACAATTCTGTCAATCACACACTAGTTCAGTCTTGTTGTTCAAGTTTGCAGACGATACCTCTGTTGTTGGTCTTATTACTAATGGAGATGAGTCTGACTACCGCAGAGAAGTGGAGGGGCTGGTGAAATGGTGTGAAAGCTTTAATTTGATACTCAACATCTCAAAAACCAAAGAACTGGTAGTGGATTTTAGAAGGTCCCCCAGTCCCCTCTCTGCGCTCTCCATTAATGGGGTGGAGGTGGAGAGGGTCACTTCCTTCCAGGTCCTTGGGACCACAATCCATGAATCCCTATCATGGGAGCTCAACACTAATATTAAGATCAGCAAAGCCCACCAGCGACTCCACTTTCTGCGGCAGCTCAACAAGTTTAGAGTTCCCATGACCCACTTTTATAGGTCAACTATTGAAAGCGTGCTCACTTTTTCCATGCTTGTCTGGTTCGGTCACACAACCGCTCAGGACAAAACTAGGCTGGAAAGAGTAGTACGCAGAGTAGTGGTGGCTCGTTCGCGAACGCATCAGTTCGAACAAACGACTCTTTAAAACGAACGAACCGAACTGATTCGCCGCTCTCATTCGTCGTCGTTCGTCTCGTTCGTTCTCCGAGACTCGACTCCCAGCTCCACCCACTAGTCGCTGACTTGCGAGTCACCGTTCGTTCACTGACTGTGTTTAGCGGTGAAGACTCGAGGACTGAGAAGTCACGAGAGTCAGCCGGGCAACAACATCCCGATTCCGAACATGAAGCACTCCTCAGCTAAAAGGAACTTAGTTAATGTTGTGTTGATTGATGACCGTTTGCACCATTGCATGATTGCGATTCGTTTGAGAATGAGAACGAGGGAGGAGCTGAGTCTGACCGACTCGGCTGAGAACGTGCATTCGCGATTCATTTGAACGAGAACGAGGGAGGAGCCGAGTCTGACCGACTCGGCATTCGCGAACGTGCATTCGCGATTCGTTTGAACGAGAACGAGGGAGGAGCCGAGTCTGACTGACTCAGTGACTGAGAATCATGATTCACTGCGAACGAACGAACAAACGAACAAACGACTCTTCTTGGCGAACTGACCGACGCAAACTGATTCTTTCAAATTAATCATGAAATCCACCACTAACGCAGAGCATCAAAAATCATAGGCTGCAGTCTCCCTTCACTTTCTTCACTCTTCTCCACCAGAATAATTAGGAAGTCAAAAAACATCATAGCAGATCACTCTCACCCTGCTCACGACCTCTTTTTTCACGACCTCTCCTTCCATCTGGAAGAAGATATAGGAGCATTAAGACCTCCACATCACGTTTCAGAGACAGCACCTACCCTCTGGCTATCAGAAATCTGAACTTGCACTAAAGATATGTTAACAGCACTTTAACAACTGTATGCACTGTGCACTTTCTCTGTCTACTGTTTTACTGTCTGTTGGGTATGGTCTGCAGTACTACTGTCTGCTGGGATTGTTTATTGTTTGTTGTACATTGTCTGTTCTGTACTTATGATGTCTGTCCTTCATGTTTGGCTGTCTGAGAGTTGTACCAAGACAAATTCCTATCAACTTGTTGACATGGCAATAAATGTATTGAATCTTGAATCTTGAAACATCACTTTCTCGAATGAGTTTGTTGTTGACGTTGTTGCTGGTGACGTAAAGAGGTCAACCGGTGGCTCTATTACCACTAGTTGAAATGGGCACAGCACCACCTATCGTACCGGGGCATGACACGCTTTGGCCAATGAATCGATTTACTCACCGCCATGTATACGCGGACAATTGCAGTTGTCCAATTGAGGAGCATAATCGAGCTATGGCTTTAATCGAATTAAGCTGTGCATGTAAACGTACTGACTGGCTCTAGCGAACTCACATTTGGCTAGATTGATTGTTAACCTTGCCCAAACCAGTCGGTCTAACAGTGCCGTCATTTAGGTTAGATGTTGGATGTAAGGCCTAAAAGTGGAATCCGTCTTTTTCACCAGTAGACGCGAAGTAGAGGCAAAGACCAAGCAGAAAAAGATGGCACCGCAATACCATTTTCCAGCATATAGTGTACCTCAGAATCGAATACCTCTCTTTTGTCGGAAGAAAGATGGTAAAAGTGCTGTTTAATGGGCTGAGCATCCCCAACGTCAACATCATGCTCAATCAAGTGAGTGCGAGAAGGCGTGTCCGAAAACAGAGATGGATAGGACTGAAGGATGCTCACCAACTGATCACGTTTACTGTCCTCCAAATGTCCCAAGGAGTCAGACACAAGTTACACAGTGTCTCTGAATTCTTTAGGCAAGGTTGTAAAACCTCATCTCCTGACACATCCCCTCCCACCTCAAGCTCTGCCATTACCTGGAATATACAGGGGTTAACCGTGCTTACCAACAGAGTGGGGTTACCACATGCTTTGGAATGACCCATATTCAAGGGTGAATCAGACAACAACAAACGAGCATGATAGGGTTTCAACAAATGATTTTCTTTTGTTTGGCATGTCAATCAGATAGTTCTGTTCCGAAACCTGTTTCAGAACTGAACAAGGACCAAAAAACTTGGCAATGATTCAACCATTGGCAACAATACTAAAACTTGATCGCCAGGACAGAACTGGCGTTGTTCAACTTTACGGTCATAAAGCCTTTTAGTTTTTTTCTGAGCAAGTTCCAAATTTTCCTTAGCCAGCACACCTGCCTCATAAAGTCTCTGCCTAAAGCCATTGACAAAGGTGATCAAGTTTTGCGGGGGCCCTTCAGACTTCCACTGGTCCGACACTATAGTTAACGGACCCTTCACAGTGTGTGCAAACACCAGCTCATTCGGACTGAAACCTGTACTTTCCTGCACAACTTCTCTGGCTGCCAACAGGAGCCAAGGCAACCCCTCTTCCCAGTCTACCTTCAACTCAGTACAGTAAGCGCAGAGAAATTATTTCAAATGCTGATGAAATCGCTCCAGTGCACCCTGACTTTGAGGATGATATGCCGACGATTTATTATGTTTAATATGAAGTTGCTGGAGGACCTGGGCAAACAACCGAGATGTGAAATTTGAGCCTTGATCGCTCTGGATTACTTTGGGGATCCCAAACACAGAAATGAACTTGCTAAGGGCTCTAACCACTGACTTGGCAGAAATAGTGTGCAGTGGATAAACAGCCGAATACCTGGTTGCCTGACACATCACAGTCAATAAATACTGACTACCCGATCTTGACCGAGGTAGAGGGCCAACACAATCAATAATCAACTGTTCAAATGGTTGACTTATCACAGGTATAGGATGCAAGAGAGCAGGCGTAATGCACTGATTTGGTTTGCCTGCCAACTGGCAAGTTGCCACATTATGGCCACATTAATGCAAATTCGGCATCCTTACCCTTTCCTGAATCAGCCTTACAAAATCTAGTCGTAAACCATGTAATATAGGAGCATATAATTCTAACAAATAATAGATGAGAGCACAGACATAACTGAACTTGTGACTGCCCCCTTTTTTAGCAGCTCTGGTTGCAGGAGAAAATTTGCCACTCATTTTCTCAATTCACTTTTCAGAAAATCGTTATATAAAGAGTTTGAAGCCTGGAACCAAGCTAATCATCCGTGAGGTTGATTTAGAAAATGGAAGAAAACCATTGCAAACCCATAAACCATTGCAAACTTTTTCGCAATGGTTAGGCCTACAACCAAATAGTTTAGCGCGTTTCTTGCATCTTATAACCTTTGTCATTTATATATTGTTCATTATATTATATTCAGTCTCGTATTCCAGTTACATATTCATTCAACATTATGTATTCCTAGCTTTTATACTACCCAAATGACTAAAAGTGCTTTATCATATATTTTTAGGGACCGAGCCAAACATGGCAAGGTCCCTATTGAAATCTTCTTCTTATTTTCCCTCATCTTCGACTGCATTTTTCCCCCAACCAAAATCGTGCTATTTGTGACTGTACGTTGAAGGGCGTGTCCGTGGCGTGCCGTCAAAGTTGGCCATTTTTGAATTCCGTCGCCTTGTATTTGAACTAACTCCTCCTAGGGAATTTATCGGATCTGCTTCAAAATTGGTCAGTACAGTCATGAAGTGGTGCTTTTATCGGATCTGCTTCAAAATTGGTCAGTACAGTCATGAAGTGGTGCTGAAACAAAATCGTGCTATTTGTGACTGTACGTTGAAGGGCATGGCCGTGGCGTGCTGTCAAAGTTGGCCCTTTTGAATGGAATTGTTTCAGTTTTTCGCCTTGTATTTCAACTAACTCCTCCTAGGGAATATCGGATCATTGATGTAGGGTTAATGAACATGTAATTCAGTTAAATGTGGTCTTACATGTTAATGTCAAAACAATCAGTAGGACACCACAGGGCACCTCTGCTTCTACAGATTACATAAATTCGCGAAATTTTTTTAAAACTGCGCTTTTTTAAAACTGCGCGCAGTGATGAACGGGACCTCGTGCCGGCTTGCGGCCGCGTCACGTGCGGTCCTAACATGTGCACATCTTGCCAGCCCACATGTTACGACGGCACGTGACGCGGCCGCAAGCCGGCGCGAGGTCCCGTTCATCACTGCGCGCAGTTTTAATTACATTTATTTTTATCATATATTCTCTATCAACATATTTTTCCACACGTAGAGCTTATTTCCTTACAGCTCTTACAACAACTGTCTAACTTTCCATTAATCTAAGGGAAAGCATGGTGGCAGTTATGGTGCGTTTCCACCAGCGGGTGCACCTATAGGCCCAGCATGCCTTGGCCCAGTAGTGAAGGTGCAGTTTGGCCCAGCTCAGTTACGGCTCGCGTTTCCACCGCCAACAGTACCCTTATGGGCGAAAGCTGCGGCAGCTACGTAAGCATCGTGACCTCATAGCAGCCCGACACAGTGTAGCCAGGTAATGAAGGAAGAAGAAGAACAAAACACATTAATCAAAGAGCAACAATGGAGGACGTCCAAGAAGGATGGCAAACTTTAGCTTAATGGGCGTAATTCAATGTAGAACCGCTACTGGGCGGGTGATACGTTTCCATGGTAACAGTTAGCTCCACCAATCAAATATGTTGTGTTACACTTTAGGATTGTCGGTAGTGTAGTGCTTGTAAATGACATTGCAAATAAAACATGTTTTTCTAAAAAAGTTAACTTGTGGCTTCTACAGCATATACCATCGTTTCACAATATAAAGGCTTGTGGTAAGTGTACCTTGGATGGTTACGACATAATGGCTTTTAATCAAAACCTCTATGGAGAAAATGAATGAGATTTTTACTTCCGGAACCACACTGTTGCACTCCAATACCATTACCAAACATTTTAAACATAACTTTGCCGCAGGTTTTGTCAATATGTCTGCCACCATAACTGTAAAGATTATTATCCATGGCATTTAACATTTGAGTTACATACATGTATTCCTGAGTAGTGATTGCTAGAGCGATGCATTCAGCCTTACATGTAGATAGTGCTGTAGCTTGTGTCCTTGACTTCCAGGAAATTGTGAGCCTTGTTGGGTCAGGCTAGAACAATACCCTGTAGTGCTACGTTTATCTTCACAAGAAGATACCCAATCAGAACCCAACCAGAATCACTGGATGCTATTTGATTCAAGTCCTCATCCATTTTTCTTGAAGCACAACTCGCAGTGAATATTACCCTTCAGGTATCTCAAAACATGTTCAGCTGCTCCTTTAGGGTGTACTTTTTCTGATTTATTTTGATTTCCTCTCCCTTCGGTTCAAACTGAAGGCCCAAGGAACATGATTCTTTCCCCAGATCCTTCATGTTAAATTGGGACTTCATGGTTTCTTTGAACATGTTTAACTGATCATTATTGCTGGCCACAATTATTAAATCATCAACCCAGATAATTACAATAATTATCTCATTGCTCATCTGCTCTCTATACACACAGTGATCAGATACATTTCTCACAAAGTTGTTTTGTTCTGTATGACACCCATCTCCCCCCACTGTAGTCCTACCCTCAGGTGAACAGGTCGCTTCTCCCTTTCTGAGGTGATTCAAACTCTTCCTTCATAGTGCGTTCCCTCAGGGCGGCTCAGGGGACATCAGTGCTTCTCTGAAACTCCACATGCCGCCCTGTAACAATGATCACTACTTACCTGAGACACATCGTTATCTTCACAGTCTGCTAGAAGATAATCTAATAGTATTTGGGGGGTCTCTTATCTCTTCTTTGGTAGCAATGATTTTGAATCACTTAGTTTTGGATCTGCACTGTTCTTGTTCTCATCTAGGACTACGTTCTCTGAGTCATTTTCTCATGTAGTGACACGTTACTACCTAGGACCTGATTCTCTGGATTTCTGAATCCTATTCTTCAGTTTGTGTCTGTTGTTCAACACTGTTATTTCTAATGAATTTTACCAGTCTGTGCTTTGACACCTCTTCTTTATGTGGGTGGTATACCAGGTAAGCCGGGCTATTCTTACTGTACCCCACAAATATGCCCTTCTCACATCTGGGGTCCATTTTCTTATGATTTTGTTTGTATGCATTACAATCTCATCCAAACCCCCATTTTAGAAGACTCAGCTTTCTTCCTGTTAACATAAAATATGGAGTAATTTTAGTCATGTCATCATAACATCTATTACGAATATGAGCAGCATTTATAACTGCATAAGGCCACAATACCTTTGGTGATCACTTCTCTAATAAGAGACACCTCCCCATTTCACAGAGGATCCTCCACTGTCTCTCTGTACCATCTGGACGGGAAGGGTAGGGCAATGATGTCTCATGTCTTATACCTTTAACCCTTAAAAGTGAGTGAAAAACATTGCTTCTGTGTTCTGTGCCATTGTCTGATCTGATACACTTGATTATACCGTACAGTGCAATGTTTGCAAGGAACATTTGTTGCTAATGTTGTGTCACTCTTGTCTTAAGGAAGTTAACAAAAAATTGAAAGATTATCTGTGAATAAAATTGCATTCTTAATTCCATCTTGAGCAGTTGGCTCAACCGGACCAGTCAGTGTGCACCGATTCAAGAGGCGTTCTCTCTTCTGCATCAGGTTCCTGTTTCTGTTGTTGGTGAATTTTACCTCAGTGCAGACACTAGATTGTATCACCTTGGTGATACCTGGGATCTTCCTACCCTCAACATTGCATACTTTTAGCACATCATCAATATTACAGTGTCCCAGGATGACATGCCAAATTTGGACATGTTGTTGTGAACATGTTATATGAACACAATATTCTGAACCCGAACATATTGATTGTAGATTCCTGAGATAGGAGCAGGCAGTGTGATGAGGAACATTAATGTACACAATGTAAGCACACTCATAACCTAACGAGTTTATGAGTTCTGTGTAAAGTGTCATTTACACAAACCTAGATTTATCACCTTCGACATCTTGAGAATTTAATTGAAAAAACATGGTTTCTGGAAACCATGTTTACTTGTTGGGAAAACACCATAATATGTCTCCTTTAAAAGAGCTTGCCATGAACTGCACCACTTAATGGCTTAATGGCTTTTGGAGCCATTAATGGCTCCATTTTGGAGCCATTACAAATTCTTAATGGCTCCTTTTTGATGGAAATCTCTCTCAATATGGCTGCAATTCCCACATCCATACAGATGATGTGCCCACTTTCATAACATTGTCAGATTTTAACAGAGTCTAATTTTTCTAATTTTGTCTCTTCATAGTTTGGTAGTTTGCTTTTGAACTGAGTCAAGGTTAGTTATTTGCTGCTCTGTCGTATGGATGGTGAAAGGTTAGTACAATTCAGAAGCATGGCTCTATCAGTCCACCACTAACTTATTCCTTTGCCTTTCTTAGGGACTTTCAGACCTTTTCAGCTCGGATTATATAGTCTTAGGCCTGGGCGATATGGCTGAAAGACATTTGAATGACCTGAAAAGACTAGGAATTACCATGCTGGATTTAAACACTTCTGTTTAACACTTAATACGACCTTCCACTGTTCTTCATTGGTAAATACTCCAATGTCGACACAACAATGAAAAACACTCAAGTATTGTAAATAAGTATGGAACCGTGTTTGTGTAACAAACCCAGCTGCTAAATTCGGTGGTCCAGTCTCTTATCGATATATATTGAACATGTTTTATATTGATATTGATCAAAAGTCTATCACAATACGATAATTTATTGTTTTATTGCATTTACATTTACATTTAGCAGACGCTTTTATCCGAAGCGACTTACAATAAGTACATTTGTCATAAGAAGTGAAACAATATATCGCGAAGATGTTCATAGAACCAAGTGCAAGTACTGACAATCGCCAGGCCAACCCATTCCCTGTATACAGCAGTGATAGCTAGCTACTGCAGATGCTACACAATTAAGTACATGCTACACAAGATGCATATGCTACACAATTAAATACAATGAATGAATACAACGTACATTAAGTGCGTTGGTAACACTTTACAATAAGGTACACAAAAACTTAGTTACTGAGGAACGAATGAGTAACGAATGAGGAACGAATGAGTAACGAATGATGAACGACCAGGGCCCTAACTGGGGCCCTAAAGTGACAGTTACTCAGTAACTACAGTTACTGAGTAACTGTCACTTTAGGGCCCCAGTTAGGGCCCCTGGTCTGGGGCTGGGGCCCCTGGTCTGGAGCCCTAAAGTACTAGCACTAATAGTTAAAATAGTTACTAATAGTTAAAGTTAGCACTAGTACTAACAACAGTAATGGTACTAACAACAGTAATAGTACTAACAACAGCGATAATAGTACTATCACCAGTAATAATAGTACTAACAACAGCGATAATAGTACTATCACCAGTAATAATAGTACTAACAACAGTAATAATAGTACTAACAACAGTAATAATAGTACTATCAGCAGTAATAATAGTACTAACAACAATAATATCAACAGTAATAATAGCATGCTGTAAATTATTTTTTGATAATACTGTTGGAAAACGTTAACTATCCTCAATGTTGATAGTGTTAGTGTTACAACAGTATTACAAGATGAAAGCACAATGCAGTCATATTGTAAGATCCTCATGTTTTTATTAATGAGAA
The DNA here is from genome assembly GCF_964030765.1 of Micromesistius poutassou. Taxonomy (NCBI): domain Eukaryota; kingdom Metazoa; phylum Chordata; class Actinopteri; order Gadiformes; family Gadidae; genus Micromesistius; species Micromesistius poutassou. The sequence continues at coordinate 13,120,442 of NC_140292.1, read as the reverse complement.
CGAGTAACGTATTTGTATCACCTCACTAACATTAAGGTAAAACGGGATATAACTTCCCTTTGTAATTATATATAATTAGGCTGGGAATTAGCTTTGTTGGTGTGATAATCTGAATGTTTTATGTTTGATAACATTTTAACTTTATGTAGGCTATCAATCACTGCATGTGATCGATAAATAATAAGTAAACAAACACATGTTGCGCTTTTCATGATCCTGTGCGAATTGCATTCATTCATATTCATGTATCCAGACACAAATGGTGAGTAACGATGGCAAGCCACCATTAGACACACACACACACACACACACACACACACACACACACAGGTGTGTGTGTGTGTGTGTTTAAGGTCATGTTAAAATGTGAGTTGCGGTGTGAGGCAGCGCCCCCCGCGGTCAGCAGCTGCTGCTCTGGGTCTTCCCAGAGCTGTCAGAGCTGTACGTACTCTTCTTGTTCTTGGAGTTCTTGAGTGCGCTGAAGGACACACGCATGCGCTCCGCCTTGCGCTGGCTGCGGCAGATGAGCGTGTTTCGTACGTGCTCGCGGAAGTCCTCTGAGATAAAGTAGTAGACGAAGGGGTCGATGCAGCAGTTGAGGCTGGCCAGGCACAGGGTGGTGATGTAGAAGCCGTAGCCATTGTTGGTCCTCTGGACCAGCAGGAGGCCGTAGTGCACCAGCAGCATGATGTTACTGGGACTGAAGCACACCAGGAACATGACCAGCACGGTGACGATCAGCACCACCGCCTTGCGCCGCTTCTTAGCGATGGCCTCGTCCGTCATGGAGCTCCGCAGGGCCTTGAGGATCAGCACGTAGGCCACCACGCACACCGCCGCCGGCACTACGAATCCCAGAATGCCCATGGTCAGGAAGTAGCCGGCCGCCATCTCCCTCTGGCTAAGACGGGTGACGTCGTGGCACGTAACGATGTCCATGTTGAGGACACTCACCGTCTGGTCATACAGGAAGAGGGGCGTGGTTAGGACCCAGACCGCCAGCCAGATCACCACGGAGATGGTCACGCTCATGCCTTTGTACTTGCGTTGCCGGGACAACGGGTGGATGACAGCCCAGTAGCGCTGAACGCTGATGCAGGCGATGAAGGCGGTGGAGCAGTACATGTTTGCGTAGAAGAAGCCCACCAGGACCTTGCACAGACCCTCGCCGTAGATCCAGTTGTTGCCGTTGAAGTGGTAGGCGATCTTCAGAGGGATCCAGATGACAAAGAGCAGGTCACACAGCGCCAGGTTGGCCATGAAGATGGAGGAAGGGTTCTTCTCCTTGGTCCGGAATAGAAACACCCAGAGGGCCAGAGCGTTGGCAGGCAGACCCACGACAAATACGATGATGTAGACGATGGGGAGGAAGACTGTGGTCAGCGGACTCTTCAAGACCTCCTCACCTCTGACGCTGATGCTCACACCTGCATATTGCTCCACCTCTGTATCGTTCTCCACCTCTGTATCGTTCTTCACCTGTTCTCCACGTGTGAACACCACGACCCCTCCGAAGCCTCGGCCGTCGTCGTCTGGAGTCAAATACAAAGAAAGTATTTATAATTTATAGAAAGTATTTTAAAACACTTGTTCACTACCTTAGGTAAACCTTTACTTTTCAGGTGAGTGCTGCATGCAGCGCTCAACTATTGTTCTTCTTAGGTTTTATTCTTTCTTCTTTCTTATTCTCTACAAACTTTGGGACCCTACTCCTTCCAATTTTTCACCTAGAGACTCCATTTGAATTTTAAAATGTTTAGATTAGCTTGGAATCGTCGTTTCTATACAAACTTTTTCATATTTTCTACTTTTTAAATATTATTTCTTACACTGGAAGTCAATGGGAGGATGGTGAAGCCATCCGCCCATTCTCTGACACTTCAACTACTTCAGACTTCGCAACTTGGTCATTTTTTAACCGTTAAACTTCATTCTGACATTTAACACACTTGTATCTTCATTTATATCAAACTCATTTTCGATATAATTTCTCAGAATCACAGTTTAACTTTGTCTATTTTCAGTTTATCTCATTGACTTCCATTGAGGCTAGAGCATGAGGACGTTCTAGATGACTCGTCTCTAGCCCAAGGTGGCAATCACGAAAGCGAACCATTTTGGATTCATATCTATGCGGTTTACTTTCGGTAGAAGCTACATGCTAACAACAATGCTTAAAGTATATTTTTTACGTCATACTATCAAAGGAGTCCAAAGGAATGAGCCTCATCATTTTGTGAGCTTATTTCGATGAACTAGATGTGAAGGAATAAGGTCAACAACATACTTATCCAAGTTGCTACCACACACACACACACACATACACACACACACACACACACACACACACACACACACACACACACACACAATCAGAACAGCTCAGCTATTCTATATTTTATCTCAAATGTATTCAAACTTGATCACTTCAGCTATTTGTTTAACTCTTCACTTTATTTGTTTTCAACCATTTTAAATTGTTTAAATTGTGTGCATGTTTACAATGTTTACTCCATTTAGACTCTGTTCAAATCCCTTTACTTGATTTAAAGGTCCCATGACATGCCACCAGGTGTGAGTGTGATTAGCAGTTACAAACCGTTTTGAAAATCTGTCTCTTATGACATCACAGGTGGGCGTGTCCACCTAGATGTGTGACTGATAGATGAGCACCGTTTGCTACAGTCCATTGGGTAAGCTGGTAGACTGATCTATCCAGCGTACATCTAGGTGGACACACCCACGTGTGGCTTTAAAGCTATCAGTGGCTTTAAAGGTCCTATGGCATGCTACTTTTTGGATGCTTTTATATATAGGTGGTCCCCTAATACTGTATCTGAAGTCTCTTTCCCCAAATTCAGCCTTGGTGCAGAATTACAGCCGCTACAAGCCAGTCCCACAATGAGCTTTCCACAAACGTGCCGTTTTCGTGTCTGTAGCTTTAAAGGTGACATATTATGATGTTTTTCCAACAAGTAAACATAGTATATGAGTTCCAGAAAACATATTTTTGAAGCTATTAGCTGGAAATAGCTTTTAGGAAAGAAATTCTCGCCTACCGCTATTCCCCTCTGTTTCAGTCCCTTCAGAATGTGCTGTTTCTGGTGTCTGTAGCTTTAATGCAAATGAGCTGCTGCCCATTGCATACAAATGAGCTATCAGAGTGAACTGCAGCATAGAGGAGTTAGAAGTTATTGTTGCTGTTTGCGGACTCCCGGAGCTCTATATCTATATGATATAATATAATATTATATTATAGAATAATAATTAAAGCTGCAAACAGCGTTTAAGGTGCCAAGCCTGAGCCAACCAATATAACCCTACCGACCAATAAACCATCAAACCTAACCCTACCGACCAATAAACCATCAAACCTAACCCTAACCCTACCGACCAATAAACCATCAAACCTAACCCTAACCCTACCGACCAATAAACCATCAAACCTAACCCTAACCCTACCGACCAATAAACCATTTTTTGCATTTTTGGACTGTTGCAATAGCGCCAACTTTAGGCTGATTTAGATACAATTTGGACAGTTTTATCTTGACCAATATACCTTTGAGTATCCCAAGTTTGATGATGATTGGGTTAAGTTAATCCTGACTTTTGACGTTAAGTTAAATTTTTACGATTTTGAGCCTCTGGCGGCCATGTTGTTTTGCCAATCAACCTTATTTTACTTGAGCAGTTGGAACTTTGGACCCCAACAGCCACTAAGTCAGTCCCGCTCAAATCAAACATTGTGTCTATGAACTGTGGCGTTTTTTGTGACAGGCCACGCCCATTTTGATGCCACGCCCTATTTGAAAATATGTTGACTTTATCTTGTTCAGAATTTGCTTCCGAATAACTTTTGTATTGGAGTCAAGATCATAGTTGATCGAGTCCAATTTGATGTTGATATGAGCATTTAACTCTTTTCGCGGTTTAAGCCACACCCCTTTTAGAAGTCAATGGATCATGGGTGCTTTAAACTTTATTGTACAGACTAATCTTTATGTCAAATTGAAGATAATGGTCCATAGATGATATGGGCTAAAGGATTTTTGTCAAAGTCAAAAAACCTGGGATCCTTATGCAATTTACTGTTTTTAACTAAATTCAAAATGGTAGCAAATCTGGAAACCGGAAGTCATAGGTTCTTGAGGCATATTTGTTCAGCATGTGGATATGCATGTGTGAACAAATTTTCATGAGTGTAGGTCAAACCGGTTACGAGATATGCTTGTGCAAAGTTTGCATTTTTGAGCAGTTGGTATAGCGCCACCTTTGTGCCAATCAGTAATATTAATCAGCAAATATTAAATACGTAATATTTGCTGTCTGTTAATCTTGGGTCAACCTCTACAAGTCTAGTAAGTTTCATAAAAAGCGCGCGAGCGGTTTAGGCTGTGTAATGCAAACGCGGCGGAATAATAATAATAATAATAATAATAATAATAATAAAACTAACAATTACAATAGGTTGCCTCGCACTTTGTGTTTGCCACCTAATAATAAAACTAACAATTACAATAGGTTTCCTCACACTTTGTGCTTGGCACCTAATAATAATAAAACTAACAATTACAATAAGTTGCCTTCGCACACTTTGTGCTTGGCACCTAATAATAATAATAATAATATTATATATAATATTATATAATATATAGGTATCTATATAATATCTAATATCACAGCCAAAAGCTATGTGCGCCTCCGGATGATATTATGAATCATAAAGACTGCGTTAGAGCGTTGGCAGGCAGACCCAAGACAAACACGATGACGTAGACGATGGGGAGGAAGACTGTGGTCAGCAGACTCTTCAAGACCACCTCACCTCTGACGCTGATGCTCACATCTGCATTCTTCTGCCCCGCTGTATTGTTCTCCACCTTTTTGAACACCTCGACCCCTCCGAAGCCTCGGCCGTCGTCGTCTGGAGTCAAATACAAAGAAAGTATTAACTTTGTGTCCAACTGAAAAGTTCCACTTTAAAACACTTGTTCACTACCTTAGGTAAACCTTTACATTTTAGGTGAGTGCTGCATGCAGCACTCAACTATTGTTCTTCTTAGGTTTTATTCTTTCTTCTTTCTTATTCTCTACAAACTTTGGGACCCTACTCCTTCCAATTTTTCACCTAGAGACTCCATTTTAATTTTAAAATGTTTAGATTAGCTTGGAATTGTCGTTTCTATTCGAAAGATATATATATTTTTAACTTTTTAATATTTTCTACTTTTTAAATATTATTTCTTACACTGGAAGTCATTCTCTGACACTTCAACTACTTCGAGAGGTCGGAACAATGGAGCGTCGGAGAAATGATATGGACCCGAAGTGAACTGACAGCTGTCTACTGAAAACATCGCTTTCTCCTCCATGTCACGTTTCATAATATCAGAGAATATCCGTCAGTTCGGCCGCCGTGCAATGGATGAAGATCTTAGTTACTACTTTACAACCTCGTTGATGAGCAACATTTAGAAAAACATGTACTTCTAATTCAGCATTCGAAGCGTAGTGTGTACTGAATGCATGTTGATGATGATACACTTCTTATAGGGGGTAACTACATTCATCGGCTTCCTCTATCTTCTGCGCCACCTTTCTAAATAAATCGCAGTTTCTTGTTTTCCGACGGCGACAACAACACGTACGTATACCGTCTCCTTCTACTTCCGGCCCCCGGAAAAGATCTCGAGCATGCGCAGAATGCAAACTCTGAAACATGCTGTTTACATGCAGGTAGAGACCGGACTATGAACGACTTATCTAGGTGTTCTTATCCGATCTCGCTTGACCGTTCATGTGCTGATTTTTGTGCGAAGTAGATTGGGTAAAGGTGTTTACGTGCATTTCACAAGTCCTATTGAGGTCTTATTCGTTTAGTTACCCGATTATGACTCTGCATGTAAATGTGCTGTGTGACTGTGTTCGAACATAGCAACTTTCGCCACCTGTTCAAGGAGATACAGACTCAATATCTTGGTTAAATGCACTTGATTTGTTTTGTGAAGATATCTGTGGCTACTGTTTATTAGTAGTGGTTAGTAGTGGTTAAAACTGAGGGCTTACTTTCAGGCCTTAGAAGGTGTTTAGTGCTTGCCAGGACTTCTGGTATTATTATTTATTTTATTGCTATTTTCATTATTATTTCTTAAATTGCCCAATGGAACTGCAGCTTAATTGAGTTTCAATAAATGGATTGTTACTTTTCTTTAGGAAATTCAGTCTGTTTTTCTGGACAAAAGGAGTGGGATATATTCTAATGTTTTCTCGCAGATTCACTACATTGACCACATCACTTAGCTGCCCCGCAGTAATTCCCAGTTAGTGCTCACGTTACATTAAATCAACCAGAAACCCCCAAGGAGCCCAGTGGTTCTCTCTCTCTGTCTCTCTCTCCTTCTCTCTCTTTCTGAGTCTCCCTGGAAGTTTAATTGGTTTTATTACTGTGACGGAGAGTGCTGTTAGCCAATCAGGCGTCATTAGAATGTCATGAGAGCCAAAATCATGTCGTTCCTCCCCACCCACCTCCTCCACCACACTAGAGCAGTGTGAAACAGGAGCACCAGAGCATTTTTTTTTTTTCATCAAAACCGACTCACAGGGCATTATTTAAGCACAAATTATGAGATTATTTGCCGATTTTTAATAATTCTTGATCAAATTAAAAAATACTAAACTTTTTTTTTTTATAAAGTTTTGGGTGGGCCTGTTGAACAGTGCGTGGTCCTAGGCCTGTCAGGCCCATAACTCCGTGGCTGATCTACACAAACGATATATATCCATATGAAGGCTAAGCCTCAAAGGAGTCCAAAGGAATGAGCCTCATCATTTTGTGAGCTTATTTCGATGAACTGATGTGAAGGAATAAGGTCAACTACATACTTATCCAAGTTACTACCATACACACACACACACACACACACACACACACACACACACACACACACACACACAATCAGAACAGCTCAGCTATTCCATATTTATCTCAAATGTTTTCAAACTTGATCACTTCAGCTATTTGTTTAACTCTTCACTTTATTTGTTTTTAAATGGTGTGTTTGTTTTTAAACATTGTTTACTCCATTTAGACTCAGTTCAAATCCGTTCACTTGATTGAGTGTGATTAGCCGTTACAAGTCGTTTTGAAAATCTGTCTCTTATGACATCACAAGTGGGTGTGTCCACCTAGATGTGTGACGGATAGATGAGCAACGTATGCTACAGTCCACTGGGTAGGCTGGTGGACTCATCTATCCAGCAAAAGCCCACGCACAAAGCCCAAGCCCACGCACACGCAATATTTGTATTGGCATGAAGCAAGAAATTGCATTAAGTTACGGTCATCATCAGCTCTTCAGCCCTCCCCTCCTGAATGTTGCTGTGAGAGCCCTCCTTTGATCAATGTTTGTATGGTGCATCTAATCTAGGCTTATCTTCGTCCGCCCGTTTTTTTTCTGTCCCCACCCATGTAAACATTTCTGGATACGCTACTGCCCGCACCACACCATATTTGGTTCTATATCTGTGGTTTGTAGGCCTACTCACCCAAACTAATGAGCCTTCCTCATTCTGCTGTTAATTGGACAATGCATTGGTAACGTGTGAGCGGTTATTGGTCATCCGCTTGGCTATGCAGTCACGATGGACAATAATAAACTAATTACTACTTATCGATTAAATCGTCTTGAAGGAATTTGATAAACGTAAATAAGGCGAGATAGCAAGGACTGATGGACATCGTTTTCTGATGCACGCTTCCAAACATGACCAGAAGTTAAATCCGGATCACTTTAATCAATAATGAAGCAGATCAGAGATAAATCTATTGATCTACTGAATACTGTAAACAATACTTCCACCAATCACTGACCATTGCCACGGCCTGACTGACAGCCGGCCTGACTGACAGCCGGACGGGCGGATCGCTGCTGGTTTTCTCAGTAGGTCTACTCAGGAGAAACATAACAATCAGCCAGGAGAGATACTTACCATGTTCGGTCATAGACCTTGGTATGTTGAGGAAAAAACAAAGTACCAGGAATTTAGAAACACAGCCAGGCTTCATCGCTTGTGTTCGATATTAAGAGAGTCGGTCCCGGTCTTCCGCAGTTGTCTGTGTGTCGTTATAGCGAGCTCAAGTGTATATTGTATTTATATAGTTGTGATGTCACTACATCCCCACCCAGTTGCTGGAGATGGTATTTCATGTAATTTAATTTATTTAGAATTCAGACAATAATTCCTCCAAGTGGACGAGAGGGAACAAACAAATTCAGCATGGCAATACAGCCTATTATAATGTAAAACGATTATAAAACAATATACTTATTTCAGAGTTATGTTGTTAAGCTATGTTATCAATGAACTATCATCGTGGCAAAGTTCGGAGTGAAACTATAGATTGTAAAGTGAAACAGACACGAATAGAGACACCATAATATCGTTTAGTGTAGGAAGTTAAAGACCGGGTAAACCAAGAATAATTATGGGTTTTGAGTTTATAATACCACAGGAAAATATATTATTAACCACCCTGCCAAATTTGAAGGACTAAAAAAATCGCGAAGTATATAAAATTATGCTTCAAAGTTGATGAAAAATGAGCAGTAATCCCTGGCTCAGGACGGTGGGGGCGTGTGCGCTGCAGGCCAGGAAACCACGCCCATCACCGGAGAGCCAACTGCAAACTGACAATTCAAACCAGACTCGTGAGCGGTAAAACCATAGACGGGTGAAACCACAGAATGCTAGTGCGCGGTTAATGTATTTATACCTAGAGGGCAGCAGGGGGCGGGTTTATGTGAGTATGACCGCTTTACGTAACGCGGTCTTCGATGTAGACCCGCCCATTTTAAACCTGCACACAGAACATTCTCTGAGGCCTAGCTCCTCAAGGAAATGATGAATGGGAAAAATATTTTTTACATGTTTTGAGGGACACATTTAAGGCCTAATTAATATGATAAGAAGAAAAATACTGAATTTGGTTTACCCGGTCTTTAAACACTATAGGCCTACTGTAGCAGTAGCCTCTATTAAAAGCAATCCATTTAAAGCACTTCATTATGAAGCAATCTTTTTCAAGAAAACACACAATGACATTATGGATATGTTGGCTTGGAATCATAACTAGTCAAAAAGGAATTTTTGATATCTACAATCAGTGGTGGACTGTTTGAAGGGCAGGGGCGAAAAAATAAAAAGGGCACATTCTGCACAACATGGGGCCCCACCAGCGAGCAAAAAGCTATGATGCATCATGTATGATGAAATAGCCCTCATCCTTATTAAGATTATACAGAAGAGGATTAGGGCCACACATAAGAAAAAAAATGAGTTCTGACCTTATTCTCAGAATTCTGAAAAAAAAGTAAAAATTCTGAGATTAAAGTCAGAATTGTGACTTTAAACTCTTGCTCTAGAGGGCACATCATCATAATTGATTGTATGGAGGGGCACCCTGGTACTCAATAATGTTTTGCATGTGTAAAGGGCAGCCAATAAGGCACTTCCTCTCGCTTTCGCCACCCTTGAGGGCACTTTTTCAACCATGGAGGCACGAGGGGGGGCGGTTTCCCCCCCTGCCCCCTGAGTCCACCACTGTCTACAATTGCTATTATGATACTGGTTAAATGTTAAAAGCGTTGTCATAAGCAGCACCACTTAAGAATCAATGGGTCCTTTTTGGAGCCATTAAGACTCTTAACGACTCCAAAAGGAGCCATTAAGGCCCAATCCCATTACTGCCTTTACCCCAAAATCTCAACCCTACCCCTACCCCTCAACCCTACCATTTAACCCTACCCCTACGAAATGGGATGACAACCCTTCAACATCACTGTATCTCCAGCCCCATCTGCCAGAAACCTCTGTGTGGTACTGGACAGTCATACTGCACCGCCAACATCACCGCGGTTCCCCATCCTGCAGATTTTCTCCTGGCTGGACTCCCTGCCTGCGCGATTAAACCTTTGCAGCGTATCCAGAACACTGCAGCGCGCCTCGTGTTCAACCTACCTCAATTCTCCCATGTGACCCCTCTCTTCAGGGACCTCCACTGGCTCCCTGTAGCAGCTTGTTTCAGATTCAAGATGATGCTACTGGCATACAAGGAGCTCAATGGAACTGCTCCTGCCTACCTCCAAGCATTAGTCAAACCACACTGCCCAGCTTGAGCGCTCCGCTCAACGACGTCTGGTACCGCCATCGCTAAGAGCAAGCAAAAGTCGATCATCAAAGTCAAAACTCTCTGTTTTGGCACCGCAGTGGTGGAATGAGCTCCCTGTCAGCTCCTTTCCCTGCAAAAGAATCAAAACTCACCTGTTCAGACTTCACCTAGACTCTGCATAGCCACCCCGTCCCTCCCCTCCTACTTATTGTATGTTGTACGTCCTGGAACTTAATGTACGCACTTATGCCGCCTTCAAAATGCTCAAAACGAGTTTCCGGGAGAGTTTCATGTGGAAGTAAAGCAACCGAGTCCTCCGAGTTCACATCAAAACAATGGATGTCATTACAGTATATACACATTCATAGGAAGAGAAGCTCATGTTAAAACGTTAAAAAGTGTGTCTCAGTGTGAGGCAGCACCCGCCAAGTCCAACACGCCCCCCGCGGTCAGCAGCTGCTGCTCTGGGTCTTCCCAGAGCTGTCAGGGCTGTACGTACTCTTCTTGTTCTTGGAGTTCTTGAGTGCTGAAGGACACGCGCATGCGCTCCGCCTTGCGCTGGCTGCGGCAGATGAGCGTGTTTCGTACGTGCTCGCGGAAGTCCTCTGAGATAAAGTAGTAGACGAAGGGGTCGATGCAGCAGTTGAGGCTGGCCAGGCACAGGGTGGTGATGTAGAAGCCGTAGCCATTGTTGGTCCTCTGGACCAGCAGGAGGCCGTAGTGCACCAGCAGCATGATGTTACTGGGACTGAAGCACACCAGGAACATGACCAGCACGGTGACGATCAGCACCACCGCCTTGTGCCGCTTCTTAGCGATGGCCTCGTCCGTCATGGAGCTCCGCAGGGCCTTGAGGATCAGCACGTAGGCCACCACGCACACCGCCGCCGGCACTACGAATCCCAGAATGCCCATGGTCAGGAAGTAGCCGGCCGCCAACTCCCTCTGGCTAAGACGGGTGACGTCGTGGCACGTAACGATGTCCATGTTGAGGACACTCACCGTCTGGTCATACAGGAAGAGGGGCGTGGTTAGGACCCAGACCGCCAGCCAGATCACCACGGCGACGGCCACGCTCACGGCGTTGTCCTTTCGTTGCCGGGACAATGGGTGGACGACAGCCCAGTAGCGCTGAACGCTGATGCAGGCGATGAAGGCGGTGGAGCAGTACATGTTGGCGTAGAAGAAGCCCACCAGGACCTTGCACAGACCCTCGCCGTAGATCCAGTTGTTGCCGTTGAAGTGGTAGGCGATCTTCAGAGGGATCCAGATGACAAAGAGCAGGTCACACAGCGCCAGGTTGGCCATGAAGATGGAGGAAGGGTTCTTCTCCTTGGTCCGGAATAGAAACACCCAGAGGGCCAGAGCGTTGGCAGGCAGACCCACGACAAATACGATGATGTAGACGATGGGGAGGAAGACTGTGGTCAGCGGACTCTTCAAGACTGCCTCACCGCTGACGCTGACGCTCACCCCTGCCGCGTCCTCCACTCCTACGAAGCCTCGACCGTCATTGTCTGGAGTCAAATACAAAAGGAAGTATTTACTTTGTGTCAAACTGTTCCACTATAAAACATGTTCACTACCTTAGGGAAACCTTTAACATTTAGCATCTGTGGTTTCAAGAATGAAAGACACTCAACTATTCCTCTCTTTTCCCACCTCTGGCAGCACCCTGATTGCAACACGCATCTCAGAATGGCAGACATCAGCACTTGGATGACTGCCCATCACCTTAAGCTTAACCTCAACAAGACTGAGGTCCTCCTAATGCCAGGGAAAGATTGCCCTCACATGGACCTACTGGTCACTGTAGAGAACATCGCTGTATCACCATCACCAACTGCCAGATTCCTCGGTGTGGTAATGGACAATCAGTTGTGCTGCAACTGATTGTTGGCCCGATCCTGCAGATTTGCCGTCTACAACATCCGCAGGATCCGGCCCTTCCTCACGAGGGAAGCAGCTCAGCTCCTAGTTCAAGCGCTCGTCATCTCCCACCTCGACTACTGCAACTCGCTCCTGGTTGGACACCCTGCCATTAAACCGTAGCAGTAGCTTGTATCAGATTCAAGATGATGGTACTGGCATACAAAGCGGTCGATGTGTTGGTCAAACCACACACCCCAGCTTGAGCGTTCTTCTCAACTACTGCTGGACGTCTGGTACCACCACCGCTAAGAGCAAGCAAAGGTTGATCATCAAAGCCACAACTCTTCTGTTTTGGCACCGCAGTGGTGGAATGAGCTTCCTGCCAAGGTCAGGACCGCAGTCGCTCAGCAGCTTCCGCAAAACACTCACTTGTTCAGAGCTCACCTAGACCGATAGTGTTTCTCCTTCTTCTGACAAATGTACTTATCGTAAGAAGCTTTGGATAAAAGCGTCTGCTAAATGCCCTAAATGTAAGGTCAATGAAAGACAAGTTTTATTAAGATGGTATTCAGATCGCTCTTAAGTCAACAGATGGCAACAAAAGGTGTATAGAATGGCCCAGTCAAGTGTTTCACAACATTATCGCGTCAGGCACATCACAAACGGAAATGTTACGCACACTAAGTTGTAGAAAATAATTATTAAAAAATATTTAAAAATAATTATTAAAAAACACGCATGCAATATTTGTATTGGCATGAAGCAAGAAATGTCATTAAGTTACGGTCAACTTATATCTCACACACAGAGGGTTCCACGAGAGACCTACTGAATATCTAGTCAGGAACAATTTATAAATATTTATATCATCTCTAAGTCACCTTTCTAGGAAGGACTCCGGATTGGGGCGTGGTCTGAATCTCCGCACCACACCTGTTTATATTGGGTGGTTTGTAGCCTACTCCCACACACCCAAACTGTGCCTTCCTCATTCTGCTGTTATTTGGACAATGCCGTTGTGTGCGGTTATGGTCATCCGCTTATTCTCACGAGGGACAGTAATATACTCATCGATTATCGTCTTGAAGGAATTCGATAAACGAAAATAAGGCGAGATAGCAATGACTGATGGGACATCGTTTTCTGATGCACGCTTCCAAACATGACCAGAAGTTAAATCCGGATCACTTTAATCAATAATGAAGCAGATCAGAGATAAGTCTATTGATCTACTGAATACTGTAAACAATACTTCCACCAATCACTGAGCATTGCCACGGCCTGACTGACAGCCGGCCTGACTGACAGCCGGACGGGCGGATCGCTGCTGGTTTTCTCAGTAGGTCTACTCAGGAGAAACATAACAATCAGCCAGGAGAGATACTTACCATGTTCGGTCATAGACCTTGGTATGTTGAGGAAAAAACAAAGTACCAGGAACTTAGAAACACAGCCAGGCTTCATCGCTTGAGAGACTTTAACTAAAAGCGTTCGATAGTCAGAGACTCGGTTCAGGTCTTCCGCAGTTGTCTGTTGCATAAGTTTACCTGCTTTATATAGTCGTGATGTCACTCAGTCAGGTGACCAAACGTAGCCAAAACCATCTCCACCCAGCTGCTGGAGATGTTATTTCATGGAATTTGAATTCAGACAAAACTTCCTCCTAGTGCCCCAGAGGGCAACAAATTCAGCATGGCAATACAGTCTATGGATTGTTAATAATATAAAAATGATTAGAAAACAATATACTTATTTCAGTTATGTTGTGAAGTTATGTTATTAAAAATCAACTTTCATCGTGGCTATAAGATCTGAATGAAACCATAGATTGTATAGCGTGAAAACGACAGACACGAGACACCATAATATAGTTTAGTGTAGGCCTACATGGCACGTAGGCCCTACCCACTGGCAGACATGACGATTGACTGGTGATAAACACTATAGGCCTATAGCAGCAGCCTCTATTAAAAGCAACCCGTTTAAATCATTTCATTATAAGGCATTATTTTTCAAGACAACGCCGTTTTTGTTATAAAGAAAAGTAAAATATAGGAATCATCTGTGTTGCGTGTTTCTTTTTAATGCTTTGGTTTATTCAGCTCACTTCAAGCCCTATTACATAAAGCTGGGAATATGAGTGCATGTGTAAGAGTGCACTCAGCAGCTGGAGCAGACGGTCAGCAGCGATTCAGCTCCCTCTAGTGCGGACAATGGTAAGCTACCGCCCCTAGTCGTTCAATGAGTTTCCGGCTCATAGCGTTTCTTTGTATATATTCCGGGATATATATTGTATATATTTAAAATCAATTTCGTAAGTGCAATATTTACATTGATATATTCAGTGTCAAAAAACGGAATACCAAACTGATCTCCTAATTTTCCTCATTTGTGTGTTAGTTACTATATGATGACTGTTCAAAAAAGCACAAATCCAGCTCATGGAAAAAATCCATTTGAGCATTGTGATTTATTTAAAAGAATATAGGATCTCATATATTGGACGAAACAGTAACAACAACATGCCTCATTTACACAATAGGCTTGCGGTTGGGTTAGCAGAAACCAGAGGGCAGTTTTCTGTTGGTTGTGTTCTTTTTACTTTAACGCACGCACGCGCACACACACACACACACGCACGCACGCACGCACACGCACCCACCCGTGCACACACACACACACACACCCGCACGCACCCGCGCACGCACGCACACACACACACACACACACACACACACACACACGCACGCACGCACGCACACGCACCCACCCGTGCACACACACACACACCCGCACGCACCCGCGCACGCACACGCACGCACACACACACACACACACACGGTTTTAAAGAAAAGTAAAATACAGGAATCATCTGTGATATGTGTTTTTTTGTAATGATTTAGTGTATTCAGCTCACTTCCAGCCCTATTAAATAAAGGAATATGAGTGCATGTGGACCTTGTAAGAGTGCACCACTAATATCAAGGGTCCACAGTCTAGGCAGGAAGGCCTACTTGAAGGATACAATCCTGAATGAGATGGCACATTTATAAATCAAAGCAAATATAATATATACAACCAATTCATTTTTTTACATGTTCAAAGCTTTGTTTTCATTTCCTGTATAAAAGCCTTTGTGCTGGGGCTAACCGATCCAGTGTGAGCCTCCCAGGACCCGGGGGTCCGGACAGTACAGTCAGCCAATGATCTAAACAAGAAGCTTCTTGTACTGGCTGTCCAGGCTTGCCTGGAAAGGGTCCAGTTTGGCTCCCGGGGGTTTGGCCTTCACAGCGGTGGACCCGGTGTGGCTGGACCTCAACACAGTTCTGGAGGAGGACTCAGAGCACGAGTATACGTTCTTCCTGCCACTATCGAGCCCCTTCCGGCAGCCAAGCGTGGCCGAGAGCTGCCGCTGGCACTGAGACGAGCCAAAGTAGTAGACCAGGGGGTCCAGACAGACGTTGAGGCTCCCGATGCACAGGAACACCAGGTAGGCCACGTAGGAGCCGTCGGCCGCCTCCCCCGCCCGGCTGAACTGGAGGTAGTGCAGCAGCAGCAGGCAGTTGGTGGGGGCGAAACAAACCAGGAACAGCAGCAGCACGATCACAGCCATGGACATGGCCCGGGCCTTCCTACGCGAGTGGCGGCCCGCTTTGTCCGGCACCCTCCGCAGCGCCCAGATCACGCGGGCGTAGCAGCCCAGGGTGACCAGCATGGGCAGGAGGAAGAGGGCCGCGGCCACGGTGGAGAAGTACACCATGTAGCGCCACCGCAGCTGCTCGATCTCCTGCACGTCGTGGCAGGTGGTGACGCCCAGCTGGTCCAGGCGGACCGTCTGCTCCGTCAGCGCCAGCGGGGCGGAGCCCGCCAGCGCCAGGGCCCAGGCCGCGCCGCAGGCGGCGGCGGCGTAGCGCGGGCGCCGCCAGCCCAGCGAGCGGATGGGGTAGACGACGGCGAGCAGGCGGTCCACGCTGATGCAGGCGACGAGCAGCACGGAGCAGTGCATGTTGCAGTAGAAGCTGGCCGTGACCACGCGGCACAGCAGCGGGCCGAACGTCCAGTCGTTGCCGTTGAAGTGGTAGTGGATCTTGAAGGGCAGCAGCAGAGCGAAGAGCAGGTCCGCCGCGGCCAGGTTCAACATGAAGACCACCGCCGGTTTGACGGGACGCACCTGCCGCGCGAACGTCACCAGGGCGAGGGCGTTGAGGGGCAGGCTCAGCAGACACACCAGCGTGTACAGCGACGGGATGAAGACGGTGGACAGAGGACCGCTCAGGAACAACAGGGCCTGGTCTGAGATGTGCTGCTGGCTCGGCCAAGTGTTGTTTACTCCATTGTAGGAGTTGTTTTGCAGGTCTTCCTGGGCCCAAAAGACGAACGTTTGCCGGTGAAAAGAATCGTTTTCTTGCAATGGTGAAGTGTCGCCGTACTCGTTGAGGTACGAGTCAAAGGGCTCGTCGGTGGGCCTCTGGACCGTGCGTGTTAAGGCGAACGTTCTCACGATGGAGCTCCCTGCAGTGAGGAATTAGATCATAAATCATATGAATAATATATTAGATATGTTTGTAAATCAATTAAAATAGTTCATGTTTAGGCCTTTATTATACATTTGTTTTAGAAGTCGGCCAAATACATTCATTGAGGATAGGTTATAAAAAATATTTTGACCCATGTTATACCGAGTTGGCCACATCAACAACACATTAGTAGGCCTATTTAGTAATAGTAACCACAACGTATAAGATAAGTCACATCCTCACACAAACTAGTCATTGAATGCCACACGTTATCAGAAAGCATTGCGCAGATCACCGAGGGCGCGTGCGTCACCGTTAACTCACCGTTATGGATCGCAGTCGAGGCCACACGCGCAGACAACAGGAGCAACCAAAAAGTTGTACAAAACATGCTGGCCGACTTTGGAGTTGGGAAAACAAAGATGTTCATTGTACGGCAACTTAATTGCCCGTTTCTTCGAAGTATGCTACCTCTGATCTTGGGACAGTTGTTTACTGGGAAACCAATGCGCTCGCTCCCTCCCTAGCCTCCTGCTTCCTCTGTGACGCAGAGCGCGCAGTGGACACGCATTCCACTCCTGTGATGTCACGTCTCCAGCCAACCCGTTTTCATATGAGATAGATAGATGAGATAGAAAGTTAACTTAACTTCGTAATTGTGAGGAAGAACTTTAGCAATACAACGAACCCTAAAGCTGTATTGGCCGCCCTAGATCAATGAACTAAACGCGGTAATACTAATAAACTATGCAAAAACTAAAAAAAAAAAATCATCAGGCTTATTATTTAATAGCAATAGGCTAATAATTAGGCTAAATACATAGGCCTATTTATTTAGTTATTTTGATAAAAGCCTATACATTAAATATGTCAGTTATTTGAAGTTATCAAAGTAGTCAATATAACGTAATGTAATGTAATGTCAAAAGTTGTGTTGTTATGTTTTGTTATGTTAATTCTCTGTTTAGTACATATTTGGTTTATCAGTTGAAAGATACGTGGTGTCCTCAGCACTAGAAAGACGCAGGTGTGTTTACGGCAACATTCTGTTGACCATGCTAGTAAATGAAGACACTTTATTACGTAGAAAACTCAAAGGCTATTGGTGATTCCAGAGTTTATTCCCGAGGTGACACATCTTAAGAAGGTTTATATTAGAGGGTAATTGATGGGAGTAGCCATGTGCATCTCAACTCGGCCTCTCTCTTTGTTTGGGTCTCGTTTCCCGCTAACGTCAACCAGCTGCCTTCACTTTCATTTAACGTCACAACGCCTCCCTGGGAAGTCCCTGGGAATTGTTGTTTTTGAATGACAACACCAACATCCTAGCGGTCGGCTAAGTCTCCTTTCAAGTCCCATAGATATGGACTTCCCATAGAATCTATTCAAAGTCCATATCTATGGGACATATCTATGGGACATATCTATGGGACTGTCCCAGGATGCGTTTCCTAGGATCCTAGGATGCGTTTTCTTTTTCTTTTTTAAGTGCTTTCCTGTTGTTGTTGTTGTTGTTGTTGTTGTGTTGGTTCCCTTGTTAAGCACATAGGGTCAAGCACCTTGCTGTTTTGCACAAAAAAGTGCTCTATAAATAAAGTAGGCGTTGTTATCAAAAAAATGTTGCTTGACACGATGTTCAGTGCAGATGCTAACCCTGGTACCATCGATCACGTTGTGGATGTTCTTCAACTAATAAAATGTATTCCTGTTTGAAGGGGAGGGATCTGAGGGGGCTGGGAATGTTTAGACACTGAGAAAAGACCCATGGATCCAACCAGCCAGGGCTGGGAAAGGAGAGCCACAGCAGGACACGCTGCTGAGAGGATAAGGCCATATGTGTTCACCACGTCTTGTGAGGTGTTCACAGTATATCTGTGGATACCTGTTGTTATAGAAGATAATTCTTCTTATTATTTTTATATGGGAGCGCCCATATCTCAGCAAGTAAAAAGGTTGAAGTGTGTCCATCATATTTGTATCCTGGAAGAGCAGGGCCCATTTGGAAAGTCATATCTCCTAACCTTTATGCCACCTTTCCATAACCTTTGTGGATAAGTAGTTAGTTAGTTAGGGCCCTTACATAGTCAACGCATCGGTACGCATACGCGTCCACAAGGCTACGCATCGCTACGCTTCGGCCGCCATTATGCGGCGATGCGTAGCAAAATGTGTCGTCCCAATTTTTGATACGCGACGCGCCGATCCATGCAATACTATGCGTTGTCGCATAGTATCGCAAGTGGCGTGAGCGGTGTATTGCATGTCATGCATTGCCCGCGACGTTTGCGTATGCTGTGTAGACTATGAAAGGAAGCGCGTTACTCGCGTCACTCGCGTCGCTTACGCGCGTTGCTCGCGTCGACTATGTAAGGGCCTTTAGTCGCCGCCCCTCCGCTGCGCGTCGGGACGGACAACGCCCCTTCACTGTGGTATAATGACCGTATACCACTGACTGAAGTGATCTATTGCTTTTATAAAACGGTTACGTAAGTATGGCGAAATGAAAGTCATAGACACCCTCAATTTTGAAAAAGCTAGAAAGTCGAAAAAGCATTTCTTTTAACGAATACAAAAAAGTAGTCCCTCCCGGCTGCCGGCAAAGTGTACGGCGGTTGCTATGCAACACACTGTAGCGTCCTTCAGAGAGAAGGCTAGAGACGGTAGCTCGGTTCACCGGCAATTTAGCCTACTGAGTTCACTCACCGTGTGCCTATTGCTTTACAACATTTCCACCCTCTCCAGCAATCAACATGTTTTTAGGCTTCAGTGAACTATGCTATTGCTTTTATAAATAAATAAACAACAGTTCAAGTTAGGCGCGGAGTGATACTGAACTCTGTAAACTGAACGGGCGTCATAGCTGTGTGTATACGCTCAATATACAACAGTTGGGAACCAATCAGATCGCTTGATTTATGCCACCCGTTATAATCAATATTTGAACATTTGCAAACAGTATTATATCGACCACAAGTCCGCTTCAGAAGGAAGCAGAAACTTGTCATGGACATAGAGGACACCCTCCTGAACATGTGTCAAAATTGTGTGTTGACAGCTAAAAAAATGCCTCTCTCTGTATGTCTGTGCGTGCTTGTGCGTGTGTGCTTGTGTGTGCGTGTGCGTGAGTGTTCATGTTTGTGAGTGTGTGTGTGTGTGTGTGTGTGTGCTTGTGTGTGCGTGTGCATGAGTGTGGGTGTTTGTGTGTGTGTGTGTGTGTGTGTGTGTGTGTGTGTGTGTGTGTGTGTGAGTGAATAACAGACAATCTCCTGCTGGAAGCAGAGTTGCGTGTAGGAGTAATGAGTGATGAGTAATGAGTAATGAGTGATGAGTAATGAGTAATGAGTATATCCTTAATTCGCTTAAAACGGGCGGCCACTGGGATAGGCTGTGCGTGGGTGACTGTTAATACAGTCCCAACATTTATGCTTTTATTTCCTTTTGGTTGGGACGGTGAATCACAATGTACAATAAAATACACGCTGATGATGATTATAGCCTATTATATGCGTCCCCATAATATCTAATTTCCTTTTTATTCTTTAGAAAGTCTTCTGCAATGAATTTGCAGTAAATGTTTTGTGACAAGAAACCAGCGACACAGCATTTAGTGTAGGTTTGTGTTAGACAGTCATAAAGACGTGTTTGTAACAAACGTTCATCAGGCAGCTCTATGGCCACAGGAGAGCTGGGGACATTCCAGGGAGGAATGCCAGAGCGCATGCGACTCAGTGGGTACTGTAATGTGTTATCTGTGGGAAACGGCCAACGGCCTTACATCATGAGTGATGAGAGGGACGGAGACCTTGACATGGAGAACATTGGACAGGGGCGGAGCTTAAACAGGCTGTGAATACAAATACAAAGTGCATGTAATGTTTATTCTGTGGCACACTTTCCAATGAATAAAAGTAACTCCACGAGTCATCCGTAGCAGCATAACGTGCGTCTTTATTCATTCCATCTTCCTGGATTGTGCTCCTGTTCCCTGGTATCGCGGGAATACATACTGTATAGCGTATAAGAGTGTTACAGTGCAGAAGGGGTGTCAGGGTGGCTTATCTACTACAATCTCGTACACAACACTCCTGTATATTAGTGATGGGTCGGTCGCGAACGATCCGGTTCAAAGAGCCGGCTCTTTTAAGTGAACGAGAGTCGGCTCCAGACCGCGAGACGTTTTATTTTTTTAAATATAAAGTTTGCCTAGTCACAATGATATGAAGGTCTCAGTGTTACAGGTGCTCTGTGCTGCATGCTATGCATGTGTGCAGTGACACGTTGTGCATGCATGCAGGTTGCAACCAATAAGGTGTGGATAGACTCATACCTGCTTAATGATCATACCATTAAGCAGTGTTGTGCATGAACTAGTTCAAAATAACTAGTTAAAGTTCATTTTTCTATGAACTTTGAACATATTTTTAACTAAAGAACTTGAACTTGAACTAGTTTAGATTTTGTAACATTCTGAATTGATGCTTAGGTCCAGATGACATGTTTATTAAATAGAGTTACTGCCTTAGTTGTGATGAATGAAGGAGGTGTACAAATAATATCCACAACAATCTGAGATTGTAGTGATGGGCAGCAGGTAATGGAGAGGATTCATTTAAAAGATAAGCACAGAATACAGTTTTTCTTCAGTTTCTAAAAAAACTGTTAATGAACTTAACATGAACTAGTTCAAAACTGAACTGGTGAACTATGAACGTGAATTTATTCATTTTATTTAGTATGAACTGAACTTTGAACTAGTTCATGTGAAGTATGAATTTGCATAACACTGCCATTAAGCAAGCAGCGAGGGGCGGGGGATGCATGTTTGTTCCGCGTGTTCCGCCCATAGTCAAAACGGGCTGCATTTGGCTGAATTCTAAAAGGTATAAGTGGACTTTTTTTGCTCTTGTGACGTTTGTCTTTGTGAGCGTGTCATGTCATTGGCTAGTCATTGTTATTGTTAGCTACATTAGCCTCAACACTTAACATTGTATTGCTCGCACAGCAAGACCGTGCAATGCATAAATTGGTGACCAGAATAAAGTAGAAATGTAGTCAAGCGTGTAAGAGCATTTAAACATTACATTAAAATGACCAACGTGGTACAAATACAAAGAAAATAAATCTCTTTACGGGCGCAGCCACTTTTGTTGTCGGGTCGTACGGTCAGCCTTACTGAACTCTGTATATTCTCAGAATCCCGAGTGGGACCGACAAAAAGGGGGCGTTCCTCAGTGAAATGCTGCAAGAAAGATTTCCCCATTTGCAACTCGTGCGGGTGGTGTACGACTACGATAAGGTGACCAGATTTCTGAGACAAAATCTGGGTTCAGCGGTGTAAAAACCTCCAAACATGTAGTGTTTTTGTCATAGAAAACTAAAATGGGGACGCTGCCCTTCCCCTGGCGGACGTGATTGTTGACGGGGTGGGGGGGGGGGTTCGGATCTTTCAGTCACAGTCAAATCCGGGGACATTTCCGGGGACAGCAGTAGCCAGGGACAGGTCACTGAAAACGGGGACTGTCTGGTCACCCTAGACTACGAGGCATCTGGAACACACCATATCTAAATGAGTTGGAGCGAGATAGTTTCTGCTGATTGGCTGCTGCTGTGGACCGAGCCTGCAGTTCTGGAGAAGAGGAATGGACCTTCTGGGGGTTGTCCTCCTGCTGCTCCTGGTGAAGAATCAAGGAGTAGAAACCCTCATCAGGCTTTAATGTCCACAGCCTCACTACAAGGAGAGATATACAGTGTGTTTGTGTGTGTCAGTGTGTGTGTGTGTGTGTGTGTCTGTGTTTTAATGCTGAGAAAATCAGTGTGTTTACGTGACACTCAAGAAAGTCGAATTATTGGGTTAGTCCGACCTTGATTGGATTATTAAGATGCATGTATACACCTTATTGATAGTCGCATTAAGCGCGCATGTTTACGGTCAATCAGATTGGAACTGGATCATGCATTCTGCACATGCTCGGGGGGCACATTCCGGGGCTGTGAGCCGGCGGTAGAAGGAGACAATAGTCGTGTTGTTGGCGCCGTCGGAAAATGAGAAACTGAGATTTATTTAAAATGGTGGCGAAGAAGATGGAGGAAGCCGGTGAATGTAGTTACCCGTATAAGAATTGTATCCACGGCTGCGTGGATACAATCTCTGACTCTCTGCTTCTTCCACAACAAGTAAGACTCGTAGTGGGGGTTATCTCGCCCATGGTGGAGAAGGAATTTGGGGAAAGTAACTTTGGCTTTGACTCTCTGAAGTCCAGATAGAACCGCGACATGAAGGAGAAAGGGATTGTTGTCGTATGTGGACTCCCACTGGAGGGGCTCTACTGGAGGGGCTCTAGTGGAGGGGCTCTAGTGGAGGGGCTCTACTGGAGGGGCTCTACTGGAGGGGCTCTACTGGAGGGGCTCTAGTGGAGGGGCTCTACTGGAGGGGCTCTAGTGGAGGGGCTCTACTGGAGGGGCTCTGCCACTGGAGGGGCTCTAGTGGAGGGGCTCTACTGGAGGGGCTCTACTGGAGGGGCTCTGCCGCCGGACTCCCTGCCAGGCAGACACATTGAAATGTGTTAATAAGCTAGAGAAAAATGATTTTGCTTGTTATTGTTGATTCAGATCTTAGATTATTGGAGGTGCTCCACAAAAGCTTATATGGTCGGAACAATGGGACGTCGGAGCGGAGGGTTTATTTTTTTCGAAATAAAGGGACGTCAGACTAGTGGGCTGAAGGACCAATCTGAATTTTTCAGGTTATTGAGAGGTCAGAACAATGTAGTAAAGTAATGACATGGACCCGAACTGACAGCTGTCTACTGAAAGCACCTTTCTCGAATGCCGCCTGAGTTTGTTGTTGCTGGTGACGTAAAGAGGATTACCACTAGTTGAAATGGGTACAGCGCTACCTATCGTACCGGGGCATGACACGCTTTGGCCAATGAATCGATTTACTCACCGCCATGTATACTCGGACAATTGCAGTTGTCCAATTGAGGAGCATAGTCGAACTATGGCTTTAATCTGATTAAGCTGTGCATGTAAACGTACTGACTGTGTTTTCAGGTTTTGATGTGAATGGAATTAGTGATTATGTGGAGCAATGCAACTCTCTACTTTGCATTGTCAACATTTTTTCATTTAAAAGGTTGTGTTTGGATTCTAATTGATTCTAATTCTATATTCAAGTTCAAGCAGTACCGTTGATGATTACATCTGTATGAATCAAATAAAATACACACTTGAATCAATCATATAAATCTTTGTTGTGAATATTTGAAGGGGTTGCATTTCTCACAACATTTTCTTTCAGGGAACCAGATACAGCTGAGTGGGAGAACTCTCGGCTCACTGTATTCGCTGAATTGGTCCAGAACTCCGACTCAATGCATTGGTATTTCCTGTCCGACAGGGAGCAGCTTCCTGGCCTTTGATCCATCAGTGGACACACTAACATTTGGCCCGGGAACAAGATTGAAATCAACATTGCTGAGTCATGAACAGTTATGATGTCTGGAGAGTCTGGACAGTCTGGAAGTAGTGTAATGCTCTTATATACTATATATATATATATATATATATATATATATATATATATATATATCTAATATGCAATACAGTCTTATATACAATTATACATATACCTTTGGACAGAATGTACAGAATTTGAATATAATATAATATAAAAGGAAATGTACAGAATGAATGAATGAACATAATTTGTGTAGGAGGTAGATTTAAGAGGTAGGACAACAGTGAGCAGTAGTGGTTATCTATTCAATAGAGTGATGGCAGAGGGAAAGAAGCTGTTCTTCTGTCTGGATGTTCTGGCATACAGAGATCTGTAACGTCTGCCAGCGGGGAGGAGTTCAAAGAGATTGTGACCCAGGTGAGAGGGGTCTTTCTTTTATAAGTCCAGGAGGGAGGGCAGGAGGACACCAATGATTTTCTCAGCTGACCTGATGATGGGCTGAAGTCTGAGTGAGTCTTGTTTTGTGGCTGTACCAAACCAGACCGTTATGGATGTGCAGAGGATGGCCTCCTGTGGTAGGCCATGTTTCCTCAGCTGCTGTAAAAAGTACATCCCCTGCTGGGCCTTTTGGAGGATGGCTTTGATGTTGGGCTCCCACTTCAGATCCTGAGAAATGATGAAACCTGGATGAGTCCACTCTGGACACCGGGCTGTGTGATATTGTGATAGCCCCCCCCCCCCACTGACCGTGATCCGGATGTGATGCCTCCCAGCCGCACACGTCGTCTCCTGTCAGTCAGGAGGCTGGAGATCCACTGACAGATGGCAGGGGATACCGAGAGGTACTGGGATACCGAGAGGTACTGGGATACAGAGAGGTACTGGGATACAGAGAGGTACTGGGATACAGAGAGGTACTGGGATACAGAGAGGTACTGGGATACAGAGAGGTACTGGGATACCGAGAGGTACTGGGATACAGAGAGGTACTGGGATACAGAGAGGTACTGGGATACAGAGAGGTGGGAGAGTTTGGCAGTAAGGATGTATGTGTATGTGTATGCATATGCATGTGTGCAGGCAGGCAACTGCTTGGGGCCCCGGGCCGCTAGGGGGCCCCCAAGAAAAAATAAAAAAAAGTTTTTTTTTCTTTTTTTCTTGGGGGGCCCCCTGGTGAGCCCCTAAGAACTATCATCCCTATGGTCATTTGGAAGCCTGCTTGAGAATAGCTTCCAGCAGCTACTGTCCAGACTATGAAACCCTGGATGACTCCATTCAGTGCAAGTCATCAGAGTATGTACTCAGTATATATAAATAAATATATGTTTAGCATTATTTAATGTAGGTAGATCATTTTGACCTGGTCATTTTGAAAGTAGCTCGAAGGCCGTAAAAGTGTGGGCACCCCTGAGCTAGGGCAAGCATTTGCCCTAGCAAAGGCCAGGAAACAGCATTTGTAGTTTGTTTGCTGTTATATTAATGTTCAGAATTGCATATGTAGCACCTTCAAGGGTTTTGATGAGCACTGGAATTGTAATGTGGGTTTATTTAAGAAAACTATTCAAAATTACTCAATTGCTGTAACTAATTTGAGATAATTAATACACTCACTTCAGTCACTTCACACCTCAGTTATGTGTACATTTTAGACTCTGTTTATATAATTCTTTTTAGTTGTATTGTTCTATATTTGTATTAATATAGTGCTAACAAATTAATGTGAACACTGACTCTTTTTCAGAGTGCAATATTCAATGTATTTTGATTTGAGTATAGCATTTGCACTAGCCATGGCATGTAAAACAGCATTTGCTAAATAAATGCTTTATGCATGGATGAGCACTGGCCTTAATACTGGTTTGGTCAGTTTATTTATAACATAATGGTGAGGAACGTTGGTTGGAGGGACCCCCTAGGAATTTTTGCCTAGGGCCCCAACAGACTCTCAAATCGCCACTGTGTGTGTATATATCTATATACTGTGTAGATATATATATATATATATATATATACACACACACATGTGTATATATGTATGTACGTGCAGATAGGTATGTGTGTGTGTGTGTGCGCACTGGGCCACTTTCTCTTTGTTCACATTGCATTTCTGGAACTTAGCCACTTTATAATTTACAATTTACACTTTATACTTTACACTTTTTATAATTTATACTATTTATACCGTCTATTTTGTCTGCCTTATTTGTTGTTTGTTCCGTTTGTCTTGTCTTCTCCTTACTTTAGCATTTTGTTTAGCATTTCCCTTAGTGTCTACTTTTGTTGTATTAGTACTTTGTATTCTTATTGTATTGTATATTATTTATTATCATCCTGCGTTTTTCTACTGCTGCTGGGCAATTGCAACAAACAAATTTCTCCTACGGGGGATTAATAAAGTTGAATCGTATCGTCATCTATTAACTCCATATACATTGTCATTCTGGAATATAATCAGTGTATAGAGCTGAAACCATGTCATCTATTTATTCCAGAAGTATGTTAAGGATGGTCTGTAATCACAAGGATAAAAAATGATGAGATGAGCTGAAAAAGGACTATCCACTTTTTACTTTCTGCAAACATGAGTTTGCACTTCATCCAAGTGTCTATCTGTCAAAAATAACTGAATAAAGTGACAGCAATACCGGGAGACTTGGCAGAAGGGAGTTCCTTTTTATTCAGCCCCAAGATTAAATTAGAATAAGGTACAATTAAGGAAACAATGCAGTGATGTAGTGGGCCTCTCACCAGCTGTGTTTTAATGGATCTAAGCAATCTTTATGCTGTACTTGATGATTCACTCCACTTAACTGAGGGGGGAAAACATCCAAAGTGGGATTTATGTAGATGAAAATGTGAATAAATTAGTCCTCTGGGACACTTAAATCTATAATAGATAGACCTATAGTGCCATCTGCTGTTGATCTGCATAGAGCGGCAGGTCTTTACTCAGAGACGTGGATCTCACTGGGAGAGTCCCCTTGTGGAAATAAACATTTGAAAGAAATGCCCATAAGGAACTTGACATGTTTTATTTGGTTTCCTAAATGGGTGAACATGACACCACAAGGTAAGACATGCTCATCGTTGACGTCAGGAAGTTGTGATCAATAATCTATCGACAATGAAGCTCTGAGGTTTAAAATACCCCAGTGTGATTGGCTCTTTGAGCACATAAAGCCATCCCCTCACAACTAGCATGCCATGTCGACACGTTATTCAGAACTCAAAACAAGAGTAGAACTAAGTACCCACGGACGGTCCACAGTAAACCAAACACAAAAAAGAACAACACAATAATAGTTATTACTAGGGAACCAAAGAACAGCGGACACAACAACAGAACCACAGAACAAACATGCAGGTTGTTTCTTCTTCAACAGGGGTCGATATATCAATTAGGCTCGGCACATTAAAGTGTTGCCTTGATGGCACAGTGGCGGAGAAGGTCGAACAAGCAAACACGAAAAATGTACACACAAACTACAACCAGAAACGGGAAACACAAGTCCTAATGGGGTTGGCTTTTTCAGTTCAGGAAAAATAAGAAATGAAAAGGTGAACCGTACGATTTAAAGTTGTAGCACAGATTTAAAGGCATTTACTGAGCTGCACTAATGTCCACTTAGAATCATCCCCCATATAACTTGTTTGTATCAACAGAAAACCGAAAGCAATAACACATCTCAACAACTTACATTGATTCTGTGCAAAGCAACAAGTGAACATATTTTCTTATTAGAATGAAAACTTTACTGTTAATATTATAACATCAAGCATGGATATTAATAACCAACAATGTTGGAAGCATGGCTTTTGATTTCACTCAAGGTTGGGCTAAGTATCACTGCTTGGACAAATTGAATCCCTTAAAATACGTGGCATGTTTTAGAGTAAAAATAAAACGTACACAATATTCATTTTTTTGGCGCATGACTTTCTGAAGTAGAAGGCGATGAGTCAGCTACAACACCACAGACGCCTGCTTCAAGAAGCGTAGTCATGCATACACAAGGACTGACCTACAAACACACACACAGAGACTAACGTTCACCGGTACACACACACTCACACAGTCATACATACACGCACACACGCATGCACACAAAAAGAGAGTCTGCTAGGTTTTGAAGAGCGAGAGACAAAGCGAGACTCTTCAAGAAAGGCCTTTTAGTTCAGAGGGCGCAGAGCAGCAGAAACAACAGAAGCTAAAAAGAGCAGGGCGAGAGACATTCAGATCCCCTCACCCATAGAGAGAGAGAGATGGAGAGAGAGTGGCCAGACAGAGGGTCAGAGGTCAGACGGAGAAAGAGGTCTTCCAGTAGAAGAGTTGTGGATAGAGATCCAGACGGGTTAAAGGCGAAGCCCTTAACACTGAGCAAGTAACACGCAAACACACAGGAGGGAACGGAGCATCCAGACAGAGCGGGTGTGAGGTGTAAACGCTCCTCAGCGGGGGGTGGAGCGTGTAAACGTTGTTCTGCAGCAGTCTGTGGGGACTGGATCACATGAGGACGTCTTCAGTCAACGTCTCGTTATGCAGTCCAGCAGGTGGACAGAAAGTCAACACTGAACAAAGAACACTAAACGACGTACAGATTCAAACGGGTCATTTGTAGAGGAAGTCTACGTCCCATGTCGTTGTATAATAATGTCTTTGATTTGAAAAATAATTCAATTAGAGTCATTAAGGAAAAAAATCCTAACCATTCTTTATCCAGCACCCTATGGGCGGGGCTATGGCCCTCAGCCTATGGGCAGCGTGGACCCCCATAGGGTCAGGGTGGACCCCATAGGGTCAGGGTGGACCCCATAGGGTGGACCCCAGAGGGTCAGGGTGGACCCCAGAGGGTGGACCCCAGAGGGTCAGGGTGGACCCCATAGGGTGGACCCCATAGGGTCAGGGTGGACCCCATAGGGTGGACCCCAGAGGGTGGACCCCATAGGGTGGACCCCAGAGGGTGGACCCCATAGGGTGGACCCCAGAGGGTCAGGGTGGACCCCAGAGGGTCAGGGTGGACCCCAGAGGGTCAGGGTGGACCCCATAGGGTGGACCCCAGAGGGTCAGGGTGGACCCCAGAGGGTGGACCCCATAGGGTGGACCCCAGAGGGTCAGGGTGGACCCCATAGGGTGGACCCCAGAGGGTGGACCCCAGAGGGTCAGGGTGGACCCCAGAGGGTCAGCCCTGCTGAGCTCTGAAGATCCGTGGTTCTAAGAACCAGGGATCCAGACCTAATGACCTAACTCAGGACCGTGGTACCATATAGATCCATACTGCCCAGAATAAGACGTAATAAGGACCACTTACTGTGTTTATACACTCCATAATATAAACACAACGATGAGCCTCTGTGTATTTGCGACTGCAAATAACGGTGACTATATTTCATTGTTCCATATTTTCTGCTTATTATTTGCTACTGGTTTAACAACAGACAATCTGTCGGACTTGCCAACAACTGAATTTGGCTTAAAATAACCAGAAGGGTGCTAGGATTTCTAGCATTTTGGCACTTTGATGTCATGGACTAAATCCAGATGTAAAAACTAAAACAACAAAGTAAAAACACTAATTAAAGATAAATAAATACAAATAATCTAAATTCAAAACACAAAAATAAATGCACAGATACAAGAAAACATCAAACACATTAATGCAATTAAATGGAGGAAAACCAACAAATGAAATAACGTCGTTAGTCGATCACATGAGGACGTTGGCCCGTGTGTCGGGGAGCCTGAGCCCCACCAGGCCGCCGCCCACCAGCACGGCCGAGGCCAGAAGGATGGGCACCGCCTTGCTGACGCCCACCAGCGAGCCGAACACCACGTTCCCCAGCACCGCCGCCAGCTTGCACATGGCGTTACAGAACCCGAAGCCGGTTCCCCTGGGAGAAACACACGGCGCACAACGTCAACCAAACACACACACAACGTCAACCAAACACCTCTCATATAGAATCAAAACACACAACGTCAACCAAACACCTCTCATATAGAATCAAAACACACAACGTCAACCAAACACCTCTCATATAGAATCAAAACACACAACGTCAACCAAACACCTCTCATATAGAATCAAAACACACAACGTCAACCAAACACCTCTCATATAGAATCAAAACACACAACGTCAACCAAACACCTCTCATATAGAATCAAAACACACAACGTCAACCAAACACCTCTCATATAGAATCAAAACACACAACGTCAACCAAACACCTCTCATATAGAATCAAAACACACAACGTCAACCAAACACCTCTCATATAGAATCAAAACACACAACGTCAACCAAACACCTCTCATATAGAATCAAAACACACAACGTCAACCAAACACCTCTCATATAGAATCAAAACACACAACGTCAACCAAACACCTCTCATATAGAATCAAAACACACAACGTCAACCAAACACCTCTCATATAGAATCAAAACACACAACGTCAACCAAACACCTCTCATATAGAATCAAAACACACAACGTCAACCAAACACCTCTCATATAGAATCAAAACACACAACGTCAACCAAACACCTCTCATATAGAATCAAAACACACAACGTCAACCAAACACCTCTCATATAGAATCAAAACACACAACGTCAACCAAACACCTCTCATATAGAATCAAAACACACAACGTCAACCAAACACCTCTCATATAGAATCAAAACACACAACGTCAACCAAACACCTCTCATATAGAATCAAAACACACAACGTCAACCAAACACCTCTCATATAGAATCAAAACAC
The DNA here is from genome assembly GCF_964030765.1 of Micromesistius poutassou. Taxonomy (NCBI): domain Eukaryota; kingdom Metazoa; phylum Chordata; class Actinopteri; order Gadiformes; family Gadidae; genus Micromesistius; species Micromesistius poutassou. The sequence continues at coordinate 13,089,652 of NC_140292.1, read as the reverse complement.
ACAACGTCAACCAAACACCTTTCATATAGAATCAAAACACACAACGTCAACCAAACACCTCTCATATAGAATCAAAACACACAACGTCAACCAAACACCTCTCATATAGAATCAAAACACACAACGTCAACCAAACACCTCTCATATAGAATCAAATCACACAACGTCAACCAAACACCTCTCATATAGAATCAAAACACACAACGTCAACCAAACACCTCTCATATAGAATCAAAACACACAACGTCAACCAAACACCTCTCATATAGAATCAAAACACACGTCAACCAAACACCTCTCATATAGAATCAAAACACACAACGTCAACCAAACACCTCTCATATAGAATCAAAACACACAACGTCAACCAAACACCTCTCATATAGAATCAAAACACACAACGTCAACCAAACACCTCTCATATAGAATCAAAACACACAACGTCAACCAAACACCTCTCATATAGAATCAAATCACACAACGTCAACCAAACACCTCTCATATAGAATCAAATCACACAACGTCAACCAAACACCTCTCATATAGAATCAAAACACACAACGTCAACCAAACACCTCTCATATAGAATCAAAACACACAACGTCAACCAAACACCTCTCATATAGAATCAAAACACACGTCAACCAAACACCTCTCATATAGAATCAAAACACACAACGTCAACCAAACACCTCTCATATAGAATCAAAACACACAACGTCAACCAAACACCTCTCATATAGAATCAAAACACACAACGTCAACCAAACACCTCTCATATAGAATCAAAACACACAACGTCAACCAAACACCTCTCATATAGAATCAAAACACACAACGTCAACCAAACACCTTTTATATAGAATCAAAACACACAACGTCAACCAAACACCTCTCATATAGAATCAAATCACACAACGTCAACCAAACACCTCTCATATAGAATCAAAACACACAACGTCAACCAAACACCTCTCATATAGAATCAAATCACACAACGTCAACCAAACACCTCTCATATAGAATCAAAACACACGTCAACCAAACACCTCTCATATAGAATCAAAACACACAACGTCAACCAAACACCTCTCATATAGAATCAAAACACACAACGTCAACCAAACACCTCTCATATAGAATCAAAACACACAACGTCAACCAAACACCTCTCATATAGAATCAAAACACACAACGTCAACCAAACACCTCTCATATAGAATCAAAACACACAACGTCAACCAAACACCTCTCATATAGAATCAAAACACACAACGTCAACCAAACACCTCTCATATAGAATCAAAACACACAACGTCAACCAAACACCTCTCATATAGAATCAAAACACACAACGTCAACCAAACACCTCTCATATAGAATCAAAACACACAACGTCAACCAAACACCTCTCATATAGAATCAAAACACACAACGTCAACCAAACACCTCTCATATAGAATCAAAACACACAACGTCAACCAAACACCTCTCATATAGAATCAAAACACACAACGTCAACCAAACACCTCTCATATAGAATCAAAACACACAACGTCAACCAAACACCTCTCATATAGAATCAAAACACACAACGTCAACCAAACACCTCTCATATAGAATCAAAACACACAACGTCAACCAAACACCTCTCATATAGAATCAAAACACACAACGTCAACCAAACACCTCTCATATAGAATCAAAACACACAACGTCAACCAAACACCTCTCATATAGAATCAAAACACACAACGTCAACCAAACACCTCTCATATAGAATCAAAACACACAACGTCAACCAAACACCTCTCATATAGAATCAAAACACACGTCAACCAAACACCTCTCATATAGAATCAAAACACACGTCAACCAAACACCTCTCATATAGAATCAAAACACACAACGTCAACCAAACACCTCTCATATAGAATCAAAACACACGTCAACCAAACACCTTTTATATAGAATCAAAAGACACGTCAACCAAACACCTCTCATATAGAATCAAAACACACGTCAACCAAACACCTCTCATATAGAATCAAAACACACAACGTCATACAAACACCTCTCATATAGAATCAAAACACACAACATCATACAAACTCCTTTCACATACTGTATGTATACTGTACAGTGTGATGCTCACTGTGTGGTGGCCTCATCGTGGTCACACTACTTCCCTATCACCTCGTTGTTTTCAATGTACAAAGAGGTTCTTGGTGGCGCTCCGTGTTGGACACACAGAGGGCAGGTCGACGAGAAGCAGGGGCAGACCTGACCTACGTAGAGGAGGAGGGCGGAGCCAGACCTGACCTACGTAGAGGAGGAGGGCGGAGCCAGACCTGACCTACGTAGAGGAGGAGGGCGGAGCCAGACCTGACCTACGTAGAGGAGGAGGGCGGAGCCAGACCTGACCTACGTAGAGGAGGAGGGCGGAGCCAGACCTGACCTACGTAGAGGAGGAGGGCGGAGCCAGACTGAGACCTGACCTACGTAGAGGAGGAGGGCGGAGCCAGACCTGACCTACGTAGAGGAGGAGGGCGGAGCCAGACTGAGACCTGACCTACGTAGAGGAGGAGGGCGGAGCCAGACCTGACCTACGTAGAGGAGGAGGGCGGAGCCAGACCTGACCTACGTAGAGGAGGAGGGCGGAGCCAGGCTGAGCCAACGTCGCCGCATTTTCCGGGGTCATTTTGTAGTTTTTATAACTTTTATAGCTTCCTATAGCTGCGAGGCGTAAAGACTTCAGGAGGAGCCGTGGAGGCAGGCGCGATCGTAATTTCCGGTTAGCGTACCACGGAGTGTTCGATTTGGAACAACACTGACATCTGAAAATCAGCGCGCTTAGTCAGTGCGGATGGTGTACTACATTTAAGTGTACTCATGGATATCGTGGATATGGGAATACAGCACAGGTCCTTATGACACCCACCAACGACACCTAGTGCACAACGACACCCACAGCACCCACCTCCTGTCGGTGGGGTAGATCTCGGCGGTGACCACGTCCAGGGAGTTCCACGCCGAGATGCTGAGTCCGTTGTACAGACACAGCATGAAGATCATCATGGACTCGCTGGTGCCGAACCACAGGAAGAAACAGCTGATCCCTGACAGCACCATGGAGCCCCCTGTGGTGGGGACAGGGACAGCAGCTCTGTTTACTGAGCTCACACCAGAGACAATGAGGCCATTCAATCATGAAGATACAATCAGGAAGGTGTACGAACCATGTGAGATTCATAAGGTAGTGGCACGCTGTTTTGTCTTCTGTACCACAATTTGAAATCAGTCTTAGCAACTAGTAATTGAAACGCGAGTGAGGCAAGATGATCTTCTTCAAGTGTTTACTGATAAAGTTGTTCACATATTCACAATTCACCCGTCTACACGGTCAAAAAACGATGTTGCTTCCAACGTCTCTGAATTCAATCTGAACTGAACGAGTCCCATTAGGTGATCTTACGCTGACTCGCTGCTCTCTGATTGGAAGCTTACATCCTGATAGGTTTTCATTAACATTTTATATAACGTTTTCATTAACACATCACTAAATTATTAATTTTACCTACGTATTCTTTCAAATCACAATGAAATTATTTATCTTAACTATTGCATTTTTAATCCTTTTAACTAAATTATTATAACACATGAAATCATGAATTTGGCTCTTACACATAATATTCTTCAAATAGGCAAACTGCTTCAAGTGCTACATTATAGAAACAAGAGATGGAGAATGTTTTATTTATTTAATATTAATATATATTTTTTCTTCAGTTCCGGACCTGAAAAACAGACCTTCCTAGACTCAGTTCTGCTCAGTATGTTTTGTAATATACTATAATAATAATATTATAGTATATATCATATTTACATATTATATTCTAGCATTATATAATGGCATATTATATGCTATAATATAGCATATAATATGTAAGGGATAATGTATAGTATATTATCTAAAATAAGCCCCTTCAGGACTTATTTCCCGATAATGACCGGCGATATTCTATACATTATCCCACTTATTACACGGCTACTTGCCAAAACAAAAAAATAACTCTTTCTACAATTACCATTGGTAGTGTTGATCAGAAGAGAAATAGTCCGCCCAAGACGTGCAAGTGAACGGAGCGTTCCACAGCATTGAGAAGAGCCGTGTAATAAGCTATATTAATACATATGTATTATGTATTAATATATATTCGGTGTGCAAAATAAGGGAGGGGCTTTCAAACCAGATTAGAGGCAGCTGTTTACATGGGCTTCTAGATCTAAAGTCAATCTGAACTCTTTCAAACCAGATTAGAGGCAGCTGTTTACATGGGCTTCTAGATCTAAAGTCAATCTGAACTCTTTCAAACCAGATTAGAGGCAGCTGTTTACATGCGCTCCCAGATCTAAAGTGGATTGTGAGATCTGAGTATCCCACCGGAGCAGACATCAAACAGACTCTCCTACCCAGCATGCTGAGGCGGCCGATCTTGTCCATGAGCAGCGCAGAGACGATGTTGCCAGGCAACACGGCCAGAGTTCCCAGGAAGTTTACAAAGTAGACCCAGTAGGCGCTGTAGTCGTCGTCAAACGTCATCTGGCAGCCCATCTTGTTGTGGTGGAAGGAGCTGTTGATCACACGGGAGTTGGTGAGCTTGGCGTCATCGATATCTGCCGTTTGAACAGAGGGCGGGAGGGAAGAGGGACGTCACAGAACGGAGTTGAAACACTCGTTGGTATTCAGGAATATATTCCCCATGAACACAATGAGAGGATATCAGCTACAAACCCAACTAAATAAACACGTGACTTCAATCTAACAGTGGTACCATTTGATTAACAGGTTGTTGACAACTGAAACATTTACCATTCCTTGATCCACAGTGGTGACGATGGATTCATTCAGTGACACATACATAAATAACGATCATCTCACAAACTATGGCCTCCATCTCTACTGTACATCCACTCCTATCCCTCATCAGTATCCCCTGTGTCTCTGCCCACTGCTCCGTAGAGGAGCAGCCAGACAGGCTGCTATCATCTCCTCATGCTCAGCTGTTTCCTAAGTGCTGGACGGAGGCCATTCTGCAGCCTGTGCTCCACATGGTCTGAATCAGCACCTCTCTCTGGAAACGTCCTGAGAGGGTTCTGCCCTACGTCTGGTACAACACAACGTCTAGTACGACACAACATCCCCTCCGCCTCCAAACCATTGGGTTCAGCTGACCGGTACTGACTAGTACTGACCGGACAGACAGACAGACAGACAGACAGACAGACAGACAGACAACCCGGTCAAATGGACATGGAGGGACAAACACAGAGACAGATGCTCCGACAGACAGACAGACAGACAGACAGACGGCAGGTCTTTCCGTGGACTAACCAGTGTTATAAAAGAAGGAATCTATAAAGGTGCAGTTCTTGAAGGAGGAGGCGACGGAGGAGACGTCTTCAAAGTAACAGTTGACGAAGGTGGAGTCGATGAAGGTCACTGCCTTGAACCTCATGGCGATGAACCTGTGGAGCGAACACACAGCGTGATTAAAGACATCAAACATCACGTATGATGTCCCAGAGGCTGCCGTACCCCGCTGTGACCCTACATCTGGATTGGGTCACACCACCGACGCTCCATCATTGTCATTTGAGGGTTTTCCAACACTCCTCAACCATGTTGAAGAATGGTGATGACACAGAATGAACACGCAGTAGAAATCCATCGTACAGACAGCAGGCTAAGCTATTTGCCTGTTATATATTACAGTAGGTGTTTTATATTACAGGTGTTATATATTACAGTAGGTGTTATATATTACAGGTGTTATATATTACAGTAGGTGTTATATATTACAGTAGGTGTTATATATTACAGTAGGTGTTTTATATTACAGGTGTTATATATTACAGTAGGTGTTATATATTACAGGTGTTATATATTACAGTAGGTGTTATATATTACAGTAGGTGTTATATATTACAGGTGTTATATATTACAGTAGGTGTTATATATTACAGGTGTTATATATTACAGTAGGTGTTATATATTACAGTAGGTGTTATATATTACAGGTGTTATATATTACAGTAGGTGTTATATATTACAGGTGTTATATATTACAGTAGGTGTTATATATTACAGGTGTTATATATTACAGTAGGTGTTATATATTACAGGTGTTATATATTACAGTAGGTGTTATATATTACAGTAGGTGTTATATATTACAGTAGATGTTATATATTACAGTAGGTGTTATATATTACAGGTGTTATATATTACAGTAGGTGTTATATATTACAGTAGGTGTTATATATTACAGGTGTTATATATTACAGTAGGTGTTATATATTACAGGTGTTATATATTACAGTAGGTGTTATATATTACAGTAGGTGTTATATATTACAGTATGTGTTTTATATTACAGGTGTTATATATTACAGTAGGTGTTATATATTACAGGTGTTATATATTACAGTAGGTGTTATATATTACAGTATGTGTTTTATATTACAGGTGTTATATATTACAGTAGGTGTTATATATTACAGGTGTTATATATTACAGTAGGTGTTTTATATTACAGGTGTTATATATTACAGTAGGTGTTATATATTACAGTAGGTGTTATATATTACAGTGGGTGTTATATATTACAGTAGGTGTTATATATTACAGTAGGTGTTATATATTACAGGTGTTATATATTACAGTAGGTGTTATATATTACAGTAGGTGTTATATATTACAGGTGTTTTATATTACAGTAGGTGTTATATATTACAGTAGGTGTTATATATTACAGTAGGTGTTATATATTACAGTAGGTGTTATATATTACAGGTGTTATATATTACAGTAGGTGTTATATATTACAGGTGTTATATATTACAGTAGGTGTAATATATTACAGTAGGTGTTATATATTACAGTAGGTGTTTTATATTACAGTAGGTGTTATATATTACAGGTGTTATATATTACAGTAGGTGTTTTATATTACAGGTGTTATATATTACAGTAGGTGTTATATATTACAGTAGGTGTTATATATTACAGTAGGTGTTATATATTACAGTAGATGTTATATATTACAGTAGGTGTTATATATTACAGTAGGTGTTATATATTACAGTAGGTGTTATATATTACAGTAGGTGTTATATATTACAGGTGTTATATATTACAGTAGGTGTTATATATTACAGTAGGTGTTATATATTACAGTAGGTGTTATATATTACAGGTGTTATATATTACAGGTGTTATATATTACAGTAGGTGTTATATATTACAGGTGTTATATATTACAGTAGGTGTTATATATTACAGTAGGTGTTATATATTACAGTAGGTATTATATATTACAGTAGGTGTTTTATATTACAGGTGTTATATATTACAGTAGGTGTTATATATTACAGTAGGTGTTATATATTACAGGTGTTATATATTACAGTAGGTGTTATATATTACAGGTGTTATATATTACAGTAGGTGTTATATATTACAGTAGGTGTTTTATATTACAGGTGTTATATATTACAGTAGGTGTTATATATTACAGTAGGTGTTATATATTACAGGTGTTATATATTACAGTAGGTGTTATATATTACAGTAGGTGTTATATATTACAGGTGTTATATATTACAGTAGGTGTTATATATTACAGGTGTTATATATTACAGGTGTTATATATTACAGTAGGTGTTATATATTACAGTAGGTGTTATATATTACAGTAGGTGTTTTATATTACAGGTGTTATATATTACAGTAGGTGTTATATATTACAGGTGTTATATATTACAGTAGGTGTTATATATTACAGGTGTTATATATTACAGTAGGTGTTATATATTACAGTAGGTGTTATATATTACAGTAGGTGTTATATATTACAGTAGGTGTTTTATATTACAGGTGTTATATATTACAGTAGGTGTTATATATTACAGTAGGTGTTATATATTACAGTATGTGTTTTATATTACAGGTGTTATATATTACAGTAGGTGTTATATATTACAGGTGTTATATATTACAGTAGGTGTTATATATTACAGGTGTTATATATTACAGTAGGTGTTATATATTACAGGTGTTATATATTACAGTAGGTGTTATATATTACAGTAGGTGTTTTATATTACAGGTGTTATATATTACAGTAGGTGTTATATATTACAGTAGGTGTTATATATTACAGGTGTTATATATTACAGTAGGTGTTATATATTACAGTAGGTGTTATATATTACAGTAGGTGTTATATATTACAGTAGGTGTTTTATATTACAGGTGTTATATATTACAGTAGGTGTTATATATTACAGGTGTTATATATTACAGTAGGTGTTATATATTACAGGTGTTATATATTACAGTAGGTGTTATATATTACAGGTGTTATATATTACAGTAGGTGTTATATATTACAGGTGTTATATATTACAGTAGGTGTTATATATTACAGTAGGTGTTATATATTACAGGTGTTATATATTACAGTAGGTGTTATATATTACAGTAGGTGTTATATATTACAGGTGTTATATATTACAGTAGGTGTTATATATTACAGTAGGTGTTTTATATTACAGTAGGTGTTATATATTAAAGTAGGTGTTATATATTACAGTAGGTGTTATATATTACAGTAGATGTTATATATTACAGTAGGTGTTTTATATTACAGTAGGTGTTATATATTACAGTAGGTGTTATATATTACAGGTGTTATATATTACAGTAGGTGTTATATATTACAGTAGGTGTTATATATTACAGTAGGTGTTACATATTACAGTAGGTGTTATATATTACAGTAGGTGTTATATATTACAGTAGGTGTTATATATTACAGTAGGTGTTATATATTACAGTGGGCAGGTAGCCGGGTAGGCCGGGGAGACAGACAGGTAGGCAATCCAATCATTTAATTTGGGCTGTATGAAATGATGGGATGGGCTTATTATAGATCAGATACGATTTCATTTTCTTGTCAGAGCACATCATTTATTGATTACTTTCAGGATGTCAAGAGAATTTCAACAAATATGACAAAAAATGCTACTAAGATAAATTGCCTACCCTAGCTTTAATATCAGCACATCAACCTAAGACAAACTCCTGCTACACAAGGAGGCAAGTTTATTAATTTAGCACCCCCAAACAGAAAGGTCTTCATGGATTTTTTCTACTTGGGCAGGAATCACAAAATAAGTCTACCTGTCATTTTGGAACAGTCCGTTCCGGTGGATCTGGTTCTCCAGGGTGAAGTTGAAGGTGAAGTCCTCGGTACGTTCTCCATTGTGGATCTTCACCCTGGAGGCATACTCATCTGCCTGGAGGTGCTTGATGACGTCAGGGAACCACACTGACAGCCCATAATACCTGCTCACACCAGACACCAGAGGAGAGAGACGTTACTGCCAGTTCCTTACTGGGACGTCACATTAGCCATTAGTGGTCAAGAGCATCACGGAAAGTATTCATTCAAGTGCACCAGTCAGCTGCCAGCTCGGTGTTGATTGGAGACAGGACAGGTTTGTGCATATGGAACTAGGCCACACACAAATGCTCTGGCCTTTAACTATGGGGTTTGGAATGTCATGTGTGAGTGAGTGTGTGAGTGAGTGTGTGAGTGAGTGAGTATGAGAGAGAGAGCATGTGTGTGAGTGAGTGTGTGTGTGCTTGCGTATGTTTGTCTGTGTGTATATGGAGATGATATGAATATATGAATACACATTAATATACATTTGCATTAAGTGTGTTAGGTGTTCCCAAAAGAAAAGCCAGCTGGATCCCTATAGACGCTGTACGTCACGCTACACTGTGACAGAAGACCCGCCCCCTAGGGCTGATCTGGACCAATGAGGACACCACAATGAGATGACATGTTGACAGGTGGCAGACTTCACCACTGGCCTGTTGCATCACACACACATCCATCACCACTAGCATGACCCAATAAAGGATGTATCAAAACACACACGCACGCACGCACGCACGCACACACACACACACACACACACACACACACACACACACACACTGAGACAGGCACACACACAAACACACACACACACACACACACACACACACACACACACACACAAGAACACAAAGACACACACAGACAAACACAATGAGACAGGCCCACTAGCACATGCATACACAGAAACACAGTCCCACTTGTGAGTGGGACTGTGTTTGTGTTGCTGTGTGCTGTTTGTGTTGCTGTGTTTGTGCTGTTTGTGTTGCTGTGTTTGTGCTGTTTGTGTTGCTGTGTGCTGTTTGTGTTGCTGTGTTTGTGCTGTTTGTGTTGCTGTGTGCTGTTTGTGTTGCTGTGTGCTGTTTGTGTTGCTGTGTTTGTGCTGTTTGTGTTGCTGTGTTTGTGCTGTTTGTGTTGCTGTGTGTTGTTTGTGTTGCTGTGTTTGTGCTGTTTGTGTTGCTGTGTTTGTGCTGTTTGTGTTGCTGTGTGCTGTTTGTGTTGCTGTGTTTGTGCTGTTTGTGTTGCTGTGTTTGTGCTGTTTGTGTTGCTGTGTGCTGTTTGTGTTGCTGTGTGTTGTTTGTGTTGCTGTGTTTGTGCTGTTTGTGTTGCTGTGTGCTGTTTGTGTTGCTGTGTGCTGTTTGTGTTGCTGTGTGCTGTTTGTGTTGCTGTGCTTGTGCGTGCTGTGACTTATTGAGTTAAGGCAGACAGGAGCTGGCAGATTAAAGAGAGACCATGGCGTCTCCACATGTTCCCAGAGGAGGGTTATGGAGAACGATGATGGAAACACATGCGTTAGGTCGCCAGTCAACACTGACTGTGGGGACATTAGGAGGAGCAGGGAAGGGCCGGCTGGATGAAGAGCAGCAGAGTGTGTGTGTCTCACCCGAAGGACAGCGTGAACCACACCACGGCCAGCTTCAGCGTGTTGTCCTTCACCGGGTAACTGAAGCACCTCATGAAGGTCATCCACAGCTGGCGGGGAACAGGACAACCGTTTGTGAGTGGTGAACGGACTGTCTTCATACAGCGCTTTAGTGGCCACTCAAAGTGCTTCAGAACATTCACCCATTCATCCACACATTCACACACCGACGGCGGGGTCCACCACGCAGGGCGACAGCCAGCGGGTCAGGAGCGGTCAGGGTTAGGGCGTCTCGCTCAGGGACACCTCCACACTCCGCTAGGAGGAGCCGGGGATCGAACCAGCGACCTTCAGGTGACCAGCCGACCCGCTCTACCTCCTGAGCCGCACGCCGCCCAGTTCCACACTAGTTAGTCCTGTCCTTATGAGTCCTGGTTGAGGACGGCAATCCCTTAAAGGTTCATTACGCTGCGTTCACACTGCACACGTCCGTTGATGGGTCTCATTGACTTCGCAGGCGGCGCTCTCGAAATGCATTGTGGGAACGTCCGTTCTGTCGGCTCCGTTGCCTGCGTCAAAAAGTTGAGAAATCTTCAACTTTTCAGGCCGCAACGGATCCGTCGGCCAATCAGATTGGGTTATGCAAATATATGGTCAGTGTTTCCCATTAATTACTGAGACTGTGGCGGCCCGCCATGGTCTAATTTGTCCCGCCACAGTCTCAGAATGAACCGAAAAAAATTATATAATAATAACATAATTAAGATCTGTAACTTGTGTTTCGCGCCACTGCTTCAGCAAAGCTCTCACTCCAGTCAGCCGGCTCTGCCCCTCCCCTCCTCGCTGTACGCGGCGCGCGCACACTCATACACACACGCGCGCGCACTGGAATAGCGTTACCTGACAGCATCGGAGACGTCAGGACACCACATCGTTTGAGGTAAGTAACGTTAACAAACTTTACAGTATCCACTAGTTCAAACACAATTTGATCCTGATCAATGTACGACAGCAAACAGATAACGTATACTGCAAAAGTTTATTATTGATAATTAATGTTGACGTTGGTTAGCTAGTCTCGATTATGTCGACTGATATATCCGGCTGCTTGCCGTGAAAAAGTGTGTAAAGTTGTATCTAGCTAGCTAACGTTAGCTAATTATCTAACGTTAATGTTATTACCAGAGACGGTTCAGAAAGTATAAATGTATATAACGTTAGACAATCTTTGTTATTACCGGCGGCTCTGACAACGTAAGTTAACTTAACGTTTACAAGGCGTCGCGGACGAGAGCCCCGCGACTCACGAGCCTAACGTTAATTATTTTCAGCATCTGAGGAGCAAGTTGCCTCACCATGTAACGTCAGGCTTTTTTTGTTAATAAAGTTGAAGGGTCAACTGTGAGAGAGACTTCTCCACAATGAACAGGGTAAGGACAGAGGGCATGGCAATATGTTGCTGAGATGTGTGCCAAACATTTAACCCATTGCACTTACATGACGAACTGCAGACTCTTCTTGATTAAAAGAGCAGTGTGCTCAAAATATTTTCATTCATTTGGCTAATTGTAGTTATCTTCATTTTCAGGTCAAATCAGACCTTCGTAACAGGCTGCAAGGAGAGCACCTGGCTGCCTGCCTGAGGGTCTCGATCAATGGGCCGAGTCAAGAGGCATTTAATTACCAAAGGGCATTAGAGCTGTTTTTCTCAAAGCCCAGGAAAATCAAATGTCCGAATTCGGGGTGCAAAGTTTGTAAATAGGGATGATGGGATTAATTATTTATTATTATTATTATTTTTTTTAAATAAACTAGTTCAACACAGTTAACCATACATTTCTTTGAAGGCTCAGATGTATGCTCTAGTTGATTTTGTGTTCTCACCATTCGTATCTATACAACCAATGTGTTTAGGATTAAATTGTTTACAAGAGCACACAGGTCTTCATAGATCTAGCCTCTTAATGTTGCTTTCAAAGTGCACCAGATTGATGCATTTAACTTTAAAATGTAAAAAGAAATCTTCCGGGGGAGCATGCCCCCCGACCCCCCTAGAGGGTCTGAGATCCACCCACCATTTATAAAGCGCTTTTATCCAAAGCGCTTTACAGTGTTGACTGACATTCACCCATTCATGCACACATTCACACACCGACGGCGGAGTCAACCACGCAGGGCGACAGCCAGTGGGTCAGGAGCAGTCAGGGTGAGGCGTCTCGCTCAGGGACACCTCCACACTCCGCTAGGAGGAGGCGGGGATCGAACCACCAACCTTGCGGTTACCAGCCAACCCGCTCTACCTCCTGAGCTAATATCGCTAAATACATGCTAATACATTACTGTGACGCTACTTGGACTCTGTCCAATAAAATCTCCTTTGTGATACAACCCGGGAAAACACATGGATATGTCAAAAGCCGGCCGGCAGCGGGGGAATTAAAAATGCTACGCATAGCAACACTCCTTGCGACTACGGGATCGATTTTGCAATAACAAGCAGGAAGAAGCAGGAAAAAGCCGGCTTTGTTAGCGGGAAGCGATTTGATTGGCTGCAGGTTGCGTCTACAAAGACGACTCCCCCATTCGTCAGACACGCCCTCCGTCATCCATCATCCGTCAGCGGACGTGTGCATTGTGAACGCGGCGTTATTCTATTAGTCCATTAGTCCATTGGCCGTCACAAGCTGTCACAAAACCCATCCACCTGTGACATCACGAGTGGGAGTGTCGACCCAGTGCAGCGATTGGCTGATGTGAATCACCTCACTGGGGGACTGGAGCCATCTGACCTCTCGATCAATCACACCTAGTTGGACTCTCACAGTATTGATGTCACAAGTGGAACGTTTGTTGAAGTGGACTTGGATTGTCATTGGACTCACAAATCAGACTTCAGATTTATATCTCAAGTCTGATGGCAGACAAGCTCAAGCCTCGGTGAACGATGTGTTCATACTAGTGCTGTCAGTTAAACGCGTTATTAACGGCGTCAACGCAAACCCATTTTAAAGGCATCTAAGATTAACTGGTTTTTTTTCCATTTAATTTTTTTGTCTTTTTACCCTTTTATTGATGGACAGTGTTACATTGTCTGAGAGATTATTTGCTCTCAGACAATGTGAATGACGATGATGAAGTGAGAATGTTAGTGTGAAATTGAACACTACAGTATATGGCAATGTTGTTTTCAATAAAAAAACATTTGCACAAAGCAAGCCGATCCACTTTTCCATGTTGATAAGAGCATTAAAATTAGAAAAAAATAATGGTACAGAAATAAATCAAGGGACATTTAGAATAGATGAAAAATGTGAGATTATTTGCGATTAATCACCAGTTAACAATGACATTAATGCGATTAATCGCGATTAAATATTTTAGTCGTTTGACAGCACTAGTTCATACATGTTACACAAAGGTCTGCTATAACATAGCAGGACCGCTTGATCTCCGATTATATGCCTGACCCTTAAGAACCCTTAAGAAAAGCAACCTACTCCTCTGATCTCGGCCCGTATCTTCATGAAGGCCTTGGCCGCGGGGTTGGCCGTCTCGCTCTGCATCTCCACCAGCTCGTCCAGCTGCCTGGGGACCTTAATCCTGTTCACCTGTAGGGGGAGACAGAGGTCACTCCTGTCCTCCACACAGCAGCCTCGCGGTGGTGGAGGCGCTGGTGGAGGCGGTGGAGGTGGTGGTGGTGGAGGCGCTGGTGGTGGCGGTGATGGTGGTGGAGGCGGAGGTGTCACTGCTCTCACTCACAGTGAACACTCGCTCGGGCTCCCCGCGGGCGCGCATGTTGGTGTCGTGGATGTGCTTGAGCACCATCCAGGCCTCGTCGTGTTTGCCGTTCTGGAGAAGATCAGATAGGGTAGGAGGGAAGATGAAGTGTAATCGATACAATGAGATAAGAAAA
>NC_140292.1:13057364-13069864 GCF_964030765.1 Micromesistius poutassou | reverse complement strand
GGAGACGGGAGATGGACGACGCACCGACCCCTACATAAAGTGCTTTACAGTAATCCAGCCGAGTGGTAACAAAGGCATGAATTACAGTCTCAAACTGTCGCCTTGATAAAATCGGCTTTATTTTGGCCAGCTGCCTTGAATGATAAAAACTTGATCTGACCACCGCCGTGATCTGGCTGTCAAACTTGAGGTCCACATCAGACAGACAGCAGTGGAGGCCTCCGTACAGACATTTTTGGCATTGAGAACTGAGTCATTGGTTTTAAACAAAACACGTGGTTCATGACAATTTGACAGGATAATACTAGCCAAATTTTTAACATTTTTCACAGTTGTCTGATACTGACGCCAGCAGTCCCTTAGGATTTGAAAAGTAGAGTAGTGTAGTAGAAGAGTAGTGTATAACACGGTCGAGTAGATGAGTACAGTAGAATACAGCAGAGTAGTGTAGACTAGTACATAGAGTAGGACAGAGGAGTCTTCTCACCCAAAGCCTGAGATCATGCGACAGAGCAGGAACATGCTGTAGCCCTGGACGAAGGAGGACAGGAAGGCGAAGAAGCCGTTCACAGACATGGCGATTAACAGGCACTGCTTGCGGCCCAGCTTATCTGACAGGCCGCCCCAGAAGAACGCTCCCAGCATCATCCCCAAGTACACGATACTGCCTGGAGAAGAGACATGAAGAGAGAGAGGGAAGATGAGATCAAACTACCACCACCAGTAATAAGTCACACATGCTTTTACACTGAACTGGGCCTGAATGTGAAACAGACGTAGAGAAACGCCTTGTTTAACAAACTATTGACTGGTAGGAGAGGCCACATATGGCAAAGTTGCTATCAATACGATGGATTGGCGTACGACAGACAATGCTGACCAGTAAACACAGAGAGCCGCAGCGAGGAAACTGAACGCAGCCACAGCACAGAGCAGTTAAACGAGGTGCGAGCCGCTAACGAAGCAGTGAGCTGCTGCTGCCTCCAGGTTCCAGTGATTCACTGTCTTTGATTTACTTGTGACTAACTGCCCAACGGACAGACATATTTTCATGACATAAAACGTCACATTTTGTAGCCTTGTCGTCTGTAGGCAAATACATTGTCTTGAGAAGAACAAGGCAATGGAAAGCGGGCATTCTTTCTTCTCCCCGTGTGTCAGGCTGATGCAGAGGGCAGCGGGGGGGTGATGTTGGCCCAGCCCAGTAGACTATGCTCTACACCCGCCTGTGTGCTAATAAAGTGCTAATAAAAATGCTAATGCGTTTTGGAGGACGGGGCAAAGCGATGGCTTGACTGGGCGCCACAACAGCGCCGCCAAAGAGCCGTTCCATTTTCTCTTTCTCTCCCGTCCCCCTCCACACACACACACACACACACACACACACACACACACACACACACACACACACACACACACACACACACACACACACACACACACACACACACACACACACACACACACACCCGTCCTGCTGTGTTTAAGGTGATGAAACAGATATGCTAGTGAGCCTTATCGAGTTGTGCAGACGTGACGCAGAGGACCGGTGTGATTCATTACCAGGGGGACAAGGAGCGCTGGGAGGCTGTCAGCAGCAGCACACTGCGCAGCAAGGACCTGGATGGTTGGCTGGCTGGGTGACTGGCTGGGTGCCTGGCTGCCTTGCTGGTTGGCTGGCTGGCTGCCTTGCTGCCTTGCTGGTTGACTGGCTGGGTGCCTGGCTGGCTGGCTGCTATCTGACTGGCTGACTGACTGACTGACTGACTGGCTGGCTGGCTGCTATCTGACTGGCTGACTGGCTGACTGACTGACTGACTGACTGGCTGGCTGCTATCTGACTGGCTGACTGACTGACTGACTGACTGACTGGCTGGCTGGCTGCTATCTGACTGGCTGACTGACTGACTGACTGACTGACTGACTGGCTGGCTGCCTGCTATCTGGCTGGCTGGCTGCTATCTGACTGGCTGGCTGCCTGCCTGCCTGCCTGCTATCTGGCTGGCTGCCTGCCTGCTTGCTATCTGGCTGGCTGGCTGGCTGCTATCTGGCTGGCTGGCTTGGATCTAGAGGCTACGGCGTGAGGTGAAATGTGGGCTCTCTGTAAAGAGAGAGCAGATCCACCAGAGGACTGAATAACAGAGCTGGTCCTTGGGACGGGGATCCTGTCAGCGGAAACACAAATCACCCAGAGGCCTGGCGATGGCGTCTGTTACGGCCGGGCCCATTCGTTTTATTGCCCCTCTCACACAGGGTTGTATCTGTAATAAACGGTGAGGCAGGGATGAGGCTGGTGGGGGTGGTGGTGGTGGTGGTGGTGGGTGAAGAGGTACTGTTGTTGTTCGGAGAGTGTGGTGGTTGGGGGTGGTGGTGGTGGTGGGGGGTAGTGGTGTGGTGGTGGTGGTGATGGTTGTAGAGGGTGGTTTTGCTGGGGGGTGGTGGTGGTGGCGATGGTGGTGGAGGTGGTGGTGTGGTCTGGTGGTGGTGGAGGTGGTGCTGGTGGTGGTGCTGGGGGCTGGTGGTGGTGATGGTGGTGATGGTGATGGTGGTGGTGGTGGTGGTGGTGGTGGATGTTGTAGTTGGTGATGGTGGTGGTGTGGTGGTGGTGGTCGTGGTAGTGGTGGGGGGTGCTGGTGGGGGTGGTGGTGGTTCTGGGGGTGGTGCTGGTAGGGGTGGTGGTGCTGGTGGGGGTGGTGCTGGTGGGGGTGGGGTGGTGGTGGTGCTGGTGGTGGTGGTGGTGCTGGTGGGAGATGATTGTATTTTTTTGGTCTATGTTTTCTCCTTCAACCAGGGTTCAACGGTCAGGGCGACCAGCATGGGGTCAAAGGTCAGAGATGTAATCTTTAACAGGATCAGCTAAAAACATACAGTTATCATCCAAAATATATTTTTTAATTCTGTTATTTTCATATTCCCTGATTCCCCATCTGGGATTAGAAAAGTAAATCCTATTTGATTTGAGACCTCCTTTTTGACCATTCTGATCGTTTTGTTTATTAATGACGTCTCACTGTTGTGTTTCAGTACAAGCCTTTCCCCGCAGACTGCTGGCTCAGCGCTACAGCTAGCGTGATGTGTTGCACCAGGGCCACGCGGGCCTTCAGGTCACACTCTGTTAGTCTCAGCAGTCCCGGACTGTGTCCATTATGTGTGTGTAAGCACACCTAGGGGTGAATACCACCGCACACAGCGGCTCAACACGCTAAAGGGAAATAAGAGTTAAGCTAATGCCTCAAACGGACCATCCAGAACATTCCCTGATAGCTGGAGAATCGATGAATGGAATTCCCACAGCAATGATGGACGGAGAATTGGTTTAAACGGACGAGGACGTTCAAACTGAAATGGCTATCGGTTTTAGACGGTGATTATGTTGATCTTTTATACATCTACACTGTGTACACAACGATTCTTATTACCAAGGGATCACACATTTAATTAAAACATATTCATGAATTCATCACTATTCATGATATTTTCCTTTAGATGCCCTACACACGCACCTTGCCACAGTTTATTCTCCCACTTGACACAGTCCAGTCATTGAAGGCCCAGAGCCGTTCCTCTCCCATGATTAGCCCTCGTTAAGGTGCCTAAGAAACGCCCGGGGCCCCGGCTTCAGGGGCCCGGCTTCAGGGACTTAAAGTGAATGTTGCTGTGAGTGGACATTTTAATTAGCAATTTCCAGGCTCCAGCCAAGCCTATTAGTCAGGTCATTGTGGGGACTGAGTCTACCTGTGAATGGCATGTGTGGTCACACACACACACACACACACACACACACACACACACACACACACACACACACACACACACACACACACACACACACACACACACACACACACACACACACAACGGACCACAAGAACCAACACACACACTCTCCCTCAGCATGACATGATGTAACGTAATGTAGGGAGTGAGAATGGCCTCCCTCCCCCTCTCTCCATCCTCTTCCCCGTCGCTCTACACCCCTCCCCCGTCTCTCTCTCTACCTCACCCCTCTCTACCTCTATATATACCTCCCCCGTCTCTCTCTCTACCTCACCCCTCTCTACCTCTATATATACCTCCCCCGTCTCTCTCTCTACCTCACCCCTCTCTACCTCTATATATACCTCCCCCGTCTCTCTCTCTACCTCACCCCTCTCTACCTCTATATATACCTCCCCCGTCTCTCTCTCTACCTCACCCCTCTCTACCTCTATATATACCTCCCCCGTCTCTCTCTCTACCTCACCCCTCTCTACCTCTCGTCTCTCCCTCCCTACGTCTCTCCCTTGCCCTTTCTCACCTCCTCCCACGCCTCCCTCGCCCCGCCTCAGCATCTTCTCTCTCTCATTCTCCTCCTCTCTTTCTCTCTCCCCCTCCCGTCTCCCCCTCTCACTCCCCCCTCCTCTTCCCCTCCTCTGTTTCTCTCTCCCCCTCCCGTCTCCCCCTCTGTCTCTCTCCCCCTCCCGTCTCCCCCTCTGTCTCTCTCCCCCTCCCGTCTCCCCCTCTGTCTCTCTCCCCCTCCCGTCTCCCCCTCTGTCTCTCCCCCCTCCCGTCTCCCCCCCCCGTCTCTCTCTCCCCCTCCCGTCTCCCCCTCTGTCTCTCCCCCCTCCCGTCTCCCCCCCCCGTCTCCCCCTCTGTCTCTCTCTCCCCCTCCCGTCTCCCCCTCTGTCTCTCTCCCCTCCCGTCTCCCCCTCTGTCTCTCTCTCCCCCTCTGTCTCTCTCTCCCTCTCTCTCTCTCCCCCTCCCGTCTCTCCCTCTCTCTCTCTCCCCTCCCGTCTCCCCCTCTGTCTCTCTCCCTCTCTCTCTCTCCCCTCCCGTCTCCCCCTCTGTCTCTCTCCCTCTGTCTCTCTCCCCTCCCGTCTCCCCCTCTCTCTCCCCCTCCCGTCTCTCCCGTCTCCCCCTCTCTCCCCCTCCCGTCTCCCCCTCTGTCTCTCTCCCCCTCCCGTCTCTCCCTCTGTCTCTCTCTCCCCCTCCCGTCTCTCTCCCTCTGTCTCTCTCTCCCCTCCCGTCTCCCTCTGTCTCTCTCCCCCTCCCGTCTCTCCCTCTGTCTCTCTCTCCCCCTCCCGTCTCTCCCCCTCTGTCTCTCTCCCCCTCCCGTCTCCCCCTCTGTCTCTCTCCCCCTCCCGTCTCTCTCCCCTCCCGTCTCCCCCTCCCGTCTCCCCCTCCCGTCTCCCCCTCTGTCTCTCTCTCCCCTCCCGTCTCTCCCCTCCCGTCTCCCCCTCTGTCTCTCTCCCCCTCCCGTCTCCCCCTCTGTCTCTCTCTCCCCTCCCGTCTCCCCCTCTCTCTCTCTCCCCCTCCCGTCTCCCCCTCTGTCTCTCCCCCCCCCCTCCCCCTCTGTCTCTGAGCCAGCCTAGCATGGCCCAGCTGCAGTAATAAAGAACAATGCTGCAGACATTAACTCTCCTCTGTGCGCTCGCCCTGCGTGCACGACACCGCGAGTCAGTGTGTGTTTTAGATACACATGCTGTGTGTGCGTGTGTGTGTGTGTGTGTTATTGAGTGTGTTTGTGGGTTGGGGGGTAATACAGACATTAGTAATAACCATTGTAAGCCATACTTAAGATAACCAGTAGAAAGAGCAGGAACAACAGACCAACAAACACATCGAATCCACACACACACACACACACACACACACACACACACACACACACACACACACACACACACACACACAGTATGTGTGTCCAAAACATATACACAAACACGCACACACACACACACACATGCAAGCACATAAACAGCATGTATGTCCTAATCTATACACAAACACGCCCACACACACAAACACACAGACACACACAGCATGTGTATCCAAAACATATACACAAACACAAACACATACTCCCACACACAGACAGCATCAATGTCCCAAACATACACAAATACACCCACCCACCCACCCACCCACCCACCCACACACACACACACACACACACACACACACACACACACACACACACACACACACACACACACACACACACACGCACACACACACACACACACACACACACACACACAGGAGAGCCATCTCCCTGGAGGATCCTCCTACGTGGTGTATCCAAATACCTGGTGCCATGACAACCCACTGGCTGGCCCTAACAATGAGATTACACTTTCAGATGTCTCATGGCTGGGCTGTGTGCCAAGTACCCTGCATTCATCAGCCGCTTCAGTGCGGAGAGACGTCTATTCACCGGCACGTCCCGTCTTCAGAGATCGATCTCAACGAGGTACGTAAAATACACACGTTGCACTCGAGATCTAAACCTCAACCATTCCACCCTATCGTGGTTCCACGCGTTCATCTTATTGTGAAATGGGGCAAATGGATGGTCTTAGAAAATCCATAGAGTTGGATTATTAGCCGTGTTCAAAATTAATAATGTGCTGGAGATTACAAGCCCATATTTCACGGTGTTTATGGACTAAATATTGATACAGTCCTCATAGTAGCATTAGAGTCTGAGGCAGCAGCAACAGCAGCAGCCGTCTTTTGGCCAGAAGTGTTGCAACAGATTGATGGCTCGGAGGAAATATGGGGGTGCCACTTCAGAGGAACGGTAAATCTCAGGGGTTTTACACAAACAGTTTATGGAGAAATGTTCACGGGTCTGATTTACAGGCCTGGCTGCAAAAGATACTCTATTGCCCCGTGTAATGTCATGTAATACCCAGTTATTACACGTGAACCTCCTGAGATGGCACAATTTAATTGGTTCGCTATCACAAGATATTGGGCGATATCCCATGATTGAGATCTCAAACTCTGGATATTGTTTTCATCGCAAAATGTCCTGCTTTGCAAAGCTAATAAAAACAAATAGATCCCGGCAAAAAGTGTTATCTTGTTTATTTTTGGAGTGTTCACGTGTAGTGTATATATATATATATATACTAAAACAAGTATTCACCTCAGGCTCCGTGGATAGTTGGGGAATAGCCCCCGAGACCAAAGGTCGAGGGCGCTATTCCCCAACTATCCACTTAATAATTGTTAAATATAGCGACAACCGCATACACTAGATTTCAAATTCACCACGACGCAGTCTAACGACGTCTCCCTTAAGTGTGCAACTGTGGGTTTCCTTTCACCGGTAATAACCCTAACCCATGCTGACGGGTGAGCTCACCTCATCATCAACATCGTCATCGTCATGGTGACAGGGCCACGTACCTAGCCACCCGGCCCCGGAGTTGGGCACGCACATGTCCGTCTCGGCGCTGGGCAGCACGAAGCCCACCACGAACACCTCCACGCCGTCCGACATGAGCGCCAGGCCCAGCACGAAGAAGAGCTGCCACTGGAAGCGCCCGTGGCCGCACTCCTGCATGATGAGCTCGTACTGCTGGGCCAGCTCCTCCTCGTCCGCCTGCCGCTCGTTCTCCAGCTCCTTGCGGTCCTTGGCGCTCTCCGGCACGGGCTGGCCCAGGGCCACCCGCCCGTCCCGGGGCTTCCCGTCCCCGTAGGCCGGGGGCACGCCCTGGTACTCCCCCTCGTAGATCTCGTCCTCGTCGTCGTGGCCCTCTGTGGCGTCGCTGGAGGCCCCCTCGTCTTCCTCGCCGCCGCCGCCGCCGCGGCCGCTCTGGCCGGGCGGGGGCGGGGGCGGGGCGTAGGCCCGGCGGTTGTCGTCCATCTCCTCGTCGTCCTGGAAGCGGTCATAGTTGTTGTGCTGTGAGAACTCGTCGGCGGCGCGGTCCACGCTGCGGCCCACCGTCCTGGAGGCCTGGCGCTTGGCCTCCTTGGCGATGTCTCTGGCGCCCTGCACCAGGGCCGTGTCTCCGCTGGGGCCCTCGTCCATGCTGCGCTCCCTGAGGTACCGACGCCGACGGCAACCGGTGGAACAGCCTCAGAATCTCAACGTGTTCCTTAGTAAGGAAAACTAAACATGAGATCTTTCTCTGCTGGTTTGGCGTATCATTCCAGGGTGTAGAAAACAGTCAATTTTGTATTGACCAATCAGCAGCGTGGTGTGAACAGTAAGTAGTTATCGACGCGGGGACGCTCCGAGCCCGGTCGCAGGGGTCATATGCTGCTGCAAAAACAATGGGAGAAAATACAGTTTACACACAATGCTGCTCATCCACGAGCCCAGACCTTACATATGAACCAACACAGAAAGCACCTTTCTTCTAGAATGAGTTCATAAGCACATATTATGATAACGGATATTGTAATTCAAAAAATTCCACATCCATTAACAACTAATTATAGAGCCACTATTTTAACAAAAAGTGTGATGTTGATAAGCCAAATCCAGCTTCTAGTCCCACTAGTGAGATCTGATTATGATGAATAGAGCCATCGACCAGTGTGTGTAGTCCACTGCACAATGTTTCCTATTCAACCATGGACACGGTGTCTGGAGGGCTGCTTTCTGGAGGGTGTGTGTGTGGGGAGGGGGCTCCAATCTTCGTGGGCCTCAGAATACAGTTTGGCCCAGAGGACTCTAGGAGAGCGCCAGACCTCTCTGAGAAGATATCCCCCCTAAAAAGGCCGGACCACACCCTACACACACATATAGCGCCAACATATACAGCAGCC
This sequence comes from Micromesistius poutassou, assembly GCF_964030765.1. Taxonomy (NCBI): domain Eukaryota; kingdom Metazoa; phylum Chordata; class Actinopteri; order Gadiformes; family Gadidae; genus Micromesistius; species Micromesistius poutassou. Next base: position 13,061,320 of record NC_140292.1, on the reverse strand, counting down.
CGACTCCACAGACACTGGGACGCTGAAAACAACCAATAAGGAACGGTGACACCATGTGGGAGTGGATTCACAGACGAGAGCCATGGACAGCTGGCCTTTTGAGACCATTCCCCGTTTCACATTCTCTCTCTCTGCAGGTCAGTCTGACCGTGAGATAACCCTCAGAAAAAAAGAACAAAATGATAGGACCAATCTGCGCTAGGGGGAGTCTCAGTTCATATCGAACAAGCAACCGCGAAGTCCGCGAAATACAACAAAAATGGCGCTGCCCGGGTAAAGTGTAGCAATGGACGGGTGGATTGAAACAGTGAGAGCACAGCCAACACCACAACTAGACAGTGGCAGATGGGTGTGTTTCTGCTGCTGGTGTAACGCAGACACCAAGCAGGGACCAGCTCTGTCATGTGAAGACAACCCCGGAGGAGACAGACAGCCGTAGACCAGTCATGGATAGCCTGATGCATTGTAACAATAAGATCTTGTAATGGAAAGTGGAGTCTTTAGTTTCAACGGGAGAAGCGTCCTGTCAGAGCTGCGGCAGCTGAACAGTCTTCAGTGTTACGGACGCTTGCAGCTAATGCGATTTACGGCCAATGAACACGAGCCTCCAGACGACACAACGCTGGAGCGAAGTCGTACGTTAAGTGTGATCATTTGTGTTGAGTTCTGGCCAATCTCAATTATTAAGAGTGACAACATTAAAAGCGCAGAGGGCCTTTTATTGAAAGATGAGGAGCACGGTCTAACTGATTGATTAGGGACTGCAAAGTGCCCAGCCTGCATTCACTAGAAACATAAAACACCTTTTTTCTCTGTGCAGAATGACCATGACCTAATCCCAACATATGGTCTCACTATAGCGAAACAGAACCTGAAGAAGGTGACGAAGGTTATAACGGCTGATAAAAAACCATCTTTAACATCGAAGATCTGAAACTACGTACAAGAGTATCACCACCCAGAGAACAAAATACCCCTTGGCCAATAAATGACCAACGTCAATTTACATATTTTTTGACTGTAATATAAACAGTATAATGGGCTGAATGGGATGCATGACATTCAGTAAAGCGATTCAGGAACATAAAATGTGTTTTATAGTTGAAGAGAGTGAGGTTCTCATCACGGTTTGGGCAATATATTTGACTATCTGTTGTCTTGGAAACACATCTGCTCTATTTGTTTTTTTTCACCAAAATTGTTTGAGGGCAATTCATTTCCACTGCATTTCCCCTGACTATAAATAAACGGTCGTTTTGGCTCTTCCATTCATATTAATGAGCATTTGGCTGCTGCCTGGATTGTAGTGGTGCTGGCACAGACTTCAGCTGCTGACAGAACCCTACTGTATCAGCCTCGACTGATGGGTGGGATAATATTCAACTTAGGTTAAAGATGGTTGTTTATATTATAACCAAGCACATTTGTGACATCATAACTTGTTTGTTTTAAAGGTGACCAATTTAAATAACATTAAGCAGAATCCACACCAATAACTCTGAAATAGAGCAAAACGTACGCACTGCGATAACCACTTCACGATAAAGAGTAACATACATGATGCAAATGTTGTCACTTATCTCTACTCATGTACTCTCTACTCAAGTCATTCATTGGTTGAAGTACTATTCATATAAAGTGACCCATTATTCACACTGTGTCACTGAAAGGTAGCTTTTTATTCATTTATCTTTGTGGTTTGCTTGCGGACTGACTACGGGTTGTGTTACGAAACGCTGTCCTCCTGGACCGTGAAGATAATATAACGTTGCCTTCATAGCATGTTTTTTTATCTATCAGCAGAAATCCTGCATACTCTGATTCAGCAGCTTGGCCGGGGAAGGAGCATGAGAAATGGATTCTGGTGGCCCACCACTGTCATGGCCCATTGATGCCATCAGACCACCTTCATTAATCACACACACACGCACTCTGACAACTGCTCACACACACACCATGCACTCACGCACGCACACATGCACAAGCATGCGCAGACTTACACCAATGCACACATTGCACACACACACGCGCCATGATGAGCAACAACACATGAGATTATGCACGTATGCTCACACACACACACACACACACACACACACAATGCACTTCCATTTACATAAGAATGCACCATCATGTATTATCACATGCAAACATGACTGGGTGGTGTGACTTGTTGACCCAATCATGCACTGCACACAGAATGATGTGATATCCTGCAGGTCGCTGGTACAACACCAGACCTTCACTGCTCTCTACCGTGACGAGGCACCGCGTGTCCCCACGCCTCGTCCAGCCCTCGTGGACCTATGCGGTAGGCGCTGCAGACACTGAGAGTTGCAGGAAGACGGTTTCCAGTGGGCAGACGATGGGGAGGCGGGCTGACGGGATGAAGGGATGGTTTGGAGATGTTTTACTCACAGTCAGTTTCGACTAATGCGGTTTTTCATACATGCTGTTTATCACAGAGTTTAACAAGGAGTGTCTCTGTGCACATTGTGGTGAAATAAATGCAGACTCAGGGTGTATTTCGATGAGGCCAGCTGGTTAACATTTGAACCAGGAACACATGTTGTACCAACCGTATCTTATCTTTGACAGTTTCACAATTCATATGTTTTATGTGTCATGAACAACATATCACACGCTAAATATTGGCTCTATCTTATCTGTTAAATAAATGCTATACATTTCTATGGTAAAAACGAAACCTATACAAAAGATCAATAAATAGGAATAATCATCACCACTGTTGTCATGTTAATCTGCCAAACAAAAAGAATAGTGCGTAATATGGCTATGATGTGAATGAAGGGATGATTGGTACAGGTTATATTAACCCCTAGGGCCCAGAACCAGTCATCATGTCACACAAGTGATGACATGCCAAACAACTACCAAAATGTGTCAAAGAATATAAATATATACCAAAGGAACAGAAACGCACAGCTGCACAAAAACACTCTCTCACAAGTACACACACACACGTACAAGCACACACAGATTTGATCACAAACGTCTCGTTACGTGCTTGGACAGGTTCAACATCTGGAGAAAATCTTTGCGGGTACAAATCCTGTCTTTGCAGAATACATCCCATATGGCTTCATCAAACATCTTCTCATGAATACAAGACAGACCCAGAATAGTTGTTTCCACAAAGATTGCCTACTAACAAATAAAGGGAAACAACATCAAAATATTGAATATAATTTTGAATTTAAGGCGTGTATTTATTAGTTCTCATGAAAAGCATCGAAGACAATTCTGGGAGGAAAATCTTTGAACTACACGCAATCATGTATTGAAGTCATATATCACCACTACATCCCTCTCCAATCTCAGCCTACTGACGCAGACCTCATTCAATAATGGAGTTCTGGTTCTTCCTGCCGCCTGGGGATCAATCCTCTGGTGAAGTAGCGTTAAATACGGTGGCAACATGAATCACGTTAACGACTCTCCACAGCGGTGAACATTCAACGTCCACCGCATGGATAGTTCTCCTCAATGTAGCTTTACTGCAGAACCCATCACGAAGGGGGACTGATGGTTTGAACGCACGAGTCCGCCGACTCGAAACAATGCGTAATTACACGAGCTCTCAGACGATAAACGACTTTAATGACATTTTACTCATTTCGGCAACCTCAAAAATGGCAAATAAGTTGTGTCTTCTCTCGATGAGTTTAATGAACTGTTCGTTTGCGTTACGATGAGCCACTCCGAAACGCGTCGTGTTCCCGAAGTTCTCCTCAGCATCAGGCAGGTCCCTTTCCCTCCAGGGTGGAGATGTTAGAGGAGCCCCGCATCTCCTCGAGCAGAACCCCTTAATGCTAATTCATAGCTCGAGCTCAGCTTCGTGCTCGAGCCTCAACTTGAAAAGTTGCCCACGCGTGCAAACTTTTATTTAACTCAAGCGCGTGAGGTCCGTCGCAATATTTATAACAAGAGCACGC
>NC_140292.1:13004864-13052364 GCF_964030765.1 Micromesistius poutassou | reverse complement strand
TGCAGTGTCTGATTGTATATGCTTGCATGCGTAGAAAATAAATGCCTTTCTATGACTATGGCTATAGTCCATGCAAAGGGTTCCCCTGTAGCAAAACTCTGCCAGACAGTGACGTTGCTAATTCTAGAACAAAGCCGTCCACGCTCCCGCATAACAACTACACGCTTCTAGGCTCCATAACATAACAGAAAACATAAAAACCTGGTGAAATGAACCCTTTGTTGAAAGGAAATGGATTTAACTTTGGACAGAGACCAACGAAAAGACTCCAAGAGCAGACAGGAAGAAGCAGGGCACCCCTGAGCAGGGACTCCTCATCATCAATATTGCAGCTTTGATCATGTGCATAAAATATGGATTCCTCTTACAATCTCAATTAAAGATGAGAAGAGCTGCTGTCTGTTGTGTAGTTGTCTATTGTATTGCATTTAGTGTTTAGTGCATTTGGTGGTGGTGGGGTTGGTGGTGGTGTTGAGGTGGTGGTAGTGGGGGTGGTGGTGGTGTTGAGGTGGTGGTGGTGGGGTTGGTGATGGTGGTGGTGGTGGTGGTGGGGTTGGTGGTGGTGGTGTTGAGGTGGTGGTGGTGGGGTTGGTGATGGTGGTGGTGGTGGTGGTGGGGTTGGTGGTGGTGGTGGGGGTGGTGTTGAGGTGGTGGTAGTGGGGTTGGTGGTGGTGGGGCCGGTGTATAACCAAGACATTAGAATAAGGTGGATGGTCCGTGTGGTCCTTCCTAAGGGTACACTTCCTCTTCCCACTCCTGACTCCCACAGAGGGAGGGTGACCCCTGACGACCGGCTCATGGGGGGATCCCCGCGCTGCCAGAGGGCTCCGCTACGTGCTGCTGGCTCAGCAGCTCAGACTGAACGGAGCTGACAGTTAAACGCCATAAGGGGATTCTCCTTCTCTCAATGAGCCCACAGGCCCATCATCACTGCAGCAGGAGGAGGAGGAACTGGACTCTGGCGGTCGGTCGTTAAAACAGGGTTTTAAAGGAGTTAAAGCTATACCCTTTCTAGTCTCACCTCTGACAAAAAAAGCCCAACTCAAATGTTGTGTATCCATTGATAATGTGTAAAAATATTGTATGTCGAATGCCCATTTTCACTTCGAAAAATATTATTTTAGATTACAATTTAGATTCAATTATTTTTTAAAGAAATTAAAAAACAGTACACACATACACAATAAATCACACATTTTACAATATGGTTAATTGTGCTGCTCTCAGCTGTAATGAGTATCATCACAATATCTTGATTATATCGTAACAATATCTAACAATATATCTGCAATAGTATTATTGATCATGACCCATGGTGTAATACAGCGGGTGTGTGTGTGTGTGTGTGTGTGTGTGTGTGTGTGTGTGTGTGTGTGTGTGTGTGTGTTGTGAATTGCACTTGTATGTATGATATATCATATATGTGGCCTGTGTCCTATATGTATGCATTGTCTGCATTTGTATTTTTATTAAATTTTATGTAAAGCAGCTATATGTGACAGCAATGGAGTGCAAGACAAATTTCCCTCCAAGGATAATAAAGTGTATCTTATCTTATCTTAACCTTTCATAAACCACATTTGTGCTATTGTCGCCACATCTTAAACAGACCTTCCACAGGGGGGAATCCTATTCCAGGAGCAGTCATCCTTGAGTCAGGTCGTAACGGACTGGTGGGATTTACGGCCGACATGGATCCCACTTGGCGCAGTGCTGCAGAAGGATCCCTTCTGCCCTGTGGAACGTTTGGTCAAGGATCACTACGAGATGAATAGACAGTGAACCAAACAAGCAAACTGCTTCAAGTATTACATTATAGGAACAAGAGGGAAAGGTTGTTTAGTTGTTTTCACGTCATATACCACAGAGCAGGAGAGGCTGATGGCGGGGCGATCAGATAGCCCTAACCCAAATGTGAGGAAACGGTATGGTGCAGGGCATCTCAGAGGGTCAAAACAATCATCACCACCACGGCTCCTCCAGCTAGGGGACTGCTGCCTAGCTGAGAGAACACGTCAACACATCACCCCCTACAGGACACCAGCTGAAGATACAGAACACCAAGGTACCCTAAAGAACACTAAGGTACCCTACACTAAGGTACCCTACAGAACACTAAGGTTCCCTACAGAACACTAAGGTACCCTACAGAACACTAAGGTACCCTACACTAAGGTTCCCTACAGAACACTAAGGTACCCTACAGAACACTAAGGTACCCTACACTAAGGTTCCCTACAGAACACTAAGGTGCCCTACAGAACACTAAGGTACCCTACAGCAGTGGTTCTCAACCTTTTTACTGCTGTCCGCGACCCCCCCCCCCCCCTACACTAAGGTACCCTACAGAACACTAAGGTTCCCTACAGAACACTAAGGTACCCTACAGAACACTAAGGTACCCTACACTAAGGTTCCCTACAGAACACTAAGGTACCCTACAGAACACTAAGGTACCCTACACCAAGGTACCCTACAGAACACTAAGGTACCCTACACTAAGGTGCCCTACAGAACACTAAGGTACCCTACAGAACACTAAGGTACCCTACAGAACACTAAGGTACCCTACACTAAGGTTCCCTACAGAACACTAAGATACCCTACAGAACACTAAGGTACCCTACACTAAGGTACCCTACAGAACACTAAGGTACCCTACACTAAGGTGCCCTACAAAACACTAAGGTACCCTACAGAACACTAAGGTACCCTACACTAAGGTACCCTACAGAACACTAAGGTACCCTACAGAACACTAAGGTACCCTACACTAAGGTGCCCTACAAAACACTAAGGTACCCTACAGAACACTAAGGTACCCTACACTAAGGTACCCTACAGAACACTAAGGTTCCCTACAGAACACTAAGGTACCCTACAGAACACTAAGGTACCCTACAGAACACTAAGGTACCCTACAGAACACTAAGGTTCCCTACAGAACACTAAGATACCCTACAGAACACTAAGGTACCCTACACTAAGGTTCCCTACAGAACACTAAGGTACCCTACAGAACACTAAGGTACCCTACACTAAGGTTCCCTACAGAACACTAAGATACCCTACAGAACACTAAGGTACCCTACACTAAGGTTCCCTATAGAACACTAAGGTACCCTACAGAACACTAAGGTACCCTACACTAAGGTTCCCTACAGAACACTAAGGTGCCCTACAGAACACTAAGGTACCCTACACTAAGGTTCCCTACAGAACACTAAGGTACCCTACAGAACACTAAGGTACCCTACAGAACACTAAGGTACCCTACACTAAGGTTCCCTACAGAACACTAAGATACCCTACAGAACACTAAGGTACCCTACACTAAGGTTCCCTACAGAACACTAAGGTACCCTACAGAACACTAAGGTACCCTACACTAAGGTACCCTACAGAACACTAAGGTACCCTACACTAAGGTACCCTACAGAACACTAAGGTACCCTACAGAACACTAAGGTACCCTACACTAAGGTTCCCTACAGAACACTAAGGTACCCTACAGAACACTAAGGTACCCTACAGAACACTAAGGTACCCTACACTAAGGTTCCCTACAGAACACTAAGGTACCCTACAGAACACTAAGGTACCCTACACTAAGGTTCCCTACAGAACACTAAGGTACCCTACAGAACACTAAGGTACCCTACACTAAGGTTCCCTACAGAACACTAAGATACCCTACAGAACACTAAGGTACCCTACACTAAGGTTCCCTACAGAACACTAAGGTACCCTACAGAACACTAAGGTACCCTACACTAAGGTACCCTACAGAACACTAAGGTACCCTACACTAAGGTTCCCTACAGAACACTAAGGTACCCTACAGAACACTAAGGTACCCTACACTAAGGTTCCCTACAGAACACTAAGGTGCCCTACAGAACACTAAGGTACCCTACAGAACACTAAGGTACCCTACAGAACACTAAGGTACCCTACACTAAGGTTCCCTACAGAACACTAAGGTGCCCTACAGAACACTAAGGTACCCTACAGAACACTAAGGTACCCTACAGCAGTGGTTCTCAACCTTTTTACTGCTGTCCGCGACCCCCCCCCCCCCCCCCCCCCCCCCCCACACACACACACACACACACACACACACACACACACACGTATGTGTGAATGAGAAGGGCAGACATGAGACTAGTGGACAGGTTTGTTGTTGTTGTTCTGGTGTAGTTACAGCCGACAGTAAGTGGTTGTTTTGAGTAATAAAATGCCTGTTTGAGCCCAACCGGTGCGGTTCCTCCGGTGTGAACGCAACCGAAAAAAAATGGTCCAAAACGATGCATTGTGGGTGTTGGGAGTACGGAATTATGGGTCAAATTATTCATATTTTATTTCCTGTTGATCTCACGCTTACCCATTTGTTTATTCATCGGCGCCTCCAGATGAAAAAAGGCCCAAAACCCTCAAACCGCGGAGAAACGTGGACTAGTGAGGAGATAAAACGCCTCATAAATATTTGGTCGGATCAGCACATACAGGAACAACTTGCCACGACCCATAAAAACAGCGACGTTTACGCGCTATTCAGCAAGCAGCTAAGGGAGAAAGGTTATCTGCGGTCATTCAGGAGACGGGCCCGTCTCTTCTGTTTGAAGTGGCGAGCAACGCGCCGCCGTCGGCGACTCCAATGCATCATGACGTTGTTTTTGAGTCACAGCCGTGACTCATTTTCAAACTGAATAGTTTGCTGAAAGTTACCGACACACACAATGTAATAGGCGAGAATCAGCCCCAGGAGCGCCACGAAAATCTGTCGCTCCATTTTGTTCTCAGAAGTGGCCCGTGAGTGGCGAGAAACTGGCGTAGTCTTCGCGGTCTATTTCGGTTAGTTTAGAAATATGCATATGTGAAACCGAACCGAACCAACGTCTGTTTGCTACATTGTATCATTTTTTGGCCTGGTGCGGACCAAAGCAATCAAACTATATGTCTGAAAGCACCCTAAGATACCCTATAGAACACTAAGGTACCCTACAGAACACTAAGGTTCCCTACAGAACACTAAGATACCCTACACTAAGATACCCTACAGAACACTAAGATACCCTACACTAAGGTACCCTACAGAACACTAAGGTACCTACAGAACACTAAGTTACCCAACAGAATACTAACGTGTTTCCACTGGCGGGTGCGCTTCGGCCCAGCACGCCCTGGCGCAGTAGTGAAGGTGCGGTTTGGCCCAGTTCAGTTACGGCTTGCGTTTCCAACGCCACCAGTGCCCTAATGGTAGGGCGGAGTTTAAGCCGGATGGCGATAGCCGCGACAGCTACGTAAGCATCATGACCTCATAGCAGCCCGACACAGTGTAGCCTGCTAATAAATCCAAGGAAAAAGAAGAACGCGCACAATGAACAAAGAGCAACAATGTTGGACATCCAAGAAGGACGGCAAACTTTTGTGCAACATTTTTCTTCAATAAACGAAGCTTTCGCCATTGTCCTGAAATACCTTGCGGGTACTGTTTGTTTGTTATTATCCCCATGTTGCACGGAAGGGTCGACCAATCAACGGACGGCGTGTGTAGCTCAAACTTGCCAGCACCCTTTCAGGCGTCTCAGTACCCCAACTGAGGAGTACTGCGAGATGAGTACGGCTCAATACGGCTCAGTCCGGATCACGCCCACTTTTGGCGGTGGAAACGCGACCCATGCCGCACCTTTGCAGACTGAACCGACCCGCACCCTATGGTGGAAATGCGCCATAAGTGTTGTGGAGTCGGGGGCAGGGGAGGGGGTGAGGCAGAGAGGTGACGATGGCCTCAAGAGGGATGTCTGTGTGTGTGTGGAGGGGCGGTCGACTGATCAAATCTATTTAAGAAAATGTTTCAAGTCATTCACCCACTGCAGGTCCCCCACAGGCTTGGAGGTGGGCCCTTTATACCCAGAGATGGTACTCAGCCAGTTCCACCCGACTCCTTTGACGTTGTTGTTCTGCAGCTGGTCCTCCATCTTCCTCCTGTAGCTACTCTTTCCCTCTCTGATCTTCCTCCTCAGCTCCCTCTGCACAGTCTTCAGCTCCTCTCTGTCTCCTGACTTAAAAGCCCTCTTCTTCTCCTTCATAACATAAAGGAGGACCTTTATGTCAGGAGAAATCCACGACTTGTTGTTGGAGAAACACTATACTTTCCTGGTGGGTACAGTGTTCTCCAAACAGAAGTTAATGTATTCCGTGATGGTGTGTGTGAGGCTGTCAATGTCCTCCTCGTGATCATGAACCAGTACATCCCACATAGTTGTTTCGAAACAGTCCTTCAGAGCCTCCTCGGCCCCGTCAGACCATCTCCTCACTGTGCACGTCACAGCTGGCTGTCGGAGAACCAGGGGTTTGTACACAGGCATGAGGTGTACCAGGTTGTGGTCAAATCTTCCCAGGGGAGGGAGTGTATATGAGGTGTATGCATCCTTGGTGTTTGCGTACAGTAAGTCCAGGGTTTTATTGTCTCTGGTGGGGCAGGAGACAGACTGTTTAAAGGTGGGCTGAGAGGAGGACAAGGAGGCATGACTGAAGTCAGCAGAGATGAGGAAGAGAGCCTCTGGGTGTTGCCTCTGCAGCCTGCTTGTGACTCCGTTGATGACGTCACATGCTGACAGCTTCCGCATCAGCAGAGGGGGGGAATATACACCGCTATCGCGATGACATGGAAGAATTCCCTGGCCAGGTAGTGGGGCCGCATGCTAACGGCTAACAGTTCAACATCCTTACTGCAGTGTTGCTCTTTAACAGTGATGTTACACCACCTATCATTCACAAACACTATCAGTCCTCCTCCCTTCCTCTTACCGCTGTCCTTCGTCCTGTCTGCCGTCCAGTGTTGCGGTAGTGTCTGGGGCTAGGTCCGGGATGGCTCCTCCTGGCTTGTCTTCTCACCCCGGCACAGCTCCGTCTCTTCCTCCTCAACTCGCGGGGAACAACGGGTCTCTCGCCATGTAGCAGCGCTGTGCTAGCTAGTGATAACTGATGATCCCCGGTGAAAACAATGGGACCATGGCGACCGTCGCTACACAAACGCAGTCCAGACACGACCGAATAAAGTGCAGAAAAGATGACCAAATAAAGTGCATACAGTCAGATCCATTGTGGTAGATATGACGATTTTGATAAATACATAAAAAGAAAAATCGAAAATCGAGATTAGATAATTAAAAAAGGAAAAGACACTCTAAATTAGCAAGAGCTGCTGCAACAGGCTGCCACTACGTGCGGCGTCAGAAGAGACACTACATGAATGCGGGCTGGTTTATAAGCAAATGGAATATGGACCACCTGCTCTTGATGAAGTGCTCTGGTACTTCCTGCGAAACTGCAGATAAGATGATATTTGCCTTCTGCGGCAATCAAGACATTGACTCCTGCAAGCCTCAGTCGCAATTCTGTGTCTTGTTGAGCTAGATCAAGAGTCTTTTTAGATGTATAACTTGGATGTTTCAAAGTTTGTCCTCAGGCTTGTCTTTCTGATAGAAAATACATTTTTCCCAAGACACTGAAGGCATTGAACTTCTAGTGGTGAACGGCCGGCAGTTGCTTGCAAGATTTAGTGACTCCTTTTCACTTTCAAAGCGGCAAATAAAAGTCACATTTGTAAAAGCTGCATAGCATGTTTTGTGTCATTTGTCATCATTTGTCTTGACAAATTAAACATTTTTCCCAATCAATATTTCTTGCTATTTGTTTTTCTTTGGATGCTAGGCTTACAGCTCCCTCTGGATCCATGTTATCTCATCTGAAAGGCAAAGAAATGTTTCACTAAACTAGGCTGATGGGTTTCTGAGTGGATCACTACAATGTCATCTGACATACACTGAGTGCTTGGCTATCTAACAAAATAGTTAGCACTTTTATATAGCAAACTGTATAATAGGCTGCTGTGCAGCAAATAAACTACAAACACATTTCCATTACACATCTGCACAAAACTTAATTTACCTATTAGTAAGTAAGCTAGTAATTATGAAAGTACATTAGCCTAGCTATCTTTCTGGGAAATATAGCTAGTTGGAAAACAGTTCAGCCTACCTGTTTCTGGCAACATTTGATGGTAGAATCTTGAGGTAAATGTGTTTATAGACAAATAGACTGTTAATTAATCTGTTGTCAAGTCAAGTCAAGTCAAGTTTTATTTATATAGCCCATTTCATACACGGAACGGTAACACAATGTACTTAACATGGTCATGAAAAGATCACATGAATTCAAATAGTTAAATGACAGGGAGATCACATAGATTAAAATGGTTAAAATAATTTAAAAAAAACATGGAAAAATTAACAAAATACAAAACCAAATACAAGAAAATGAACACAATAATAATAATGATAATAAAAATACAAGACACAACACAAGTAAAAAAAAAAAAAAAAGCAAGAGTAATGGAGCACAGGTGCAGGAGTGGGTTAGTGAAAGTTTTTTTTTTTGGTTTTAAGTCTGGATTTAAAAATGGAGACGGTGGGAGAAGTCTTGATATCTAGGGGTAGGCGGTTCCATAGACGGACAGCATAGCAACAGAAAGCTGCCGCTCCCTGCTTAGTGCGGGCGCTGGGTTGTACCAGTTGATGCTTATCTGCCGATCTAAGTGATCTGGACGGACAGTACACTTTAAGCATGTCTGCTAAATACAGAGGTCCCTGACCATTAAGTGATTTAAAAACAAGCAAAAGGGCTTTAAAATCTATCCTGTGGGTCACAGGTAGCCAGTGTAGGGATTTTAAAACGGGTGTAATATGATATGATGTATAATATGATGTTGTGTGGGATTCACTCCTTTATAAAGTTTAATTCATACTGTTGACACCTGCTGTGATCATCTTCACTGGATTTGCTGCCTCATGCCAAATCACATCGATTTTTAGTATCACACCCCTTGTGGTGTGATACTCTTGTGTAGGCCTATTTATTGATTATTATTATTTTTAAAGATCATGCACATAAATTGGATTATATTGCACATTTGCCCAAAATGACAGGAGGTAACATGGAAGAAAGAGGAACATTTTCTGACAACCTGGCTAGAACACATGTTAAGGGGTTAAATCTTAATACTGGATAAGTTAGCGACAAAAAAGTGTCCCACAATATCAGTTTTGGCCCCCTGACTTTAAAAGGGCTTCGCGAAGGTAAAAAGAGTACGTTAACGCGCTACCGCTCCTTGATTCTCCAAAAGCACCACTAGAGAGCGACACACGCACGCGTGGTGAGATGCATTAACAACTCCTTTGGTAAACACATAAAAAAAACACTTAGCCTGGTCTAATGAATGAGGAAAAGGGTCCAAGTCAGTAGGTAATTTAGTCATGTATCTGTGAATAGATTGATTGGTTTTAATAAAAAAGTCATAGACAGAGAATTGCTAAATCAAAGAAAGTGATGATTCTACTTCACCTGTAACCCTCATCTTTACTCATTGTCTCTAATCAAATGACGTAGTCTGGCCTCAAGCTAAGTTGATAAGATCTCCCTCTGATTATGTGAAACTCCAGAGAGGAATCAAACCTGTTTCCCTCAAACTGTCAGACCTGCTCATCTGAATTGTCTGTGCTAACTTTTCCAATGACAGCCCCAAAAAACATTAAACAAATGTGTGTGTGTGTGTGTGTGTGTGTGTGTGTGTGTGTGTGTGTGTGTGTGCGTGTGTGCGTGTGTGGTTCTTAAAATGGGTCTTGTGGTTTCCCCTCGTATGTCTCATGGGACCAGAAAAAAATAAACATGACACTGAACGAGGCATCGATCAGCATCTCAAGCCCATTGCAGAACTATATATAAACGTCACCTATTATTTATGCGCTATTTTTGGGTCGAATTTGTGACGGACGAAATCAGCCCGTTGAATGTCACGTTATCACATTGGATTTGACGTTTGACATAGAATTACACCACACCATTTCCGGTACGTTTCCCAGTGATTTGCATTGCGGAGTCATTGAGGTCCAGTTATTACTAGTTTACAACTGAAGACACACGATGCTGTGGACTTCCGTTTATTAAAACCGTGGCGCAATTGCATCCCCAAACATGATTGTTTTATTGCTGTATACGAGCCTCTTAGAATTAAATGTTGTAACATCTATTTCTAGGAGACTAGAGGGTGGGCGGAGTCTGGCTGAGTGGGCGGAGTCTGGCTGTCCTGTTTGGGAAGGATTAGATGACGTCAGGCAGCAGCCAGCGCCCCTGAGCAGCGCTCTAGTCCGACACACGCGCTCACGACCACCCGCTGGCGTCTCGGGGAACACGGCCATCTGACAGACAGCTGTCACCAGTACGGAACCAGTAAAAGTGTCAAAGTCGCGTTACACCAGTGATCCACGGATCGTTACCTCTATCCGTCGGTGGATTTGTGCAAATCATTTTGATATTTCTGTTGACGCACCTGGCAACTTGAACCTTCGCGGGGCTAAATGTAGGACTGGAGGTCGGATTACACTGTTTATCCATGACACCTGGGATCGATACATAACAGGGCTGTTATCAGCGTTGACTCGCGTCCACCTGCTCGGCTACCGAGCCGTGCGGCTGCAGATCGCTGTTTTCATCTGGACTGCCATGCCAACACTTCCAGGATCACTCGGAAATATTCTTAACCGTATTTCATGGGACTATATTTTCTTTACATCCTCAAACGACTCCCAACACTGAAGGCCGTATGACCAGGTGCTCGACCGCCGTCCACCACTCCCAGTTCACCCTCTAGTCGACCAGTGAAGTCCCTCCGACATGTCAGACAACCAGAGCTGGAGCTCTTCTGGCTCTGAAGAGGACCTGGAGTTGGACGCGGGGAACCCGGCCGGGGTGGTGGAGTTCAGCGGGATTCTCAGTAAGGTAAGTTTAGAATGTGACCCAGAAACCATCGTGGTCCATTTATGAAGTAACGGGAGGCATGGGCGAGGTACACACTTACCTTAACTTAATTCATAGCTCCTGGGACGGACTTATATAGTAGGACAGAGTGGACGAGGTACACACTTACCGTAACTTAATTCATAGCTCCTGGGACGGACTATATAGTAGGACAGAGTGGGCGAGGTCCCTTCACTGATTTCACTATGGGACGTTATGCGTTGCATTCCTTGATGCAATCATTGGGGATATATTTCACGGTCTGTCCAATGTATACATAACAACTCTATATCTGTCACATGTATACCAACTCTATGTATATCTGTCACATGTATACACACCAACTCTATGTATATCTGTCACATGTATACACACCAACTCTGTGTATATCTGTCCAATGTAACGTTGATGCGGTTTAAATATTATTATAACATCCTCTAGACATCTCATCGACCGTCAGCCAAGTGGCCTTCTTACCTGTTCATGTTCCCGACAGCCTCCCTTCGGTGGTAGACTGTAAGGTTACACAAGTGAGATTAACGCAGTTTGCTCACCCAGCATATTGTGAAATGTCTCCCAGGAACCCCACCTGCTCCATTATACTGATTAAGGGATGAAGGGTGACTGCTTAACAAACCAGTATCACCCTGTGACTCAGGGCTGTTTATGGCTGCTACGGTGATTTCATTTACATGCCGTCATACAACCATGCTAATCGGGAGATGTGCTCTCTGTCTTCCCAGTGGACCAACTACATCCACGGCTGGCAGGACCGGTGGGTGTCGCTGAAGAACAACACGTTGAGTTACTACAAGTCCCAAGATGAGAGAGAGTACGGATGCCGCGGGTCGCTCTGCCTCAGCAAGGCTGTCATCGTGGTAAGCTGGCCAGCGCTGTCATCATCAAATATCGCGATATCACGATATCCTCTCGGGATTGCTGGTGATCATGTGGTCAATGTAGAGGGACGACTTTGTTTCCACGTCGTCATTAAGCTGTAAAAGATACATCTTTTACATGTATACACTGTAAAAGATACATCTTTTACATAAAAAGATAGGCCTACATCTTTTACATGCACCGAGTACGGATTTGCTGATGTTGAGTGAATCATTAATAGTCTCATTATTCATGATGAGGCTAAAAAGGTACTTGCATCACAATAAAGCTAAAAAATCGAAACTCTTTAAATTAAACTTGACCATTGTAAGTGTCATTACAAAGTGAACCACAACATTATCAGTTCAGTTTAATACTGAATATGATTGCTCTTTGACAATAGCCTACATAAAATGGACATATTGGAAAGCTGGACTGAATCAGTGGGTTTGAAGAGGTGGTTAACTGCTGTTTCTAGTCACTTAAACCATCGGTTTTCTCTTCTTTTGACCCAAGATCTTTTCAATGCTACTGTTATCTCATGGTATTGTATTGAGGCTAAATGCAGAGCATTTGCCCATACCGCAATTTGACATGTTTCCAACAAATATGTAATTATCTTTCTTTCAAATATATTTGTACAAGTTGCAACCAGAACCAGATTTTAATATCTAGTAAAATGCATGATAAAATGACTTAATAGAGCAATTTGTTGAATGGAGCATTTTGTTTGAACTAAAGCAATTATTTGAATGACAGCAGTCTGCTGTTTGTTCAGCTTTATCTTAGCCTCTGTAAATATTTATTTTAATTCTGTGCACCAAAAGGCTTCAGAAACTTGTTTAATTACTTAGCCAGTGAAAACCCTTATCTGAACACTTGCTCTTAAATGTTTGAATGTCAAGGATGTAGTGACATTCAGCTTTTGTTTTAGGTTGTTTGTTGGCGCTACATGCCTCCGACTCTCTTTCCTTCTTATTAACCTTCCTCATTAGAATAATTAAACTGGCATAGTTACATTGGCAACACCAACGTAAACCAATAGGAGTACACAAAACATAAAAAACACAATCTCAAGCCATCACAAACTGCTTCACTGGCAAGTCATTTGTAATTAGGCTATAACTATTAGCAACACTCAGCAGTTCATTCTCCGTCCCCCCAACCTAATCTCACTGTCAGGTCTGGTTCCAGACACAGTGAATCCATTCACACTGATTATCCATCCATCTCACTCGTGGTGTATACCTACAGAGATTGAGTCAATTGAGTCTTGCCACATTTAAGATCTAAAATGCCACAAACCAAACCAAACCATAACCTCTAGCCTGCTCTGTCCCTCCACGATTGTGTTTGCTTTAAAACGGTTGATGTTTAACACTCATCTCAGCATATGCATCATGTAAGAAGAAGCATGCTCTTAAAGGTTGTATCAGCGATGTTGGGTGACGTCACTTCTGTTGGTATTTGAAGTGAGATCCCAAACAACTGAGCCAGCTCACTCCTCCCTTTCGTGTTTCGTGCATCCAGTAAAAACTATCATGAACGCAGCGCAAACCCCCACAACACCCGCCCCTTGTCGGTGATTGGTTGGAATGCTATTTATTTTGGTTTGGAGTGGTTGGTAGTACCATTTGTTTTGAGACACGTTTTTTGACGACCTGCTTATGGGACGGGCAGCTAGCGGATCGTGAGGAAAGATCAGATGAATGTGATCATTTATGTTTCGGCCTAGAAGTGTGTGTGTGTGTGTGTGTGTGTGTGTGTGTGTGTGTGTGTGTCTGTGTGTGTGTGTGTGTGTGTGTGTGTGTGTGTGTGTCTGTGTCTGTGTGTGTGTGTGTGTGTGTGTGTGTGTGTGTGTGTGTGTGACTAAGTGCTTGCTAATGAGGCTTGGGGCGCTTGTGGTCACCATTTGGTTAACAGAGACATGCTTCCGCACATTTTTAAACCACAACTTGGAAGTGTCCTGTTTATTTTGGTTGCTAGCAACAACACACACATGGGTGCACAGTTATTGCAGGTGGCTCTGTATAATGGTCCACACACTCCACACTATGGACTACAAACTATCAAAGTGTTTGTCCTCAACATGTGCACAGAAGAAGTGTCCATAACGTGAGTAACACCGATAAGGTGTTGGGTATAGGTGTCGTCTCAGTACGAGTGGTGATGCAGAAAGGGACGTTGTGGGGGGAGGAACCAATCAGGAGGAAGTAGTGCTCTTCCCACTTCGCATGTCACTTCCTGAAAGAGGACGCGCCCGGTGGCGCTGCGCGTCTCTGGCTCTGGGGGGCGTGTCAGCCCCTCTTCTATGTTGTCCTTTTTCTTCCTGCACTTTACTCTAGTTTCATCACAAGCCCTCAAACCGGTTTGGCCTCAGCCGTCATCCTGTTCCTCAACTCCTAGAGCTGCTTTCCGCGAAGCCAGTGCGCTGTCTCTTAAGAAACGGAAAGAACACATTCTAGCGCTCCTCAACTCCCCAGGCTTTGAGTCACACAGATTGTGAGAAAGAATGGAAAAGGATGGATTAATGGATGGTTGTGAAGAAGAAAGGTTCTGGTTGTTCTGGTGGTTCTGCGTGTGGCTCAGTGCTGCTGTTTGAGTATTAGTGGTTCTCTTACTTGGCTTAGTGACCTGGTTAGGTCTTGGTGACCACTTTACATTTACAAGACATCAATAATGTATGAGGAAAATGCTTTTATATTCATTCATTATCTTGCAGATGAAATTACTTTCATAAGAATGAAGCCTATACTATAGTTACTAAACTAAATAGTTACTAAATTACCTCTAGTCATTTTTACTCATACAGCATGTGAGCCAAAATAAAGTAATCAGCATACTGATTATTACCGTATTGTGCGTACTTGAGTCCACCTGCTTTTACTGTAATCTGGGGATGGAAAACAGGGAGGTATTCAATACAGGCTTAGTGTGCCTTTGTGTGTGTGTGTGTGTGTGTGTGTGTGTGTGTGTGTGTGTGTGTGTGTGTGTGTGTGTGTCACATGATTATCTGAGCTGGGTAATTTGGTCTGTGTTCCCGGGGTTGTTGATCGTCTCCCTTTGAATACTACCTTACTTAATCTCTTTCTCTCATCTCTCTTCCTCTTGCTCTCTCTCTGTCTTTCTCATCTCTCTTCCTCTTGCTGTCTCTCTCTTTCTCTCTGTCTCTTTCACTCTCCTCTCTCTCATTTTCTCTCTTATCTCTGGAATTTTTGTTACATAGAAACCAGATGTTGGTTCTTTAATGTCGAACACACACACGCACACACGCGCACGCACACACGCACACACACAGACATGCAGACACACACACACACACACACACACACACACACACACACACAGGCTTTATAACTGTATATGCTCTGTCCCCATGAAGAGGCCTTAAAAGGGTAGGAATCAGCTGGTGTCTGTTTGGGCCCCACTACTCAGAAGAGGCTTTGGTGGATCTCTTTAACTTACGGGCGTCATTAACAGTTTGACCACATTAAAGGGGACCTCCCGCGTGTGTTTCATTTTCATTTTTACATTTCAGAGATGAACCAACAGCTGATTCCATATATTACACACACACACACACACACACACACACACGTCTGTGTGAGCCCCTAACTCTGAATGCTTGAGTGCAAAGAGGTCAGCATGGAGCCCTGCGCCAACTCTGAGTCTGGCTGACCTCTGTGTTCTGCATCAACTAAACCGTGTGTGTGTCTGTGTGTGTGTGCGTGCGTGCATGTGTGTGCGTGTGTGCGTGTGTGTGATGCATTCTATGTTGCAGGCCCATGAGTTTGACGAGTACCGTCTGGACATCAGCGTGAACGACAGCGTGTGGTACCTGAGGGCCCAGGACCCCGAGCACAGGAACAAGTGGATTGACTCCATCGAGGTGCACAGGGTGAGGCCTGCACCCACACACACACACGCACACACACACACACACACACACACACACACACACACACACACACAGAAGCTCATCATTGTCCTGCCTTCTTATTTATGCTATAAATCTTCCTAACAGAAGATTTAAATCATTTGGTTTGTTGTGCGTTTGTCATCATGCAGGTGAGTTTAACGTGTGTGTGTGTCTGTGTGTGTGTGTGTGTGTGTGTGTGTGTGTGTGTGTGTGTGTGTGTGTGTGTGTGCTCATCCCAGAGTATCCGTGACGGGAGGAGGGAGAAGGCGGGCCCGGGACCGGGGGCCCTCGTCCCCCCCCTCATGGTACGTTTGTGGTCTCCTGGACTCTAGACCCCGGAGGGGGGCCCACACCAAGCCTTGTGTGTGTCCCTCAGTGTGATGGTTGTGTACGTGTGTGTGTGTGGGTTCCTCAATGTGTGTGTATGTGTCCCCCTGGGTGTGTGTGTGTGTGTGTTCCTCTGGGTTTGTGTGTGTGTTCCTCTGGGTTTTATGTGTGTGTGTGTGTGTGTGTGTGTTCCTCTGGGTCTGTGTGTGTGTTCCTCTGGGTGTGTGTGTGTGTGTGTTCCTCTGGGTGTGTGTGTGTGTGTGTATGTGTGTGTGTGTTCCTCTGGGTGTGTGTGTGTGTGTGTTCCTCTGGGTGTGTGTGTGTGTGTGTGTGTGTGTGTGTGTGTGTGTGTGTTCCTCTGGGTGTGTGTGTGTGTGTGTGTGTGTGTTCCTCTGGGTGTGTGTGTGTGTGTGTGTGTGTTCCTCTGGGTGTGTGTGTGTGTGTGTGTTCCTCTGGGTGTGTGTGTGTGTGTGTGTGTCAGAGTGTGAGAGTTAACCTTCTCTGATACTGCTAGTGGTGTGACCGCAGTCACCACCTCTACAGATGATCCTCATTACCTCTCACTGAACAGCGTTGAGCAGGACTATCAGTTCTGACTGACAGTAGAGGGCTCTATCATAAGTTTTGTCTTATTATTTATACATCCATACAGAATAATGCATTAGACCAGGTGTTGACATAGACATAGACAAGGTGAAATTTCCTCCACTTAAGTGAACTTTCCTTGGTGGCCTGAGGCCCAGAGACGATGTAGCTTAGGTAGCTTAGCTCCTTTAGGCGCGTCTCACAAGCTCAGGACTGCTCATCCAATTATGGTTCCTGCCCGTTGGTCACCTGACCCATCTGTAATACGCAGGTCAGATTTCCCGCAATATATCATCTAGAACAAGGTTTTGCTTTAGCAGAACGATGATCTTGCATTCAAATATATATTATTATATTACTACAGCATAGCTTAGCTACACCATAGTAATATAATAATACTCAACTGCAAATGACTACAAGTGGAATACACCCACAGCACGGATGAACCAGGCCAGTTTAACAGCATTACAAATCCTGTAAATGAGTCAGATGGGAGATCAGGAGCGACTGAGTCATTTCAGCATACCCCCCCCCCCCCCTTCCTATCTGCACCGTGCCCAGCGGTGACTCACACACACACACACACACACCCGACTCCCCTCTAACCTGGCCTATTACTCAACTTCAGACCGCTGTGGAAATCTCCAGGAAAAAATGCAAAACACTGTGGTGGCTGTTGTCCCGGCTCTGTAGCGTGCTAATGCAGGAGCTATCATGACCGTCTGTTGTATGTTGTTAAGGCCAAGAGTCAAACGTGGAAGACGTTGCCCTGTGGGTGTCAGACCGCAGTGACGGCTGTTTAACTGGTCGTGTCACTAACCATTTACTGTCACTCAAACATGGAACTGAAAGCCTTTTTCATTCTCCTTCTTTTCACTTCATTGCTCGGAGCAGCATTATTATAATTGTCCCCTCCCTGGGTATACATTAGGGAGGAATATATGCTCTTCTTCTGGTCGTTAAACAGCAGCTTGATTAATTGTTTGCTTTTTGCAAAAGCCCCCGTGCAAGTATTTCCAGTAGTCTCATTATTATACACTATTAGCCATGTTGGTGTGTTCATTTTGTGGGTTTGTATAACTATAAATTCCGCTTGAAACATTAACATAAGGGCTAGTATAAAACGTTTGCTTTCAATCGGTCGAATATTACCATGAAAATGGGCTGTGTTTGTTTTGGTTGAGCCCTGCTGAAGGCCTTACCGATGGTTATCGCTTTCTGTGACACGGTTCGTTTGGGTATAAGCAGGTTGGCTGAAGGGCAGCAGTAATTAGAACGGGCGCAGTGTTGACAGTTGACCGATAGTTACCCCTGACTGTATCGCAAACACCGTGCGATGGGGATGAAGCGGCCTCTATCGGTGAAAGAGGGCATGGCTGTTTGGGTCCACTGCTCCGCCCCCTCCCCACCTCTCCACCTCGACGGCTATTTCCAAGCAGTCTGTGACGCAAGAGACGGAAAAGGGGACTAGTTTAACAGGAAGTCACCTGATCTCCCCTGCGGTGAAGTCATCTTCCAGTCACGTTATCCTGAAGAAATCATCACAGTGAATCATTCATAGAGGAGTGGCTATACACAACTATTTGCCTTTTTAATGCAAATAAAACAATGAGTGGTTTAAACGAGGCCACAGTTGCCTGAAGGAATGAATACATTCAAATTCCTAAGCAGGGAAAGAAGTATTGGGTTATTCAATGATTTCACTAACTCATTAAACACTATTGTTGTGTTAAAACCAAGACCGTCACACACGTTATGTCTGGGAACGCTCGTAGCTAGCGGACGTCATTGGGATGTGGGTTAGTGGGTCACAGGTGAAGGAATAGAAAGTAAGGCTGTAAAGCAGTATAGTGTGTTAACCACAGAGAGCTGCTGTCAGGCATGTGCTCTCACCGTGTCAGAATAGAGATTATGACTTCAGGAGGGGGTTTTCATCACGTTTGAAATAACGCATCTGTTGTACAGATAATAATAATGTGTGTGTCTCTGCTGCCCCCTGCAGGCCGAGTCCGGCTACGGCTCCGAGTCCAGCCTCCGGCGCCACGGCTCCATGATGTCACTCACCTCCGCCAACAGCGGCGTCTCCTCCACCTCCTCCTCCTCCTTCAAAGTACGCCACCTACCCACCTCCACCTCCACCTCCACCTCCACCTCCAGGGCTGCGTTTAGAGGGAGCTGTGGTTGGGCAACAGCGGAGCCATTTCACCCAATGGAAGCTTATCTTAGAGCAGGAAATGTCTTTAGTTTAACTTGTGTGTTCGAATGTCTAAGTGTCAAAGTGCCGTCCTAAAATTGTTTAAAAACATTTCTGAAAAAAGGCTAACAACTCGCCGCTTGCTAGTAGGACTTAACCTAACCAGACAGCAGGGACCTCCTCATCGAGGTTATCTCTGATACGATGTGTCTCACCTTCTGGTAGTACTGCCATTCAGTACACATTAGGATTCAGTGTGTTGTTTAGTGTTAGGGTTGTGGCTCTGCAGGTCCACCATTTGAAATGAACGTGTGTTCTGACCTCAACGGCGTGGCGGGGCCCCCGGGGCCCCGGGGCCGATGTGGCGTCGGGGGCTAATGTCTGGGTGTTAATGTCGGGGCCTCCCACCCCCCCCCCCCTCTCTGCTCTGGTTCCTCAGAAGGGCCACAGCCTCCGGGAGAAGCTGTCTGAGATGGAGACCTTCAGGGACATCCTGTGCAGACAGGTGGACACGCTGCAGCGCTACTTCGACGGCTGCGCCGACATGTCCAGAGACGTCCTGGAGAGGGACAGAGGTGAGGGTCAGAGCTGTTGATCAGGACCGCAGTCACTGATTGGATGATTGATTATTCCCGCGTCGCTGCTTCTCTCGCCCGTTTTAAAAGTCAGGGGTCAGAACAGAATCAGGCAGGACGGATGGTATTGTGGATCGGTTGAGTTTAAGTTAAAGATGAACAGTTATGCCGCTTTTCCACCGACAGTACCAGCTCGACTCGCCTCGTCTTTTTTTGCGTTTCCACTGGCAAATAAAGTACCTGGTACCTAGTACCGCAATGTCAACAGTGTTCAGTGTTGAGCTTCAGACCGGTGGCATGGAGTCGGAAGCCATGTTTTTTTTTTCTGTGGTTTCATAATTGACAAAAACTGTAATACATAAAAAAAAGAATAATACATTTATAACATATAAACAGAAAAGAATAAAACGCCAACTAATAGAATAATGACAATAGAAAGAAAGTAGGACAGAGACAAATCATTGAAGTGAAGCCATGTGTTTGTGTCTTGGTGCATGTGGTCTATTCACCCAGTAGAGCATCACATGGTCTCTGTCAGCAGGGCATGAGGTGTGTGTGTCTCTTTACGTTAAATATGTCGGCGACAGGACTGGCACCCTTCTCTTCAGCCGCTCGTCTCTCGTATAAAGACTGAAGTAACCAGGACTTAACAGAGGCGTGATTTAAGGGTGCTGCGTTCGTTGACCCGGGTGCTACTGCCCGGTCACAATAGGACGTGTGTCACCTCCACCGTGGTGCAATGCACCCACGCGGCTCAGTGGGAGCTAGTGAAGGAAACAGGCGCTGGCAGTAGACCCCGACAGTAGCCCGGTGACGTTAGGATGGCCCGGACGCCTCTCAGCCAATGCCGAGCAGAATCAGCACACGTGTCTGTGGTAGGAACACAGTTTAGGACAAACACATCGACACAGCCTTGTTTGGAATGTATGTTTGTGGCCTCTTCACCATTGACTAAGACAGCAGTCATTCTGACCCCTCTCTCTCTCTCTCGCTCGCTCTTGTTCTCCCACTCTCTCTCTCTCGCTCTCTCACTCTCTCTCTCTCACTGGCTCGCTCTCCTGTTCATTCTTGGCCTGACCACAGCTTGTTGTTTTGTCACTTTACTGGCTTGCTCGCATATGAGCAGCGAGAATGAAGCCATGCCTTTGTTTCTTACATGCAACCCCCCCCCCCCCCCCCACACACACACACACACGCACACCAACCTCTCCTCCATATCCCTTGCTCTCTCTCGCCCTCCCTCTCTTTCTCTCTCCCTCTCCATCTCCTGTGTTACAGTTCTCTCTCCCCTCTCTTTCGAAATCTGTGTGCCTCTCTCTCTCTCGCTCTCTCTCTCTCTCGCTCTCTCTCTCTCTCTCTCTCGCTCTCTCTGTCTCTCTCTCTCTGTCGCTCTCTCTCGCTCTCTCTCTCTCTCTCTCTCTCTCTCTCTCTCTCTCTCTCTCTCTCTCTCTCTCTCTCTCTCTGTCCTGGAGATGACACTAGTCTATTGTAGTGCGGGTCATTCTGTCCGTCGCTCTGGGTCCTGCGGTCGGGTCTCTCGCAGTGGTCGCTACATGCCACCTACACCGAGCGGCCCCCAGCAACAGGCCCTCGGCAACCGGCCCTCGCCGTGACAACGGACCGGCCCTGACTAGCCCTCCTCTTCCTGCTAACCGTCCCCTCTCTCGGTCTCTCAGTGGTGGAGGAGGACGAGGATGCCTTCCCCAGCCCTCGGGCCAGCGGAGAGTTAGCCCACAACAACAACGGCAGCAAGGAGAAGTGTGAGTGTGGGGGCTGTGGTGTTAACCAGGGCTGCATAGCAGCTCTGGTTTCCTTTGTATGCCGGATGTATTTCTTCTCGATTCAACGGTCATAAATAATGAAAGAAAGTGAAATATATTTATATCTTAAGATTTACATTTCTGAAGATACAGGGAGCGAATGTTTGGATTTTCCACTAATGCTAAAAGTTATTTCACAAACAGAATATTGATTATCAAATGACAAACGATGACATAGTGTAAGTAGAGGATGGTCCTCCTCTCCCTCAGTGTTCCTGGCGGGGGGCCTGAAGGGGGCCAGCGGCGTGGACTTCAAAGGCGAGGCCATCACGTTCAAAGCCACCACGGCCGGGATCCTGGCCGCCCTGTCGCACTGCATCGAGCTCATGGTCAAGAGGGAGGACAGCTGGCAGAAGAGACTGGACAAGGTGGGACACACGGAGCAGCCCCACGTCGCCGTAGTGACTGCAGGCCTACTGGAATATTGATCAGAAGCTTTGGATGAAAAACGATTGAGGACACAGAGAAGTCGTTGCTGCTGGATATGTGTTCAGTTAGTCCACGTTGTCCATGCTGTCGTATTAAGGACAGCATGGTGTCTGTGCTTTCCTTAAAGGTCTCATGACGTGCCACCAGGTGTGAGTGTGATTAGCCGCTACAAACCCTTTTGGAAATGTGCCTCTTATGACATCATAAGGGGAAGAAAGTGGGCGTGTCCACCTAGATGTGTGCTGGATAGATCAGTCCACCAGCCTACCCAGTGGACCGTAGCAAACACAGCTCATCTATCCGTCACACATCCAGGTGGACACGCCCACCTGTGATGTCATAAGAGGCAGATTTCCAAAACGGCTCGTAACGGCGAATCACACTCACACCTGGTGGCGCGTCAGGGGACCTTTAAGGCCCCCTGCAGCGCGCTGGAGGCGTTACTTCCACCTTTAACGTGCTACGGGACCTTTATCGTGCTGCAGGCGTTACCTCCACTCTTTGGGAAAGCAGGCACCTGCGTGGAGGTCCAGTGGGCGGGCCTTAGACCTTTGTTGTGTTTCCTGGTGGAGGTCCAGTGGGCGGGCCTTAGACCTTTGTTGTGTTT
Source organism: Micromesistius poutassou (assembly GCF_964030765.1). NCBI lineage: Eukaryota > Metazoa > Chordata > Actinopteri > Gadiformes > Gadidae > Micromesistius > Micromesistius poutassou. The sequence goes on along the minus strand of NC_140292.1, from coordinate 13,030,169 downwards.
CCTGGTGGAGGTCCAGTGGGCGGGCCTTAGACCTTTGTTGTGTTTCCTGGTGGAGGTCCAGTGGGCGGGCCTTAGACCTTTGTTGTGTTTCCTGGTGGAGGTCCAGTGGGCGGGCCTTAGACCTTTGTTGTGTTTCCTGGTGGAGGTCCAGTGGGCGGGCCTTAGACCTTTGTTGTGTTTCCTGGTGGAGGTCCAGTGGGCGGGCCTTAGACCTTTGTTGTGTTTCCTGGTGGAGGTCCAGTGGGCGGGCCTTAGACCTTTGTTGTGTTTCCTGGTGGAGGTCCAGTGGGCGGGCCTTAGACCTTTGTTGTGTTTCCTGGTGGAGGTCCAGTGGGCGGGCCTTAGACCTTTGTTGTGTTTCCTGGTGGAGGTCCAGTGGGCGGGCCTTAGACCTTTGTTGTGTTTCCATGCAGGAGATGGAGAAGAGACGTCGCATCGAAGGCGGCTACAAGGCGACGCTCAGCGACCTGAAGAAAGCCCACTACGGAGGACCGGACTACGAGGTGAGGCGGGGCCAGCCTGGCTGTTGCCAGACCAATAGATTGAGTTGGTCTGGGGAAGCTGCTGTCATTTTCTCCAGCACCAGAGGCGTGATCAAAGGGCGGAGTTAAATTGACTCTGTACACAATTGGCTGCTTGCCGTCGCTTCCCTGTCGTCATTGTGTTAAACCGGCCAATAGCGCGCCAGGGGGAAACTAGGAACTAGAAATAATATACGCTCTTCTCCGGACCCTTCTACAGGGCGAGCTCAAATCGCCGGCAGAATGGGCGGGGCTACCCAGTCTAAGGCAGGGGTGCTCATGTCTTCTTCATCATCATCATCATCATCATCACCACTGTCCCCCTCCCTGTGCCCCCCCCCCTCTCTGACAGGAGGGCCCCAACAGCCTCATCAACGATGATGAGTTCTTTGATGCGGTGGAGGCGGCGCTGGACCGACAGGACCTGATGGAGGAGCAGGTGAGGGGACAGGACGGCACCCTGCAGACTCACTTCACACTCATTACACTCATTACACATGTCACATGTACGTGACAACATGTGTGTTCACCGTTGACAGTCTCACTGTGAGAAGACCAGGCTCCAGAGGTCCAGTCCAGCTCCCTCTCAGGACCTCTACTCGTCCACTGGTTCCCATCGCTACTCTGACAAGGTATTCCCAGTTCCTGATGGTTTGAGCCGTGGTCCATCTCTGTGCTCCTGGTCGTGGTAATGCACCTCACGACGGTCCTAACCGCCGTTCCCTCTCGTCTCCGCGGTGCGCCAGGTGGAGGAGATGGTGCAGAACCACATGACCTACTCCCTCCAGGACGTGGGCGGGGACGCCAACTGGCAGCTGGTGGTGGAGGAGGGGGAGATGAAGGTGTGTAGATAGGTCTGGTCAGTGTGTGTGGGATAGTGTCACTGCAAGGCCTGTTTGAGTCCCGGCCCAAAGGCTCCGGGTTCCATGCCCAAGTCCTCAGTCCAGCTGTAGGCCTGACGGAGTAGGACGACCTCACCCCAACACGGCCCTCATGACGTGTGTTTGAACTCAGTTCAAGTGGCTTTGGAAGTTATCTAAAATAGACCGCAATGGTACATTTAGAATATTAAAAAGTTTCAAAGAACAAACACAACAAAAGACAATGTAGAATCCTATGAATTGACTCATTTGAGTGAGTGTGTGGTTGTGCGTGTGTGTGTGGTTGTGTGCATGTGCGTGTGTGGTTGTGCGTGTGTGTGTGTGCGTGTGCGTGTGTGTGTGTGTGTGCGTGTGTGTGTGTGTCCCAGGTGTACAGGAGGGAGGTGGAGGAGAACGGTATTGTGCTGGACCCTCTGAAGGCGACCCACTCCGTCAAGGGCGTGACCGGCCACGAGGTCTGCAACTACTTCTGGGACACGGCCTACCGCAACGACTGGGAGAGTACGTACCGCCCCCTCCGTCACCATGACCACGCCCCCTCCGTCACCATGACCACGCCCCCTCCGTCACCATGACCACGCCTCCTCCGTTCCCATGACCACGCCTCCTCCGTTACCATGACCACGCTTTGTAATGCCCCAAAAAGGAGTTCTGATGACTTTGTTGACACTTGGGGTGTCGCCTAGCCTGGCTCCGCCCGCTTCCGTACTTCCGCTCAATTTTCATTTCCCTCCAGTACTACGTCTGGGTTTTGCAGTATTTTTGTCTGTATTTTCGTTATATTAGTTTTCCACAGCCAATTTTTTGGCCGTCCAATCAGCGAACAGAGGGAGTGGCTGAGAACGTTGACGTTGAGGTCGTGCGCTGGTTTGAGTCGTAGTCAAACGTCAGCGGTTGGTTATAAGATCCAGAGCGGCACTGGGTGGCAGATCTAATAGTTTCAAACTCCAACAGACGCCCGCCTTCAAGTGAGTTAACGTTTGTCAATGGAGAAAGGCAGTAGGAGGAGATTCTGGTAGGACCAGGCTAGGTGTCTCCATGGCTACGACCTGTTTGGGATTCTTTGTGAGCAGCGCTGAGCAGCGTAAGAGGAGCGACAGTGTTTGAGACGCAGCGCAGGGTGGAGGACGTGTGGATCTCTGTCTGGCCAGTGGGGGATTCTGATGTCTGTGTCTGAGAGAGGCTTCTGTTTTAACTCTCACCGTGAGGATATTGAAACAAACGGACCTACAATAAAGTCCAGGCCACTGTAGTGGTGGGAAAGGGAGGGGGGGTCTTCAGGTGGTGGCCACTGGCAACCTCAGCGCTAGTTGGCACTAAACTACACACTGTACCTTCAGCTAAGAGAATAGTGTTCATGTTAACTAAGGTAAGGTCATTTAGACATGACTAACCCTAACCCTAACCTTAACCCCTCATATTATAATGCTTAATTAACGGTTAATTCATGTTTTCTTATCGTTAATGTCACCATTGCGTTTTCATTTCCCTTTAGCGACCATCGAGAACTTCAACGTGGTGGAGACCTTATCCGAGAACGCCATCATCGTCTTCCAAGCCCACAAGGTAAGACTTCCTCACCATTCAGGACCCGGCGCGTCCCAGGTGACGGTTAGACACTAACCAGCTGGTGGTCTGGTTGTAGCGGGTGTGGCCCGCCTCCCAGCGGGACGTCCTGTACCTGTCCGCCATGAGGAAGATCCCGGCGCACAACGAGAACGACCCCGACACCTGGCTGGTGTGTAACTTCTCCGTGGACCACGAGAACGCACAGGTAGGTCTTGGAAATGCACGCACACACACACACACACGCACACACGCACACGCACACACACACACATGCGCACACACACGCACACAAACATGCACACAAACATGCGCGGGATGTGGCTCGGGAGGTAGAGCGGGTTGGCTGGTCACCGAAAGGTTGCTGGTTCGATTCCCAGAGTGTCCCTGAGCGAGACGCCTCACCCTGACCGCTCCTGACCCGCTGGCTGTCGCCCTGCGTGGCTGACGCCGCCGTCGGTGTGTGAATGTGAGCATGAATGGGTGAATGTGAGCATGAATGGGTGAATGTGAGGCCATATTCTAAAGCACTTTGAGTGGCCACTGGTTAGAGAAGCGCGGTATAAATGCGGTACATTTACCATTTAACACACACACGCATGCACGCACGCACGCACGCACGCACGCACGCACGCACGCACGCACGCACACACGCAAATTCAGAGATTCAGAGATTTAGTGTGCTACAGCTCTGACACTCTCTCTCGGCCCTCTCCCTCTGACACTCTCTCTCGGCCCTCTCTCTCTCCCCTTTCTCTCGGCCCTCTCTCTCGGCCCTCTCCCTCTGACACTCTCTCTCGGCCCGCTCTCTCTCCCCTCTCTCTCTGCCCTCTCTCTCGGCCCTCTCTCTCTCTCCTCCGCAGCCGTCCAGCCGGTGTGTCCGGGCCAAGATCAACATCGGGCTGATCTGCCAGACCCTGGTGAGCCCCCCGGAGGGAGACAAGGAGATCAGCAGAGACAACCTGGTGTGTAAGATCACATACGTGGCCAACGGTAAGGATCAGTCTCTGTAGACCTCTCTGTAGTCTCCCCCCTTAGGGCACTCATACTCACTATTCACCACCACTCGTCTCTGTAGTCTACCCCCTTAGTGCACTCATACTGACTGTTCACCACCACTCGTCTCTGTAGTCTCCCCCCTTAGTGCACTCATACTGACTGTTCACCACCACTCGTCTCTGTAGTCTCCCCCCTTAGTGCACTCATACTGACTATTCACCACCACTCGTCTCTGTAGTCTACCCCCTTAGTGCACTCATACTGACTGTTCACCACCACTCGTCTCTGTAGTCTCCCCCCTTAGTGCACTCATACTGACTATTCACCACCACTCGTCTCTGTAGTCTACCCCCTTAGTGCACTCATACTGACTATTCACCACCACTCGTCTCTGTAGTCTACCCCCTTAGTGCACTCATACTGACTGTTCACCACCACTCGTCTCTGTAGTCTACCCCCTTAGTGCACTCATACTGACTGTTCACCACCACTCGTCTCTGTAGTCTACCCCCTTAGTGCACTCATACTGACTGTTCACCACCACTCGTCTCTGTAGTCTCCCCCCTTAGTGCACTCATACTGACTGTTCACCACCACTCGTCTCTGTAGTCTCCCCCCTTAGTGCACTCATACTGACTGTTCACCACCACTCGTCTCTGTAGTCTCCCCCCTTAGTGCACTCATACTGACTGTTCACCACCACTCGTCTCCCGTGCAGTGAACCCGGGCGGCTGGGCTCCGGCCTCCGTCCTCAGGGCCGTGGCCAAGAGGGAGTACCCCAAGTTCCTGAAGCGCTTCACCTCCTACGTGCAGGAGAAGACCGCTGGAAAGCCCATACTTTTTTAAGTATAAAGGTACAAGTATGAAATAAACATATCAAAAACGGAAAGCACCAACTCATACTATATTCAGTTAGACGGTCTCCGTGAGTTGACACTGGCCGTGGCGTTGTTGTGTGTCCTCTCTGCAGTGCAGCTCACCCTGCAGGGAGACGTGGACCTCCGAGCTCCCAGCTGAGATGAATGAAGCCGCGCTCCCTCCCGCCATGCTACCTCGCTAGCTCATTTCTACTCCCTTTAGCTTTAGCGTAGCGGCCTTGCTACGCGCTAGAGGCTCTTGTTATTCCTCGTGGCTCCAGCGAGCGTCCTCCGGGAGGAAGGCAGCTCTTCAGCCGCGCTCTGATGGCTACTTTTGCGCGGGAAAATATTTGACTTCCCCCATTGCTACTTTTTTCTAAATGAGTCATCATATGAGAATGATTAGTCTTGGGTTAAGTGTCAGTTTGTGCATTTAGGCTTGATGGCATGGCATTGTTTCTTGGTGGGGGGGAAATTAGTTTAAATAAATGATAGTATGAGCAGTGGAGGTTAGAAGACACTTTAGACATTCAAGGCAATACTATGCAAGCTGAAGCGGCCAACACACTAGCTCTGAATAGTCCCACGGATCCTCCATCGTTCTCTACTGAATGATAAAACATTTCATTTGAGAATCGCTAGTCATCGTTATTTCAAGACACTTGGTCTCTGCTGGGTGTCCGATTATCATTTTTTTATCAATAGCTTTTTATATAATGCTGCTAATTTTAGCCTACAACAAAATGTAAAAGGGGGTGAAATAGTATTTTTAATTCAAAGAAACAAGTGGAGAGGGAGGTCATCAGTGGACGGCCTCCGATGACACCTTGAGCTTTAACCTCTTTAGTCCTTCTGGTGAAAACACCGCTCGTGGTACTGATGGAAGGAGTTTATGTTTTGTAAGATATTTAATGTACAATAGATGTATCTCGTATGTACTGCTTGGCTTGTTTATTTTATCGCTGATGTCGTGACAACGTGGCATGGCTACGATCATGTTTTTGTGTTTCTATTAGTTTGTGATCGCTCGCGGTCTACGTTCGCTTTGTGTCAGAATTGACAAGAAATGCCTTAGAATAACAAACCGCTTTAGGATGAGACAGCTTTAGAAAGTGCCTAATGGCCATTTATTCAACGCTGGCTAGTGGAGACATACTGTCAACAGATCTAAACCATACCATACACACAAACACTGGACGTCTGCGTTGAGTCAGTCTGTGAGTTCCCCGCAGTACCTTCACATCGCTTATTGGGTAGTCTTTGTTTTTACAAAAACGCTACATTGTAGCATCCTAGAGACCTCAAATTAATTTCAAGTTTGGCATGAAGTCATGAAAAAAGAATATGTGCAAGCTGATGTCATGTACTGCCCGGGTTTATGTCTATTTAAGAGGCAATATGTTGACATACTTAAAGGTCACGGTGCTCAACAGTCAACCTTTTCTCCCTCTGTTCACTTGCGTTTCAAAAGCATTCTTAACAATTGGCTTCTGAATCTGGTTTGTAATGCATGTTAACACTTAATGAAGCCACTACTTCTCTCGTTAGCGCTCTACAAGTGTTAATAAGCAGGTTGGAGCTGCACAGGAACCACTATCACCGGGGCTTTCACCATGATTCACCCTTTAAAAGGATTAGGATACTCGTTATGTTGAGCATTGGCACCTAAACAATGCTATGATACAACTTCATCAATCAAAACAGGTCGATAACCTTTCAGAGGGATTCTATTTTTTCAGCTGGTACTTTTTATGCTTTACTGAAATTAGCCACTTTTGTCAGAACTTCCATTTTGTAGTCGATGTAAATTAATTTAGTGATGCATTTCATACTTTACATGAATTGTAAAAATCATGAATTGTCCAATTCATGATCTTGATTTGTGTCCATGTCCTTCGATCTGCTGAACAGCAGTTTTCCATTGATTTGTTGTAAACCCCAAGATCCCGGTACAGGGTCCAGGGGTCAGGGGGGGTCAGGGGGGGGTCAGGGTGGGGCGGGGGTGGATGATACCCGGCTGTACCCCAGGAGGACGCCCGGCACTAGCCCCGATACACGCCCCCTCTGGAGCTTAAACCCTGAATGTAGTAATAGGGGAGGAATCCTGTAAATAGACGTTTACACCAAGGCTGTTGGGGTTTAACCGAGCTGAGAAAGTACGGCACAGCCCTGTGTTTAGAAGGAGCGATGAATGTAAGGACGGCAATAAAGATTCATTTCTCCACTTTGGCCTCGTGTGTTTCTTGACAACAAAATGACAAAACGCATCAAAAAAAAAACTAGCACAATGAAACCCAATTTAGGAACGGTATAAAATCTTTGAACATTCAATTTTAATCTGCAATTGTATTGTAGCATGCTAGTTTTACAATTAAGGCCCCTTTAGATATGTGGCATAACTCTGTTATGCAGAATCTAGTCATGAAATCAGAATACACAATAAATTAAAAAAGACCCTTCCAACACGTGTACATCACTCTATACAGCTGCATTAAGTTAATATGGCTCCATGTGTTTCCACTCTGGGTGGACAGAGTGATCATATACACACTCCTCTTTAACACTCAACGGGTTGTGCTCTCAACCTGCTATGCATTCAACGACATGATTTAAAAACAGACTCCACTAATGTAGCCAATACAGTGGTAGTGTAAAAAGAATTGATATGTTAAACAATATAAATCTTTTCACATTAATAGCAGCGTAAACAATCACATCGGTCTGGCATCAACAATAGAATATTATTTCCTGCACATATCTCCATTAGTAACGTTGGTTGCTCAGTGCCGTTCTATCAATGATCCCGCGGTGAGTTCAAGGTATTTGGTGAAGAAAGGCCTACGCCTTTCTTAACGCACCATCCCACACAACCACCGTGTTCAGAATATGCAGATAAAGTGGCACGGTTTACAGTCAATACAATTCAAACAAAAACAAACCAAGAAATTAAGATTAAGTGGATGTTGAGCAGCATCCGGCCAAGTCTGCACACAGCTTTAGATCGTTTGGTGAAAAACCAAAAGGTGCTCAATGACTGAGATGTAGCGCGCGCTGAGCAGGGTTCTGTCCGGACGTATGCACTGCCACTCCGGTCACATGTGGTCTCCACTTCCCGTTTCCTTGACCCGGAACGTTCTGCTCCTCCGTTACAAAAGAACAGGCAGGGATCTTTTCTCCGCAGTCACTTTAAGATTGTTTGTTTCCTTCACCGGGATTCAGTTCAACGCTCACAACTCCATGGCAACGAAAAGGGAAGAGCGCCGTTATGAGCGTCGTCTTCCTCTCGCTCTTGTCTTCCTCACGCTCTCGTCTTCGTCACGCTCTCGTCTTCGTCACGCTCTCGACTTCAATGGCGACGGCGTCTCCGACAAGTTGGCTTTAGATCTGACGGACGAAAGAGAAGGAGACGAAATGAGAAGTAAAATAAGCAACCCTACTGACGATGCATCAGATATCCCAAAAGGACACGTTTAAAACCAAACACACCTGTTGTGGGTCATGTGACTTTGGACTAGGTGACCGGCGGCCAGGGCAGCCATCAGTGACAGCTCCCCCGCCAGCACCGCGCCGCAGACCACGCGGGCCAGCTGGCGGGCATTCTCCCCTGGGTGGCCCGGGCTGGAGCCCTGCACCCCCAGCATCTGACCGGGAACACATCGTTAGTCTGACCGGGAACACATCGTTAGTCTGACCAGGGACACCTCGTTAGTCTGACCAGGGACACCTCGTTAGTCTGACCAGGGACACCTCGTTAGTCTGACCAGGGACACCTCGTTAGTCTGACCAGGGACACCTCGTTAGTCTGCTCTCCTGTTCCTACGCAGCGCTGTGCAGCGCTGTGTAGGAACAACCTCATGTCCGCAGCTCTACGGTTCTTCATTTATAATGCCGTCAGAAATGTTATTTACACGTTTGACCCTCATCAAAAGATCATTTGGATATTGCACTTGGGTGACATTGGGATTGTTATCCTATTTTCATGAATCCTTCATCACTGGTTCCTGCTCTCATGCCTCCTCCCAGGGCCCAGTACCTGCAGGCAGGCCTGCTGCGGGGGCAGGTTGGTGCCTCCCCCCACGGTGCCCAGCTCGATGGAGGGCATGGTGCAGCTGATGTACAGGTCCTCTCCGCCGGGGCCCCACGCCTCCATCTGGGTGATGCAGTTGGCGCTGCCCACCGTCTGGGCGGGGTCCTGGGGGGGTTCAGAGGGTTAGCAGGGCTGACCTTTAGGGGGCGCTCACCCCTCTGGCCCGGGGGAGAGACCCAGACTCAGGCTTGACCAGGAGCGAGCTCCAGGATTGGAATTTGGTCATTTTAGGGGCAAGGCCACAAGACAGGGCACAAAGGCTGTTTGGTTCAATTACGCTGGTTTTACCTTTCAGATTAATTCCTTAACATTCTCATTCACCAAGAAACATTAATTATGTATTAAAACATTTGTTTTAATTAAAAAACATATTGTAAAACATTGCTTTTAGAGAGACTGTGAGTATATTTAAGCAATAGATCATGACAGGCAGTGGTATACGGTCATTATACCACAGCTAAGGGGCGTTGTCCGTCCCGCCACGCAGCGGAGGGACGGTGAGTGTGTGTGAACGACTCTGGTGCTCACCTGTCCACAGGCGATGTAGATGGCGGCCACGATGTTGGCGGCGTGGGCGTTGAAGCCCCCGATGCTGCCCGCCATCACCGAGCCCACCAGGTTCTTGTTGATGTTCAGGTCCACCAGGGCGGCCGTGCTGCTCTTCAGCACCTGCAGCAGGTCAGCTCAGCGTTATCTGTGTGTCCCTTCACCTCCGTCAGTCCTAAGGGCTCAGCGTTATCTGTGTGTCCCTTCACCTCCGTCAGTCCTAAGGGCTCAGCGTTATCTGTGTGTCCCTTCACCTCCGTCAGTCCTAAGGGCTCAGCGTTATCTGTGTGTCCCTTCACCTCCGTCAGTCCTAAGGGCTCAGCGTTATCTGTGTGTCCCTTTACCTCCGTCAGCTCAGCGTTATCTGTGTGTCCCTTTACCTCCGTCAGTCTCAACGTTATCTGTGTGTCCCTTTACCTCCGTCAGCTCAGCGTTATCTGTGTGTCCCTTTACCTCCGTCAGCTCAGCGTTATCTGTGTGTCCCTTTACCTCCGTCAGCTCAGCGTTATCTGTGTGTCCCTTTGTCTCCGTCAGTCTCAGCGTTATCTGTGTGTCCCTTTGTCTCCGTCAGTCTCAACGTTATCTGTGTGTCCCTTTACCTCCGTCAGTCTCAGCGTTATCTGTGTGTCCCTTTGTCTCCGTCAGTCTCAAAGGCCTCAACAGGCCTTTGGGGTCACTTAGAATTGTCCTTATTTTTAAAGAAAAGCACTGTTTTCTGTCAACGAAGATACCATTCAATTAACAGAGTGTCTATTCGTACCCCTGGTACAAGTAGACACTCCCCTGGTACCCCTGGTACGAATAGACACTCCCCTGGTACCCCTGGTACAAGTAGACACTCCCCTGGTACCCCTGGTACGAATAGACACTCCCCTGGTACCCCTGGTACGAATAGACACTCCCCTGGTACCCCTGGTACGAATAGACACTCCCCTGGTACCCCTGGTACGAATAGACACTCCCCTGGTACGAATAGCCTTGGCCACACAGTTGGGTAAAAACACCCTTTGTGATGCGCGCGCATTCCCGGACATTCGTACACCCATTCATACTTTATATGAATGGGCTTAATGTATTTTATATATTCTATATATCCTATTTGTTTTGTTAAATGTCATGATGTCTAATAAGATACATTATGTACACAGTTCTCAGTTGTAGGGTCATCTAGTTGTAGGGTCATATAGTTGTAGGGTCATAAAGTTGTAGGGTCATATAGTTGTAGGGTCATCTAGTTGTAGGGTCATATAGTTGTAGGGTCATCTAGTTGTAGGGTCATATAGTTGTAGGGTCATATAGTTGTAGGGTCATATAGTTGTATATGAGTGAAACTGCGGAGAACAGTGTGAGTTAGCGATGCTAACTCTATAATCAAGAGGTCGCCGGATCGATTCCCTCTATTGTCAGATTTACGCTTTTGTCAGATTGTCACACTTCTATGATCACAACGCTTTTTAGTCAGCAAGCCAGACCTCCTGTGTCCTAAAGTTTCAATTTCAGTGCCTCCCTGATATTCTGAGGACAAGCCCTAAGACTTGGAGAATACTTACAGATTAAAGTAAGCCGTTTTATTTGCGTGTTCTATTGGGTAATCGTGTTAAAAGGCTAATTGATGATTAGAAAACCCTAAAAGTGAGTTTTTGTGGCAAACATGAAATTGTCTGGGTGCCCCCAGGCCTTTGAGCGGTGGTGTGAAAACGACAGCTCATCAGATGATCACTTATTAAAACGGGACAGAGAGAAGCGGGACCAGAGCGTTTGGACGTGGTGACGGTACCTCTCGCACCACGCGGGCCGGGACGGTGGCCTCGCACACCGCCGCCGTGCCGCGGCCCAGGATCCAGTTGATGGCGGCGGGCTTCTTGTCGGTGCAGTAGTTCCCGCTGACGGCCAGGACCTCCACGTCAGGGTAGTGCTGCTGGAGGCACTGCAGCGCCCGCTCTGTGCCCTGGAGGGGGCGGAGGGGAGGCACGCGTCACCAGGGGCTGCCTACAGGCCCCCAGGGGCTGCCTACAGGCCCCCCAGGGGCTGCCTACAGGCCCCCAGGGGCTGCCTACAGGCCCCCAGGGGCTGCCTACAGGCCCCCCAGGGGCTGCCTACAGGCCCCCCAGGGGCTGCCTACAGGCCCCCCAGGGGCTGCCCACAGGCCCCCAGGGGCTGCCTACAGGCCCCCAGGGGCTCTGCAGAAATGTTTCTGAAGCAGAAGGGATCCGATACCTTAAAGGTCCCGTGACGTGCCACCAGGAGTGGTGTGATGAGCCGTTACAAGCCGCTTTAAGTGCAACTTGCGGAATCGATATTCGATATAAATGATTTCATATCTTGATATAAAAGGAAGACCATTCTGTGAACCCAGCCCTACAGACCTTGGACAGCATGTTCATGCCCATGGCGTCCCCGGTCTGCGACTGGAAGCGGATGTACAGGTTCCTCCCGGCCAGCCCCACGTGCAGCTTCTGCAGGCGGGCGAACCTGAACACACAGTGAGGCTTCAGCACACACACACACACACACACACACACACACACACACACACACCCTACAGGAGAACCTAAACACACACACACACACACACCCTACAGGAGAACCTGAACACACACACACACACCCTACAGGAGAACCTAAACACACACACACACACACACCCTACAGGAGAACCTAAACACACACACACACCCTACAGGAGAACCTAAACACACACACACACACACACACCCTACAGGAGAACCTAAACACACACACACACACCCTACAGGAGAACCTGAACACACACACACACACCCTACAGGAGAACCTAAACACAGAGTATTTAGACACTAGAAAATGCATTTCCTGCAGAAAATGCGGTGAGTGCTGTAGTGCAAAGTGAGGTTGAAAATATGTTTTAATAAAGACACATAGTTTAAGACGTAAAGAAATGTTAAATTGACTTCCATTGTAAAAAATGGTATTTCAAAAGTAGAATATCTTAAAAAGTATTAAATATTTTAAAAATCTGAAAAGAAGCACGTGATTCCAGCTAATCTGAACATTTTAAAATTGGAATGGAGTCTCTAGGTGAAACATTGGGGAAGGAGATAGGTCCCAAAGTGTGTAGAGAATAAGAAAGAAGAAAGAATAAAACTTAAGAACAATAGTTGAGCTGCATGCAGCACTCACCTAATTATTGTCATACAGAATACTACAGTAAGTACAGTACAGTACAGTGACCTCAGGTCTGTTCTAAGGCCTCCTCCACCAGTACTACAGTACAGTGACCTCAGGTCTGTTCTAAGGCCTCCTCCACCAGTACTACAGTACAGTGACCTCAGGTCTGTTCTAAGGCCTCCTCCACCAGTACTACAGTGCTGACCTCAGGTCTGTTCTAAGGCCTCCTCCACCAGTACTACAGTGCTGACCTCAGGTCTGTTCTAAGGCCTCCTCCACCAGTACTACAGTGCTGACCTCAGGTCTGTTCTAAGGCCTCCTCCACCAGTACTACAGTACAGTGACCTCAGGTCTGTTCTAAGGCCTCCTCCACCAGTACTACAGTACACTGACCTCAGGTCTGTTCTAAGGCCTCCTCCACCAGTACTACAGTGCTGACCTCAGGTCTGTTCTAAGGCCTCCTCCACCAGTACTACAGTGCTGACCTCAGGTCTGTTCTAAGGCCTCCTCCACCAGTACTACAGTACAGTGACCTCAGGTCTGTTCTAAGGCCTCCTCCACCAGTACTACAGTACAGTGACCTCAGGTCTGTTCTAAGGCCTCCTCCACCAGTACTACAGTACAGTGACCTCAGGTCTGTTCTAAGGCCTCCTCCACCAGTACTACAGTACAGTGACCTCAGGTCTGTTCTAAGGCCTCCTCCACCAGTACTACAGTACAGTGACCTCAGGTCTGTTCTAAGGCCTCCTCCACCAGTACTACAGTGCTGACCTCAGGTCTGTTCTAAGGCCTCCTCCACCAGTACTACAGTACAGTGACCTCAGGTCTGTTCTAAGGCCTCCTCCACCAGTACTACAGTGCTGACCTCAGGTCTGTTCTAAGGCCTCCTCCACCAGTACTACAGTACAGTGACCTCAGGTCTGTTCTAAGGCCTCCTCCACCAGTACTACAGTACAGTGACCTCAGGTCTGTTCTAAGGCCTCCTCCACCAGTACTACAGTGCTGACCTCAGGTCTGTTCTAAGGCCTCCTCCACCAGTACTACAGTGCTGACCTCAGGTCTGTTCTAAGGCCTCCTCCACCAGTACTACAGTACAGTGACCTCAGGTCTGTTCTAAGGCCTCCTCCACCAGTACTACAGTACAGTGACCTCAGGTCTGTTCTAAGGCCTCCTCCACCAGTACTACAGTGCTGACCTCAGGTCTGTTCTAAGGCCTCCTCCACCAGTACTACAGTACAGTGACCTCAGGTCTGTTCTAAGGCCTCCTCCACCAGTACTACAGTACAGTGACCTCAGGTCTGTTCTAAGGCCTCCTCCACCAGTACTACAGTGCTGACCTCAGGTCTGTTCTAAGGCCTCCTCCACCAGTACTACAGTGCTGACCTCAGGTCTGTTCTAAGGCCTCCTCCACCAGTACTACAGTACAGTGACCTCAGGTCTGTTCTAAGGCCTCCTCCACCAGTACTACAGTACAGTGACCTCAGGTCTGTTCTAAGGCCTCCTCCACCAGTACTACAGTGCTGACCTCAGGTCTGTTCTAAGGCCTCCTCCACCAGTACTACAGTGCAGTGACCTCAGGTCTGTTCTAAGGCCTCCTCCACCAGTACTACAGTACAGTGACCTCAGGTCTGTTCTAAGGCCTCCTCCACCAGTACTACAGTACAGTGACCTCAGGTCTGTTCTAAGGCCTCCTCCACCAGTACTACAGTACTGACCTCAGGTCTGTTCTAAGGCCTCCTCCACCAGTACTACAGTGCTGACCTCAGGTCTGTTCTAAGGCCTCCTCCACCAGTACTACAGTACAGTGACCTCAGGTCTGTTCTAAGGCCTCCTCCACCAGTACTACAGTGCTGACCTCAGGTCTGTTCTAAGGCCTCCTCCACCAGTACTACAGTACTGACCTGCTGGTCTGGTCGAAGGCGTCCTTCATCACACTGAAGCCGGCGGCGGTCTCCAGCCAGGCTTTGACTTCTGCGGCTCTGCAGGCGGAGGCCAGGCGCACCACGGGGCCCCGGGTCATACCGTCAGAGAGCACCCTGCTGCTGACCCCTCCACTCAGCTGGAGGACACCAGGAGCAGGTCAGCACGGTGCAGAGCGGAGGAGGAGAGAGAGATAGAGAGATATATATATACATATACACACACACACACACACACACACACACACACACACACACACACACACACACACACACACACACACACACACACACACACACACACACACACACACACACACCTCAGATCTAATTGTAGGACAACACAACGTACGCAGAGCGCCCTGCAGCCCCTGTTGGTGCTGGCCACCAGACAGCCCTCGGTGGTCGCCATGGGGACGTGGAACTGAGCTCCGTCCAGTAGGAGCGGTCCGGCCACCCCCACCGGTACAGGCATGTAGCCGATGACGTTCTCACAGCAGTTACCCATCACCTGCAGGGACGACATGCGGAGGAGAGGGAGGACGTGATTGGCCCTCAGGGTGGACCAGCTCACGCTACCTTTGGACTCCCTCGGAACACAACATTCACACTATCCAACGCTCTAACGCTGTTGAAATCATTATTGATGATTTCAACAGCGTGATTATTATCATTTTCTTTAAATACATTCCTTAAACATCTTGGATGAGGTCTTGACCACCACTTGACTTTTGCATTTACATTAACATTACATTTACATTACATTTACATTAACATTACATTAACATTACATTCAGGGCCTTCAGCAGATGCTTCTACCCAGAGCCACTTACAATAAGTACAATTTGTCAGAAGAAGGAGAAACAACAATATATCGCTGTCGGTAGAGCAGTAACCATCACTAGGTTAACCCATACCCCGTACACAACAAAGACAGCTAGGATAAGATGCTACACAACTGAGTACTTAGTTGTTGTTTTTGAGTGCCAGGATGGATACCTTGGAGTAGTCGTAGTGCCTGAAGGGCAGCCGGGCCAGGGCGTCGGGGACGGGCAGTCTGGAGGACAGCATGTCCCTCCTGATGGCCACGCCGCGCTCCGCGTCCTGCAGCACCGCCTCCAGCCTGTAGGCCAGGATGTTGCGGGAGGTCACCAGCTTCTGCACCTCTGCATCGCTGAGATGCCTGGCCCCTCTCTGTCATCACAACGGATCAACAACCGTTAGGATGACAACAACAAACAGCCAATATCCACCGAGTGTGGACACGCACGCATTCATCATTCACAAATTACTAACTTTTGCTGGTGAAAGTTTGTTGTCTCAATGTCAGATTATAATAATACAATTATACAATTACAAATGTTGTTAAACATTGAGACAGACGCCATTACTGAAACTGTAAGGACTGAATTAGAGGTGTAACGATACACTCAAGTCACGATTCGGTACGTACCTCGGTTTTTAAGTCATGGTTCGCTATGTTTTTCGGGTAACGGGTTTAACGTTTATATATATATATATATATATTTTTTTTTTCTCTTCGGCACGTACCGAAATGAAACGTGCATCGAACCGTTACCGTACCGAAAAATTTCGGTAGGAATACGCGTATCTTCACACCCCTAGACTGAATGATGGCTCAATGCACAAAAATGGAAATCATTGTGAGGTGCAGCCTATATTATGAGCCTAACTCCCAAAACATCTCTTATCAGTCATCTCATCTCTTCTCCTCTGGTCCTCTGGGTTCTACCTCACCTGTGGATCAGCCAGGATGTCTAGACACTCGTCCAGGCTGCGGGGGTCTTCGTCCTCAGAGGAGGGGGAGGAGGAGGAGGAGGAGGAGGAGGAGGAGGAGTCCACTGGGACCGATCCACAGTGGTGGGAGGAGGAGGAGGTGGAGGAGGAGGAGGAGGAGTCCACTGGGACCGATCTACAGTGGCCGTTCTGCTCTGTGAACACTTTGGCCTCAGTCGCCTTTCCTCTGGAAACTGAAAAGCAAAACAATACAGAGAGTAAAGCAATGTTCTATTATAATACAGTTTACACTGTTATCTAACATAGCAACCAGGCAAAACATTCCATAATAAATGAAAGGTATAATATGTCACTTCTGCCACTAGGGGTCGCTCAATCTGTTTGAATTAGCCCAAGTATAGTAGCAACTTGCTAACTTAACATTATATGAGCGCCAGCGCTGTTATTTGTAGTCAAATCATTTCATTAATACACAGGATCAGGTGTTATAATCCCTTGTGCCAAAATCCAAGGAAAACACATTCAGAAGCCCCTGTCCAAACCAACCTTAGAAGCACGCTGGCCACTAAGCTACCAACCACAGGTAAAAAACACGAGACAAATAGCCCAACTAACAGCAGTAAATACAGCAGCACGCAGCATGTCGTTGGGGTTATCAAGAGGGCACCCTCTTTCACCGATGTTTCGCTAAGTTAGGCCCACGACACCTCCTGAGGGCTTCACAATGCACCTTTCACCAGACTCTCATCCTCTGAGCGCGACGTTCTGAGGGCCAAACTCACGTTGCTCCGCGAGGCCCCGCCCAGGCTGGCAGCTCGGGGTCTCACAGGGCCAGGCCGGCCAGGCGGGGCCGCTGGGGGCCGGTGGCGTGGCGGCCCCGGGGGTCCGGGGAGGTACCAGGGCCGCCGTGTCCTTCCTGCAGCAGCTCTCTGTGGCCCCTCTGCGGGGGGCCCTGATGGGGCTGGTGATGGACAGGGAGGACTCGGCCTCGCTGGGCTCAAAGAAGACGTACTTGAGGGCCAGCAGCAGGGCCAGCAGCAGGCTGAGCGCCTGCTCCAGGAGGTCCATGCTGAGGGACGTGGAGGGGGGGGGGAGCAACGCAATAAGAACTAGAACTACATCAAGCTTTCTTCTTTCATGATAATCCATAGAAAGGAGCCGCAGTCTTACTGAATACAGCATAAAGATGTGACATGTTAAGATCGTCTCTCCAAGAATTCATACGTGTCAACGGTCCCAGTCTGGGTTACAACTCAGACATATTAAAAATGCATTTCCTAGATGGGGTCACGAGTACACCAGTATTTGTAGCAGTTGTGTTGAATGCCTGGACGGGCTCACCAGCACAGAACCAGCCCGCCTGAACTCACCTGCCCAGCTCCACGGGCCACGGCCGGTCTCCAGAGCCCAGCCTGCCGGCCACGGGCCCGTCCTCCGCCGTGCGGTTGTGCCCCGGCTGGGCCGTCGCTAACCGAGAGTGGGCATGGACCAGCAGCAGGCCCAGCGACTGGGGAGACACAGCCACGGTGATTCTAGTTCTGCCACTAACCGTCATTTTCACATTCGAATCAAATGATTATTTTTTTTTTTCATCAAATCGTTTAATCTAAAAAAAATGTGGATGACAAGTGACCATAGTCCAAAGTCACGTCTTACATTCATTTGCTTTATCTGATGAGCAGCCAAGAAAAAAAATATCAGTATTCCTTTAATAAGGTTGGGTATTAACCATAAACAAATGAATTTCTGCAGCATCAAGCCGCAAAAGTTTCGGAATTGTACTTGTGACATAAAAAAAACACATTTGATTGATGTTCTGTCCATCGACTCGTGGTTGCGGCCCTATATGTCCTAGTGGTCACCAGACTCACCATGATGATCTTCACCCTCTGAGTGACTGGGTTCGGCTTGTTGACCTCCTCTTCCTCCAACACACGAGCGAAGTGGCTCAGCTGCCAGACAGGGCGGCCCTCACGACACTCCCTGGACAACTACAGAACAAACAGAAGCGTCCTCAAAAGCACCGCCACTTTGACTGGGCTCTGCAGCCACTTGTTCTGCTACTCTGTAGCTGGTGATTGGACGTGCTTACCTCCAGGACCAGGGAGACGCATGCAGGGAAGAAGGTCATGAAGACCAGGTAGTTGGCCAGGACGGACATGCAGCCGAAACAGCACATTATCTCCAGCTGGGGAACACCTGGAAGACAAAAGGATTACATTTATACGGCAATCACCCTTAACATTATGACCACAGAAAGGTCATAATGGTCACGGGATGTACGGTATGGACTAAAATGTATATCACGGTATGATTTGAGGCATAGACGGCAACGGTATTACATCAAGGTATGTTCATTTTATCTTTTAATTTCGATATAAATGCTTCTGAAGGGGTAAACTACTGGTTAGGCAGCAAAACTGCTTGGAAAAAATGCAAAATCTTTTCTCAAGTTACTTCCATTTCTGAAAAACACTAATGCTTAATAGTATGGATTTCTTTATCCACTTACTCGTGGACCTTGCCGTATAGATTTGGCATCTCAATTGGGCTGAAGTGTGTGCGGGCAGGTAACGCGTACCTGGGATCGAGTGTTTTGATCATCTCTTTAAAGCCCTTTCTATTGACATTTTGAAAGGGAACCATGTCCTTACACACTAGGTAAACAGTGACGGCGTTTGTCATCTCGTTCCACCGCTGGCTTTTTTTGTCGTAAGGACTGGCTTTGGAAAATGCCTGTGGAAGCGATGTCTGAGATGCAGAGACAGCTTCACGTCTCGTACAGTGTGGAATGAGAGCTTGTGAAGGGACTACTAGGGATAACTTTAGTTTTTACATGAAAAAGTAGTTACGTTACTGTAATTACGCGTTACTTATTTTGTAACGTGTTACACACAACACTGTCTATCGGTCACACCGGTCTCACGGTATGGTCAAAATCCATACCGTAGCACAAATTCATACCGGCGTACTTTCTATACCGTTTATATTTGTTTGTTGCATCATAAAACATGTTATCGCTGTAGGGATGGCTAAAGCGTGTGTTTATAGTGGTTGGTCACACAGCGTTATGCATACACATAAGAGTACAGCTATGTTGTAATAAAGACCCTGGTCTACACCCTACACTCCCCATATGAAACAGGATTAGGAATTGCCTCAATTGCCTTTGTTTACAGTATTCCCTTGAAGTGGACTTCTGAAGTAGCACAACTAGGCTTGTGGTCACTGGTACTGAACCCTATCTTATCATGTCAACAAACATCTGAGACACCTTGGAGGTAAGGATGTGTGTTTTTTACCGCTACTTACACTATGCCACCCAATATAAACTGTACAGAGAGTACAGTAAGAACCAAAACAAGAGAATCTCTTAAAGGCCGCGCAGGTTACCTGACATGGTCCCCACTCCTATGACCAGGCACTCCACCAGAGCGTCCAGGGTGAAGGTGGGGCCCAGGATGGACATGCCATGGGCGATGTTCTCCCTCACCTCCTCCTAAGGGGGAAGGTCCCACTCTGTTACAGCCTTTAGAGCATTTAGAGAACAATTCAGACTACATCAGGTCCCAACATGGCAGGATTTCTTACCTGAGAATTTGAGCTGAGGGCAAATTTGGCCAAAGCACAAGCTTTGGACAGGTCAATGAGCAGGAGAAAGAATGGAAGGGCTTCACTGCAGGAAAAGATGGATAATATTATGTACACTTTGCACATATATTTGTACACGATTAGCAGTACTCAAATTACATCTTTCTGTCAGTTTTCCTCACTCTATGCCAATGATTCTCACTGCAATAGACAAACGAAAGCGGGTGAAAGTGTTCTGAACAATGGATGGACTATTTCAATATATTAAGCAAACCTTTATGGAATCATAAAACAAATTTAAATGAACAGATCTTCCCCATGCAACTTTTAGGGACAAGTTGTTAAGTTTGTGATTTTTAACTTGTTAATATTTATACTCACTTGAGACCTGTCAGCTCTTTCCCGGAGAAGTGAAAGACCACTGTACTAAACACAAAGCTGGAGAACACAGTGAACAACCCTGCAATACCTAAAGAGATCCAGAAAGAACAACTTAATGATCAGACATCATCAATGTGGAACAATTAAGATAGATAGATAGATAGATAGATAGATAGATAGATAGATAGATCACATTAAGGGCAACATATTCATTAGATCAAGACGGTAAGCAGGTCTCCCTCACACTGACCAAGGATGTATTTGGAGCCCAGTTGTTGAAGGTTCTTGAACTGAAAGTATATGTAGACGATGGCCATGCAGCGCGTGACCGTCAACATGATGACATCGCTGCTCGCAATTTTCTGGAAGATTAAAAACAAATGAGGACATGAGCCATCGTCTCACGTCAACATCATCCTCTGACCTTCTAACGGAGCTCGACCTTCACGCCTCACCTCCGGACGCGTCGGGCACTCATCCCAAACGCACACCTGGCTGCCGGCCACGAAGCTGTTCAACGACATGAGACACACGGTGAGAGCGATGGTTCCCACCATCACTTCCAGCGGGTGGGACGCGACCAGCAGGCCGTGCAGCCTGAAGAGCCGGCTCAGCATTCTTCTGACCGCCGTTTACACCACCTCCTGGTTCTCCAACCAAACTGTGTGGACAGAGACAACTTGTTTAACCCAATAGTGGCGACCCCTTCCTCTGTTATGGAATCATCCCAAAGACACATGGTTGTATGAGGTCTTCAACAATATGACTGATCATTAGTACTGGTGTGTAACATGGTCATCTCCCGACCACCCCAACAATATGACTGATCATTAGTACTGGTGTGTAACATGGTCATCTCCCGACCACCCCAACAATATGACTGATTAGTACTGGTGTGTAACATGGTCATCTCCCGACCACCCCAACAATATGACTGATCATTAGTACTGGTGTGTAACATGGTCATCTCCCGACCACCCCAACAATATGACTGATTAGTACTGGTGTGTAACATGGTCATCTCCCGACCACCCCAACAATATGACTGATCATTAGTACTGGTGTGTAACATGGTCATCTCCCGACCACCCCAACAACATGACTGATTAGTACTGGTGTGTAACATGGTCATCTCCCGACCACCCCAACAATATGACTGATTAGTACTGGTGTGTAACATGGTCATCTCCCGACCACCCCAACAACATGACTGATTAGTACTGGTGTGTAACATGGTCATCTCCCGACCACCCCAACAACATGACTGATTAGTACTGGTGTGTAACATGGTCATCTCCCGACCACCCCAACAACATGACTGATTAGTACTGGTGTGTAACATGGTCATCTCCCGACCACCCCAACAACATGACTGCTGTCCTGGAGGTCTGCAGAAGACATATGCTACCACTTCACTCACCATACTGTGTTTAAAACTCGTCCACACTACCAAATAACGTCTCTACTTTTAACCATCGTGTTAAATGCCATCGCGTCTCACTGGTCGACTGAGGTTGCACGTCAGAGCCCGCTCGGCTCATCACAGCAGCCCTGTCAGAGGGCTGTCAGCTCCCCACAGGGCGTTAGCATCCGCGTTAGCATGGGGCTAGCGCTGTGGTGTGAACTTAGTCCAGTTGTTGACACAAGGTCATTTCGTGACAGAGTCTGTGTATATAAAGCATCGTCTTAATCGGACCGCTTGTGAACAGTCGGCCTACCTTAATGGTGAGTATTGGCGTTCATCGGGCGTTGTTTTGACAGTGACACACCGCGACCCGTCCGCCTCTCAGGAGCTCTGATGTAATCCTCCCCCCGCAGCACCGAGACCAACATGGCGACCCGGAAGCGACCGCGAAGCTCCGTGGTGACGACGTGGTTACGTCACGTGCTACGTCACCTTAAAGGAAAGCGTTGTCGTTCGTTTGTCTTTGTTGCGCCGTTCTATGTGACATTATATATTTTGTATGGGAACCAATAAAGGCTTATAAAGATTTGGCTTTGTGAAGTTCCCTAATAATTTCCATTAAATTAATTACAATTAGAATATTTGGCTTTTGGATACATACATACATACATACATACATATATATATATATATATATATATATATATATATATGTATGTATGTATGTATGTATGTATGTATGTATGTATGGATGTATATATATATATATATATATATATATACATATATATATATATAATGATATTCTACAAAAGGCGAGAGGAAAACAACAATTGAATTGAACAAAGTGATGCTGCATGTGATGAGGCCGTGTGTTTGAGGTGTAGGATCATGAACCCACCTGACCAATAAGCAATATTACATGTTCATGCAGGACATGACAATAAAGTATATTCTATTCTATATGAGCTGAACCCTTTCAGTCTGACATACTAGACCAGATACCTGCCATGTTGCATTTACCATGTTTGCCACTACCAGTAACGGCTCCTTTGAACCACAGTAGACATTAACATCGATCACCAGTGTCATCGCCTGTGTCGTTGTTAGGTTGTTTTTGTATTAATGTGTGGTGGACGTATTGGGTCCAGGTCTCCACTCTGACCCTGTTTTCTCCACATGAGACACAAGACAGGGGTATCATCAGGTACCCTAACACTAGAGCGCCAAACTGTCAGTCAGAAAACATCTGACAAAGATAAATAAATAACACAACAAACAATATACAAAACCTTTATGTAGATATTACTTATGATTAATCGGCACAGGTTATTGCCCTTTTAATGTATTTTATCAGATTATGTTTATCTAGTTCATTTATCAACATTATTTATTTGTAGATTCATACCATTTTAGCGCTGGTGTATGTTTACTTGTTACCGTGTGTATAAGCTGCTCAAACAAATTGCCACTAGTGGGATTAATACATTTGTTTGTATTATATTGTATTGTATTGTCTTAGAGTCAGACAGGCCTTGATCTTCACATAGCCCCCCCCCAGACCCTCAGGGGAGAGAGACAGAACACACACAATGCATTCCACAATGCATTCCCTTCATGTCTCCAAATGTTTGGAATTAACCAAAATGTGAACATTCCTCAGGTTCTTGAAGTAAAAAAGAATACGAGTAAGAATCTTGGTTCACTGGTTCTTGGTAACATAGTTGCTCATCTACATCATATAGAATGATGTATTAATAATAGGTGTTAAAAATATATTCTATTCATTCCATAGAAATATGTGTTGAATGGTATTTTGTCCACCACTTTATTGGATGTATCTGCAAGTTCATTGTAGGCATTAGTCTTCACTTTTCATGCTTAGCTCTGTTTTTATGGTCAACTAATGGTGAACATGTCGGGGTGTTCACCCCCTGATGACCTCACCTGAATGCTTCTCATTTGTGTCTCTCTTCAGCAGCACTATTGTGGAGTTTCCCCCTGGAAGAAACGGTGAAGGACAGTGTGGAGGGGGAGCTGTTCAACTGCTCATCAGAACAGGACAATAGTTCCTCTGGCCTTGCCTTTTTGTGCTATCGGCTTTCTGTCTTCATAGACAACGTCTGCTACTGCCCTTCACTGTTTGAACTGTGTCAAATCTCTCATGGCAATTTATAAGGCTTGAGCAGGTACCTTGATGTAGAACTCTTATTTCACACTCTGTTCCAACTGTTTGAAGCCACACTCGACACACCAGTCCAACGATTGTCTCCCCTGCTTTGCTCAGGTACAGACTGAGGGTCATTTCATGGCAGTTGCAACCAATAAGGGATGCGATGAGGTTCTCCTTGATGGCAGTCGGTCCATGAGCTGTTTATTGTGTTTATCTTTGTTCTTCATGACTTTCAACAAGTCTGCTTCACCCGTCATGATCTCCCTTTAAACTAATCTAACTTGGTGTCTGTATGTTTAGAAGTCTTAACCACACCACACACTTACTCTGTGAAACTGTGGATTAAATTATTGAGAATACATTTCAAACCACATACAACCAAAATAAATATTATAGGGTTATAGTGTTTTATATCATAAGTGTATTATAGTGTTCCTTAACATGCCATATATGATCGTGAGTAACAATCTCTAATAATCGCCAGACATTAAAGTACGCTGTGCATATAAGTCAGTACAAATAATGTACACATAATTAGGTTGAAGGGAACATTGAGATACACAGCAGGGAGACTTTATTAGCCAACATTCCCTGCTGCCTAGAATCATGAAAACACAAAATAAGGCGTTGATGTTGACAGGTATTCTGAGCTCATTTGTAAGCTATGGTACCCGTTCCTCACACTCACAGACATGTACGGCTCAACCAACTTTCTAGCTGGGTTATGTATTTATTTTTGAATCTGGTATTTGCAGAAATCACCTGACCCAATGATATCTATGATACTCATCATGTCTGTCACAAGACACACTGTGTTTTAATTGATTGATTGATTCTTTTAATGCCAGGCTGGTGGATTTTTTTTCAGTACAGCTCCTTGGTACAGGTTCCAACATTACAAACATATAACATCGATATACAAACAGACAGACACATTACATAGTACATAAGGGGCGTGCTTCATCCTCACTCTTCAGAGTTCAGAATGTTAATTGCAATAGGAATAAACATTCTGAACTCTCATTCTGAAGAGAACAAAGGCAGTATAAGGCCTATAAAGCTATATACCTCCATTTTAACCTGGTGAGCTTAAAGCTACAGCTTTAGCTTAAAATACTCTTCAATCAAACTTATTGAAAGGCATGGCCATTTTTCATTTGCAAACACAATTTCACGGATTCTACATTTTACTTTTACAGAAGAAGAATGTTGAATGTTATGTATCCTACACTCTGAGGGGAATCATTTTACTTAAGTAGTCTATAAGTATATGTATAGGGGTATTACTTAAAGTAGAATATGTGTAACAAACTATAGGAATATCTCTATGCTCCAATACACTGTAAATATAGGTCTAACAGTGCGAATAGTTGTGCTGTAAACACACTTTGTCAACGCACAGGGGTAGTCTACAACATAAAATCAATATTGGCAATGAGTCATCGTGGTTGGCCTCATGTTTGTTGTTGGAAGG
>NC_140292.1:12989864-12999864 GCF_964030765.1 Micromesistius poutassou | reverse complement strand
TTCTTTTGAAAATCATTTCTATTAAAACATGTTTTTTAAAAGGGACAGTAACAAAAGGAAGGTCAGGTGAAGTACCGTGGAGAGCGCGACTATCAGGGCCGTCTGTGAGTGTGTGTGTGTGTGTGTGTGTGTGTGTGTGTGTGTGTGTGTGTGTGTGTGTGTGTGTGTGTGTGTGTGTGAGTTGCGAGTGGATGTGTGAGCGTGTGTTTTTTAGGGGGGGCTTGTGCATATGTTATGTTTGGTGTGTTTGTGTGTGTGTGTGTGTGTGTGTGTGTGTGTGCATGTGCAACAACATATATAAGGTGTATGCATGCATGAGGATAAATAAGTGAGTACACGTGTCTCTTTCATTGCATCTGTGAATCTGAATAATGGAACATAGACCTCCTTTTAATCAATGTTGGAGAACACTTATTGTGTATTAAAGGAATCAACATCTAGGTTTATCTGCCTGAAGCAAGTGGGAGGTAACAGCCACATATGTGGACACAGTCTCTAACCCTAACCCTGTGTTAAAAAACGTTACGTACAATTATTTTATTAAACCCTGATATGTGACAAGGAGCAGCAAGTTTTGATTTGAAGCAACAAATACGGGAATACGTACGAGCAGAACCATTAAAGCATTTATTAAAAGCTGGCCTTCAAACTGTGAATATTATGGCATGAATAGCAACGGAGTTGTGAAGCCAGCTGAAGCAATGGAACACAAACACACTCGTCTGTAGAGCGATGCCTTCATGAAAGGAAGAGTAAAAGTGGAAAGAAGCTTTTCCTTTTGACCTGTATGCTGTGTCTCTAGAAAGTTCCACAAAGCAGTAGATACCTTCATTATCGTCCAGTGATGGTGACATGTTTTCGTATAGCTTTTATTTTTTGCCGGGCTGAAGCGTCCATGGTTTACCTCTTGTTCCCCAGTCCCATGTCCACAGGGGACTGTTCTTTGGGCTCTGTTTATGGCCAATCAGATATTTAGTTGTGTGTGTTCTCTCCAGCACCCATATTCCAACCCTTGTCCTTTATCTTTGTGTTATCTCAAGTCCAAAAAAAATGGAGGGAAGTCATTGAAAACAAGTCCATTATTCTAAAGACCTCCTTAGAAACGTGAAGGGTTCTTGCGCGCCACAAATTGGATTTCGCACAATCTCCTGAATTGATTGGATGGAAAAAAAATAGTGGGGGGGGGGGGGGGGATTTTAGTCCATAGTCCTCCCCCCGGGCCCTCTCTACCAGGCTGCCGTCTCCCCCATCTCCCCCCCCTGGTGCGACATGGGGGCGCTGTAGCTGGAGTTGCTGGCCAGGGAGAAGGGGGGGCTGGGCCCCCCCCCGTAGGCCTCCCCCGGGACCGCCTGCAGGGAGCCGGGCAGACCCGGGTCGGGACTGGGCGTCTCCGCGTGGGAGATCATGTCCGTGAAGCGCTGGTCGTCCGGCGGGTGGTGGCCCGGCGGGCCGGGGCCCTCCAGGCCCCCGGGGCCCGAGCCCAGGATGTAGGGGGACTCGGCGGGGGAGTGGGCCTGAGAGGAGGGGGGTCCGTGGGGGAAGAAGTCGTAGGTGCTCCCTGGGCCGTAGTAGTCTCCCTGGTACTCTGTGGAGGAGACGACAGTGAGGCCACGTCCAGCAGACAATTAGCACAGGGTATTTATACACACGCGTCCAACACTGGGAGTTCATTATCCAAAACCAGGAGGAAGATAAAATATTCATGTTATCTGCTCTGAGCTAATGATCATTTTGAAGATTATTTTCACCTCATTAGCTCATTTCAACCGTCACATTATTCACCTGCTCACCTCTTCAAGTATGCCACAAAAAGAAAATTGTTATTGGTTATTTCACATCCGAATCTAATGAATGGAACTTCCTCTGCAGTTGAAAAGAAAGTGAATCTAAACGTTATGCTCTTCAGGCCTCTCACAGCGTCCTGCCCGGCACAAAGCCCACGTGCTTCCCTCTCTGACGTCAGACTGGCCTTCTTTCTGTCTTCCTTAACCCTTGACTCTACCTCCGGCCTCTCTCCACTCCTCCAGCGCATTTCCATGTGCAGTGTGCAACCTGCTGCACTACAGAAACTGCTTCCTCAAATAAAGCCCGCCGCGGTCCTGTCGATTACACACGCAAAACAAATTCATACGTCCATCTCGTACCTAGTCCTCATCAAACACAACTGAAGACATAAAGAGAAACATGAAACGACCCACAGGAACACTTTAATGCACCGCCCTTTTTCATCCAAACAGCGTCTCTCACTGGACAACAAAGCAATCCAGGCCTTGTTGTGCGTTGCGTTGTCGTGTCCTTATAAAAACATCCTAGCCGTCTTCACAGTACCGGGCTGTTTAATAATCAACTGGTTTCCTGTCCACTAGAGTTTCCCCAGAGGCCATGAAACCAGCATGTCCCTAGTGCACCACCCCTGGTCCAAGAGACGCCTTCATCAGGACTCATTCTGTCTCCAGTGTTCCTCACAACCACCTCCAGCAGCATGGAGGGCCCTGAAGGTGCATGTCCTTTTGAAAAGGGACAATGTCAGACGAAAATGTTGGGCTGCATTCTCCTCGTCACCGGGACCACATTTCCAGACGGTGGCAGAGGGTTGAGCGTTGAAAACATTGATCCAGCAATTAACTACAGCCTAATTTCTCCGAGCAATGTGTGAGCATGAACCCTGAAGCGCAGAGGCCACGTCGGAGCAGCTCATCACCGAGGCTGTTATGATGACTACGAGTCATTTAGCAGGAGCTCTGATCCAGATGGTGGATTCAGATCCATGTGGGAAAGGAACCCCTCGGGGATCCGGGAATCTAGCTCTGCCTACAGGTAGACCGGGAGGTCCATCCCGGTGCATTCCTTCTCTGAGGGGAACACCCTATAGTGACTGTCATGACTCCCCCACAGCCCCAGTGCCCTCTAGGGCTGCACAGCGTCCAGCAGGCAGGAGGATTCTAGATTCCTCAGTAACCTCGAAAACACAAAAACAAATCAAGAATGTCAATGAAAAAACAAAGTGTTCAACTTTGATAAACAATGTACCCCTCTGTCAAAAACTAAGCTGTAAACTAATCATCTCATGCGGGTTAACCTTACTTATTTTGAAATCTCTACAACCTTCATTCATGCTCAATCCCATGGTTTTACACGTAATTCCATTCGATGGCCAAACGTGATGCCAAACAATCCTGGTGAACCAAACCATATTTTTCGCCAACTGTTATTTCTAAATTGGCACTTGTGAGTTACCTGATGAAAATATTTATCACAACACATTTTACTGGGATTGTCTGCACTGGCAACCCGAGCAGTGTTACACATATATAGGGTGACAGGGCATCACTAAACAAGCTAATTATTTTGTCTCACAAACACAGCCCCGCTAGTTTGGCTGACCTTGAGAAAAAAAAACGACAAGCTGATTAACAGTTTGTGCGTCTATGTGTGTTCCTGTGTGTGTGTGTGTGTGTGTGTATGTGTGTGTGTGTGTGTGTGTGTGTGTGTGTGTGTGTGTGTCTGTGTGTGTTTGTATGCATGTGTGTATATGTACTTCTTGTATTTTTTCTTTAAAAAAATAAGATAATAATAATCACATTCACAAGTGCTTCACGCAAAACCCAAACCCAACATATGCTCTCTCCCTCTCCCTACCTCTCTTTCTGTCTCTCCCACTCTCTTCTGTCTCTCTCTGTCTCTGTCTCTCTCTCTCTGTCTCTCTTCTGTCTCTCTCTCTCTCTCTCTCTCTCTCTCTCTCTCTCTCTGTGAGGAGTGGCAGATGAACATAAGGAAGCGGCGAGGTGCAGTAATGAGAGCGACCATCTTGTGCTGTGACAGCACAAAGGGCTGTGAAAAGCAGTGGCCCAGCAGAGCAGTGAGAGAGAGGTGTGAAGGCTTTCTCCTGCCCCCCCACACCTCCATCCCAGCCTCCCATCCTTCCTTGCATCCATTTTGCTGCATCCTCTGTGCAACACTTGATGTAACGCAGTATATGAAAAGACACCATCAATTCAATTCATACTATATTCATTTTGCTGTATATATGTGTATATATATATTTGTATGTATATTTATATTTGTGTGTATATATACATATTTGTGTGTGTATATATATATTGATGTGTGTATATATATATATATTTATGCATTGTGACCTATGACACATTGTGTACATGCCTTCTCATGAAACAGATCTGTTAATTGTAATGTCCGTTGTGGTAATTTATCTACAGTGAGAATCGTTTTAAATACATATATTGATGGTAGATGTAGTACAGTCCAACATTAGTCCACCCATTATTTACCTAATCAGTAATTAACTAACTAGTGTGTTCCACTATTTCCTGCTCACACAACACATTACCATATTTTGATACTGGTGTTTGTAATTTTTTGATTTAAATGCAAAAACGTTTTGTCATGGAAATTAATAACCGAAAATCATTTTGCATATTCATGTAGGTTTTGCCTTTTGAGTTTTCACCCTTGTACGCAAACATTATTAATTCATGAATTGAAATTCTTTAAGGTGTGCAGATAGACCCGAAGGTTATGCTTATGTGCATCATGAGCCCTGCACTGGCAGTACACTTAATGTCAGTACACTAAACCTTGAACACATCACAAGACCAACAAAGCTTTACCTCTGCCACATGGAATCAGACAACTATTTTTTGCGGTAAACATATGTCCTTGGATTTCATTTACTTTCATCTTTAAGTGTTATATGGCATGGATGTTTTGACTGAGATGCTATTAACCAGTCTTTGTAAAAAATAAATCCTCCCACACTACTACATTACTACACTCAGGCAAGCATCAAAGACTGATTCAGAGATCAGAATACCTTCTTCCCCTTCTTTACAGACGAATTAGGAAAGTATCATTAAAGATATATACAAATTTTAAGTTAGACGCCTACAACATTAAAACAATTACTTCACTCCAATACTGGCATGATAAGTGAGGTAGTTCAATTCCACATTCCCCACAGTTTGAACGATCAAAATCTATTTTGAAAGGATGAAACACCTTTTTGGATTTGGAATATGAAATGCCATCTTGGGTGGCTTTATAATGTTATTTTAAAAATATATATACATAATTGTGGTTCTGCATATTTATATACAAAAACAACAACCACACATAAAGGATTTAATTGGATCAATTGTGCTGAAAATCTGCAGCAGCTTTTTTTTTTTTTTTTTTACAAATGTGTGTGATGCCTGATTATAATTTGTGATTCACACATGCAGTATCTTCAGGGTTCAACGTCTATTTGAGGCTTTATCCTGGGGTTAAACACAAGCTGCTCACATCCATGGAACTGGAGATACAGTCCACAGGAGAACACACACCAGCAGCACACTGGAACAGGTGGTTAGAAGACCCCATGGACTCACCTCCATAGTAGCCGTAGGCCCCGGGCCCCAGGATGTCAGCATCCTCCAGCCGGCCCCCCAGGGGCCGCATCCTGCGGGGCCCCCTGTAGAAGGCGTGTCGCCTGGCCCCCAGAGCACTCAGCTGCTTCATGCGTCGTTCTTTGGACCTCCGGTTCTGGAACCATACCTGGAACACGCAGAGCCCCTGGTTACTGTCTGACCACACAGCGCTGTGTCAGGACTGGTTACTGACTGGTTACTGTCTGACCACACAGCGCTGTGTCAGGACTGGTTACTGACTGGTTACTGTCTGACCACACAGCGCTGTGTCAGGACTGGTTACTGACTGGTTACTGTCTGACCACACAGCGCTGTGTCAGGACTCGTTACTGACTGGTTACTGTCTGACCACACAGCGCTGTGTCAGGACTGGTTACTGACTGGTTACTGTCTGACCACACAGCGCTGTGTCAGGACTGGTTACTGACTGGTTACTGTCTGACCACACAGCGCTGTGTCAGGACTGGTTACTGACTGGTTACTGTCTGACCACACAGCGCTGTGTCAGGACTGGTTACTGACTGGTTACTGTCTGACCACACAGCGCTGTGTCAGGACTGGTTACTGACTGGTTACTGTCATTACAGTCTGAAGACGCCTTCTCTTTTTATAAACTGCTAAATTGGTACAAAAACAGCTCTACTGTCTACAGTGTATTGTTTTAAATATAATTTCAATTTCATTAGTTTATCACCATGATGTTTTTTGGGGACATGTATTCCAAAGAAGGCGAAAGAAAACAATTTTACTCAAAGAAAATGTATTTTTCATAAAACCACAAAAATGAAAATAAATATGATAATCGTTGCTTGACATTTAGATATGAAGTATTATTAGAACAGCAGTTTGAACCGTTATTTGCATTAAAATGTCTTGTCCTCATCAACAGTAACCACTGGAACACAATAAATACAATCTTCTTATTCTATAATCACATCAATTTAACAGAAGCAAGACAGGAGATGGAAAGCTTCAAAGAGGAGGAATAACTTTGCATTGTAAGCACATAGCACTTCCTGCAAAGCTTTTTAACATTACAGCTGCATAATGATCTATGTTGACACCAAACTACGGCAACACCGGAGGCCAAATCCCACTGCGCTGCAGATTAGCAACCCCCCCCCCCCCCCCCCCCCCACACACACACACACACACACACACACACACACACACACATAAACAAAGACACAAACACACACACACATAAACAAAGACACAAACACACACACACACACACACACACACACACACACACACACACACACATAAACACATACACAAAGACACAAACACACACACACGTGCACACAAACACACACACACACACACACACACACACACACACACACACACACACACACACACACACACACACAAAACACCTAAAACCACTTAGGCTGGGCTGTCTGTGCTGCAGAAGGCCAGGCAGCACCTGCCGGTGAGAACAATCCTCTAACTGTAGGGTACATTTTTATGGAAATGCCGCGGCTCCCCTTGAGAGCGCGTTGCTTAGGGATTACACACACATGCTGCAGAACAGCATGGTCACACGGCGCCCCGCATAGACACCAATGGTATTTAATACCTAGTCAATAACACCGAGTAAAGACTCTCTGTGGCTCCAAAGACATTTGAACAACAGTGAAATGGAGGGATGTCTAACCCGGATTAATTCAGCCGTCCTGCCTTATATAACTGATTATATTAAACTAATCCTCGCTGGATTGGTTGATGGCCGCTTGATTAACTGCTTGAGTGACTGATTGATTGGTTGGTTGATTTATTGATTGATGGTATATTGGTTGATCTATTGATTGATCTATTGAGTGAATATTGTGTTGTATTGGTAATTGAAAACCGATCTCCTTACACACACACACACACACACACACACACACACACACACACACACACACACACACACACACACACACACAACCACACACACACAAACACACACTCTTTCACACATATCCACTTGTCCCTTCACACAAACACACACACACACACACACACACACACACACTCTCTCTCTCTCTCTCTCTCTCTCTCTCTCTCTCTCCCCCCCTCTTTCTCTTTAATACACTCCCTCACATACACGGCCACACAAACAAACAAATCCAAAACACATGATAGGCCTATGATGATCTATGGATGGTGTTTGATAAGGAGGCGAACGGGCTGAGAGTGAGTCGGCTGAGGGCAGAGAGGCGAGGGGAGGGTGGAATGTAAATTTGTGAAATCAGTGATAATTACAGTGAGCACACAAAAAGCCGCATCACAGCTAGCAGACACAGCGCTAATCACTCTGACACAGTGGTAGGCCCCTCGCACCTACACGCGCAGTGTGGCGACGCGCGCGGGTGTTTGTGTGTTCGCGAGGCGTGCGTGTGATTGCGTGTGTGTGAAAAGGGAGAGGGGGATAAATGAGTTTGTTGTGGTGGGGGTGTTTGGGGAGGGAGAGATGAGATCCAAGGCATAGTGATCTGAACCGTAGAAAATATGATATGAGGTGTGTGTGTGTGTGTGTGTGTGTGTGTGTGTGTGTGTGTGTGTGTGTGTGTGTGTGTGTGTGTGTGTGTGTGTGTGTGTGTGTGTGTGCGTGTGTGTGTGTGCGCGCGCGCGCCTATATCCACGTGCTTTTCTGCTCCGCGGTTCTCAGGCAAACGGCGCACCGGGTTGTTATTCTCAGGCGTGAGGCTGTGCAGTGTGTGTGTTGTGGCTGTCCGTTTAAAATGTGAAACGAGGATGATCGAGTAGCAGTCGACCACACCACGCTGAGGTGGGCCCGGTGGCCTCGGGCTCTATCCCCATACCTCCTCAGAGTATCAGGCTCGAGTCCTGGAAATGCGGTCCTTTGCTCTTTTTTTCCCCCCATGTTGGTAAAAAAGCAAGCCAATAGAAACAAAGGGGGGCCGTACCTGGATAACGCGCATATTTAATCCCGTCTCCTGGGCCAGCTGCTCCCGGATGTGACGCGTGGGTTTGGGCGTCGCGACGAACGCGGCCTTGAGCGTCTCCAGCTGCTTGGCCTTGATGGTGGTCCGCGGCCCGCGCCGCTTCGTGCCGCCCGAGTTCTGCTCCTCGTTCTCGTTATTGTTCGTTTCCTTATCGGACGACGTGGAATTGTCTGTCTCCTTTATGTCGTCGTGTGTCGGATCCTGCAGATCCGGCGATAAACTTCTGTCCGTACACGACGATACTGCGGGAATAAAAACAGAGAGATCTTTATCAGAAGTGTCACGGGGCGGTCGGATTAACGAGGGGCGGGTTGTTTAGCAGTAATAATATCACTGAGCAATAGGCGTCGAGGGCCTAATAGTGGGATGGGCTGCATCTTCTAGCTCCTCTCTGGATGGTTTCGCGGGTCAAATTGCTGTCCTGAATTTTAATCGGCCCAGTAATTAAAGCGGTCTCCGACCCAGGCTAAATTAACCTGCCTTTCTAGTGTCCTTTCTAAATAGCCCACCTAGATTAATACGTAACTAATTTGAGTGTGTCTCTCAGAACGATATTAGGCCTATACTATACTGAGCTGAATAAACAGATGAATGGCTATTTTACACAAGGCGTGTTGAGAATCTACCATTATTCCTTTATTTTAAAATGTGTTTGATAAGTCCAGATAACGACCCACACTGTGCCACTGTGTGTCCGGAGACAGACCAGCGGTCCATCACCTCAGGTCGATGGGGGCTGAATTACCTGAATTCAAGCTGACTTCCTTGATCGTCCCGGAGCTCAGGTAATCTTCTTTGCACACGAACTTGTTTTCGTCTATGACGTAGAGCTCCTCGCCCGTGGACAGCTGCTTGTTGCAGACCATGCACGTGAAGCAGTTGAGGTGGAACACCTTGCTCCGCGCCTTGCGCACGAGGTCGTTGGGAGAGATCCCCTGGAGGCATCCCGCGCACTTCGTGCCAAAGCGTCTGTGGGGGGGGGGGGGGGGTCATTTGTTGTAATAATTTCATTTTTTTTTACTGGACTGGCCCATGGAATAATGAAAATAATAATAATAGTAATAACAACACTAATAATAGTAATGATATCAACAACAATAATGATAATAATAATACTTTTTAAATTAATATTTAAGGATAATAATGCCACTACCCTGCTATATATAGCCTAATAAAACTCCAACATTCCAATAATAACATTTAATTTCGTAAAGAAAGAAAGAAAGAAATAAAGAAAAAATAAGAATGAAGAAAAGAGAGGAACAGCGGTGATGGAAAAGGCAGAAACGTGCCTCTTCGAGAGCAGAATGAGAGCAGGCTCTCGGTCTGATGGAAGTGCTCCGGCAATAACCCCACGCGAAACGTATTAGTGACAATCAAAACATTGTAGCCAAGGATATATTATAGGATTAAGCCGAGCAGAAACATTTTAGCGTGGAAATCTTCCCTTAATCCATATTCACACTTTTAAATACTGTCCCGTTAGTCATCCGTTTGGCTAGATGAACAAAGGACACACACACACACACACACACACACACACACACACACACACACACACACACACACACACACACACACACACACACACACACACACACACACACACACACA
>NC_140292.1:12912257-12987257 GCF_964030765.1 Micromesistius poutassou | reverse complement strand
AGAGAGAGAGAGAGAGAGAGAGAGAGGGAGAGGGGAGAGAGAGAGAGAGAGGGAGGGAGAGAGAGGGAGAGGGGAGAGGGAGAGAGGGAGAAAAGGAGATAGGGAGAAGAAGGAAAAGAAGGAGAGAGGGAGACTGAGAGAGGCAGAGAGAGAGAGATGAAGGGAGGCTGAGAGGGATGGGGGGGTTTGTGTATAGAGTGGGAGCGTGGTGCAACCGGGGGGCTTGGGGCTGGAGGGGGGGGGTGGAGGGGGGAGGGGGGGGTGGGGGGGGGGGGGGGGGTTGGGCGCTGCGGTGCAGAGATTTAGAGAATGAGAAAAAATATACAGGAGGTACAGCAGCAAGAGACAGCGGAGGAAAGGTGGGAGAAGAAATATGTGGGGGGGGGGGGGGGGGGGTGGGGGGGGTGGGGGACAGAGATCAGGACTGCAGCAGAGCAGGGAAACATGCAGCACACAGACGACACACACTCAGACTATCATTGGTAGATATCTCCTTTAAACCAGATTGCACATAAGATTGTTATAAAGCTATTAATATGCAAATTGTTATCATGTTTTATTTTTTACCATATGGATCAACAGTCAGATACACGGGTCAGATGTGTGTGTGTGTGTGTGTGTGTGTGTGTGTGTGTGTGTGTGTGTGTACGTGGTTGCACGTGACAGGGTCTTTCATTCCATTCAGAGTGTGCACAAAAGGTTGCAGTTGGCACATTTCCAGCACGTCAGTGTATGAGAGCCACACAATGGAGCAGCAAAGCAGCAGTCTGTCAGCACGCATGTGGACACATGCAGAGGACACTGACGTAACACACACACACACACATGGATAACTACATACACACACACACACACACACACACGGATAACTACATACACACACACACACACACACACACACGGATAACTACATACACACACACACACACACACACACACACACACACACACACACACACACACATGGATAACTACATACAAACACACACACACACACACACACGGATAACTACATACACACACACACACACACACACACACACACACACACACACACACACACGGATAACTACACACACACACACACACACACACACACACACACACACACACACGGATAACTACATATACACACACACACACACGCACACACACACACACACACACACACACACACACATAGCCACAGATACACACACACACACACACACACACACACACACGCACACACACACACACACACACACACACACACACACACATAGCCACAGATACACACACACACACACACACACACACACACACACACACATTCACACATACACACAGCTACACACATACACACACATACACACACACACATACGGATACACTTATACACACGCACACACACACACATACACACACACGGATAACTACACACACACACACACACACACACACACACACACACACACACACACACACATACATACACACATACATACACACACATACATACACAAACACACACGCACACTCACACACACCGAAACACATCTCCACACACACACCCACACACACACACACACACTCACACACCATGTTCCACATATTCAAATGCAATCGCACATTGAACTAATGTGCTATAGAGAAAATGCATGATCTTTACATGCACACATATGCAAACCATCCAACCTGCTGTCAAGGACTCAGCGATGTCATGTCATGACATCGCTGTCGTCCAATGGAATCCTCTGGGGAGAGATGAGCAGGACCACGGGAAGGAGCCGCTGTGAACAACCAATGTACACGCAGATAGACACCTCCCAGGATGCAACACTCCTACATGTTACCCGTCTCATCATCCAAATAATGCAAACATTTAAATAATAACAAATCAAAACAGATTAAAAAATTGCATATGTCTCCTTAATTGATGTTGTTCGCATACACGTGTTCATTTACATTCAGCAAGAAAATGTGTTTTTTCTCAAAATGAAAAGCTATACAACACTTGGAACCCAACAGGTATAAAAGCGAAGCAAAAAAAAAAAATTAAGATGCATTAATTAAATATGCATAATTAAAGGCAATTAAAATATTCACAGTTCCTGCTTTTTCATACTTTTTTCAAAGGAGTTGAACGCATGATATACTACGACCGGGATAAAAATAGACGATTCTTCTCAGTTAATTAAACTAAATTTGGACTGTAACACACGTGGATGCGGAACACCTCTGGAAATGCCTTTTAATTGGCAAATGATTAAAACCTCATTTTCTACCTTGTTTATACTTTAGCGTTCAATTAGCAATTCATACACTATGACACATCGACTAACTATGCATACCGCCAACCCCCCCCGATAATATAAAGATATAGATACAATACACAAAGATAAATAAGAAGGCTGTGAGTTATGTGTCCCGTTGTGCGCTGGT
Organism: Micromesistius poutassou; assembly: GCF_964030765.1. NCBI lineage: Eukaryota > Metazoa > Chordata > Actinopteri > Gadiformes > Gadidae > Micromesistius > Micromesistius poutassou. The sequence goes on along the minus strand of NC_140292.1, from coordinate 12,984,833 downwards.
GTATCAATGGAAGCGCAAATATTTGGATTTTTGAAATTGTATTAAAAAATGATACTATAATAAAAACTATTAAAAAGAAAACTATAATAGCCTGATTGGAGAAGACTTTTTGATTTTAAACTAAATGTGAGAGCAGACGTGGTGTGATGTTTTAGGGATAAAGAAGCCTTGTGCGTTTGAAACAACAGTTCCAGAAAGATTTCACTGCAATGCTTTTTATGCTTTCTCAAGGAAAAACAGGTATGCATGCGTGTGTGTGGTTGTGTGTGTGTGTGTGTGTGTGTACACAGGTATGTGTGTGTGTGTGTGTGTGTGTGTGTGTGGGTGTGTGTGTGTGCTTGTGTGCATGTGTGTGAATGTATGAGCGTGCATGTGTTTGAGTGTGTGTGTGTGTGTGTGTGTGTGTGTGTGTGTGTGTGTGTGTGTGCATGTGTGAGCGAGCATGTGTTACCTGACAGCCTGCTACACAATAGGGATCCAAGTGAGTGTGAACTCTGTGGTTACCCACAGCTGCCATTAACAGACGGAACAAACAGCTTCTTGCTAATAAAGTGAATGAATGAATAAATAAATAAAGCTTATGGGTCCGTGTTTACCTCCTCAGCGGTTGTCTCGTGACACAACTCAACAGAATCTCTGGAGACACGTGATTAGAAAGCTCTGGATACAGCTTTGTTTCAATGTTTTGACACGCAGTGGTCCGACATGAACTCCTCGGTGAAAAATAAACCAAGACGCAAGTAGAAGAAGAATGTATCATGGAAAATAACTGACCCCAGAAACCCACTGCAGGAGTTCAACCGCAGGCCTAGAACATGTTGAAGTTGTTCAGGTCTATGTCGAGGCCTACGTTTGGGGTTGTGCTTGAGAGTATGTCTGAGTGTGAGTGCGTTTTGATGGATTGGTGTCTGTGCGTGTGCGCGTGTGTCTGTGTGTGTGTGTGCGTGTGTGTGTGCGTGTGCGTGTGCGTGTGCGTGTGCGTGTGTGTGTGTCTGCGTATGTGCCTCTGTCTGTTTGCTTGTGCGTTGTTTTGTGTTTGTGTTTTGATGGATTTGTGTAGCTGTGTGGTTATGTGTGTGAGTGTGTGTGCGCGTTTGTGCACATCTGTGGCGGGAAAGGGGTTTAGGATGGAGAGACAGTGCACACACATCCTGTCACGTCAGTTAATATAAGGTTTGGAGATAAGGGCCCACAGACAAACATTGACCAAATCACGCATTTCAGCTGCAAAGCTCCAACTGTCAATCAGTCTGAGAGACAGACCAACAATCACCCCTCTACCTCTGATAAGAGCTCTACTGAGCGCGTGCAGGAAATAGCCAATCTAGAGCGAGCCTGGAGAGGAGGCTGATGGGCAAGTGGGAGAGAGAGGGGGAGAGAGAGGGAGAGAGAGAGAGAGAGAGAGAGAGAGAGAGAGAGAGAGAGAGAGAGAGAGAGAGAGGGACAAAAAATACATTTAGAATAGAGAGAGGGAATAAGGAAGGGGCAATATTCTCCTATACTCCTCACACAGAGAAGGGGGAATTTAGAAAGATAGGTGCCGGGGGAAAGAACGTGAGGTGTGATATCAGCTCTTAAAATAGGTCCCCCTGCTTTTTGTCACCTGGGAACAGCTGACACAGGGAGAGGGCGAGACAGGGAGAGGGCGAGAGAGAGAGAGAGCGAGAGAGAGAGAGAGAGAGAGAAAGAGAAATCGTGTGAGAATCAGTTTTTTTAGACCCACGCCTAACATTAATGATTTGCCAACAGCTTTGACTACATTGTTCTTCAATGTGCATTTCGCCTTGCCTTCACAATGGCATACTTTCATTGCCTCTATTGATTAATGGTACAAATAGTGCTTACATGCACAGATGTGTGCACACAAATGCACAAAACTATGTGGTAGGACCGAATGTGTATTTTTTCCTAATTTTTGTGTGATCAAGTCCATTGCAGATTATAAATTCCCCTCATATCAGTATAACCCCCACCAATAGGAGACACTGTTGCAGTACGACAACGGTACCTTGGTGGCACACTGCCCCCTCTAGGTTATTCACACAAACTACAGTCTGAGAGCGGACTCAATTATTAATCCACATGTATGTATTTGTAAGGGAAAGGGTGGCAACAGTGGGCAGTGAAAACCTAACCTAACCCTTTCTTTCAAACGTTGTTTTTATGTTTTATGTTTTTATTTCAATAGGCCGACACACTAACCCAAACCACGCTGTTGTTTCAGTGGCCATGTATTCACTCCGAGTATAATACGCCAAGTTTTGTTTACAAATTAAAATTAGGGGGTGATTTTGGGGCCTTATTTGTGTTCACCAAAATAAACGTAGATGAAAGGTGGGGTGAGAGGCGTTTGTGAAAGGGTTAAATTGGCTCCTTGGTTGCGTGGTGCTTTCCCTTGCTCTGTCAAGCCCCATTAAACCTGCTACACCACAGCGATATGGCGCCATCAATTACTGGCACACCGCTATCGATGCGAAGTGCAAAAAAAGAGTAGAGGAGGCAGGGACACATAAACAGGACAAACGGCCACATAAAGGCCTGCCGGCAGCCACATAAAGTCCTGCCGGCAGTTCATGCACGACACTTTCACTCACTCACTCACACACACTGGAATTAATGATGGATTTGTTAATTACAAATATATATATTTGTAAATGCGGTGACGTTCCTCTGGATATGTATCTTGTAGGCTACGTCTGTCTCATTTATTCGGACAGTAAGGTCGTCTAAAAATGTATATTGCAAAATTCATAATAACATTTATTCTGAATATGTAACCGTTGACCCTTCATTAAAAAACGGTTTTCAACTGTTTCAACAGTCAGAACCCTCTATTAACTGAATTTAAAATAAATGACCAGACATCCCAAATGCAATGTAGCCTATGATATTTATTAAGGTCAAACTACGTCATACCAATATGGACTATTAAAAAAATATGCGACAAAACAAGCAAAGATATAAAAAAATACAACAATGTGAAAATAAATGTCAGTGTTAATATGGGTTAGCCAATTGTAGCCTTTAAAAAACCGACTTGACCAAGATAAATGGCAGAAAAAATGTATGCCATCTTTAAGTGGGTAAACCATAAAGATAGAATTAATTAAAATCAGTCGCCGTTGAACGTTGCGTTAATACTGCCTTCTTTTTCATGATTCTTTAATTCGAGGCGATCTGTGAAGAGGAACTACTGCTGCCAGAGCTTTTGGTCTTCTGCCCCCTGGTGGCACTGGGCGGCCGCTGCACCCTCTGGCTGGAGCTCTCCCTCGTCTTCTCGCTATGGCCTGCTTTACTACGCACTGCTGACACCACGGGGAACCACGGAAACAGGTGAAAGGAAAACGTATTAGTTTTACAACACTGGTCACTGTGTGGTGTGGTCAGCCTACTACCCGGGGCCCGGTACAGAGACGACCGGGTTATTTCACGACAGTGCCTCAGTGAAAAGGCTCCATTTAGAAAGTGCACAGCATACGTATGTTAGTGACACAGAAGAACATCCACTTCTTACGCAAAATGAATCAACCAATCATGCTGTTCTTTCCCCCTTGGTGAAGACAGACAGACATGTAACTGACCACAGTGAGCACGCCCCCTGGTTATGAGGAAATGGTTAGTCAACAAAACACCATGGATACATTCCAAACAACACACAAGCAAACACACAAAGCCATGCATACACCCATTCTCCATGCTGTCTATGGCAATCATTATGTGATGATGAATACAGGAGACAGAGCGTGTGTGGAGACCGTCTCCTTCGCAGCGGCAGAAGGTTTGTGTGGAGACAGACGGTGGAATGGAGACAGACGCTACAGCAAGCAGGGGGAACAGAGCCGCTGAGGGGACCTTGAGAAGAGCTATTGTCTTGGGAGCCGTAGACCACGATCTTAGAGCCCAGCCGCGCGGCCCTGGGGCCCGGCGCCGAGGACGCGGCTGCAGGAGGCTTAGAGCTCTTGCTAGGGACCAAAGTAGTGTCCTCTTCTTCAGGAAACAAGGGGACATACACACACACACACACATTACACACCCACTGGTATTCAAGAGAAGGGAATATTAGGATTTGAACTACAGTACGTACACACACACACACACACACACACACACACACACACACACACACACACACACACACACACACACACACACACACACACACACACACACACACACACACACACACACACACACACACACACGTCTTTTCATTTATTTTGATCTCAAAGGTGGAAACGAATGACAAAAGATTCTAATGTAGAAATCCATTTCAACTGCCAGCTCACACAACCGATCCCTTAACATGCTCTTGTGAATTCATAGCCCAGATTTAATTAATTAATTTAATAATTCAGCCCAGAACCTTACAGTTTGTAGGTCTTTCCTTGTATCTGAAACTCATCAGACTTCATCAAAATATTAACAAAATATAGCTAAAATAAGAAGCTATAGCTTCTTCTGGAAAATACAAGTATGCAGTTAAAAACTTTTTCCCACAAAAAAAAAGAAAAGAATATGGTGTTAACCTATTCCAGGCCTTCATCCACGTCATGCCAGTGTAAACTAGAAGATCATTACTTTTCAAGAAAGAAGTGCGATGTTGAGCACAGAGGGAATGGATGGATGGCTGTTTATAAGTGTATTAAACCGAGCAGCGGCCATGCCACCGCAAAGCAGGCGGAGTTCTACATCACATACGTGGTTGATTTGGCCATTATTTGTTACTTAATATACAGTACATTAAAAGGTCCAATGACGTGCCACCAGGTGTGGTGTGATTAGCCGTTACAAGCCGTTTTGGAAATGTGCCCCTTATGACATCACAGGTGGGCGTATCCACCTAGGTGTGTGCTGGATAGATCAGTCTACCAGCCTACCCAGTGGACTGTAGCAAACGTTGCTCATCTATCGTCACACATCTAGGTGGACACGCCACCTGTGATGTCATAAAGGGCAGATTTCCAAAACGGCTTGTAACGGCTAATCACACCACACCTGTTGGTATGTCATGGCACCTTTAAGCTGTACATTATGTCTATTAAGCTGTACATTGTCATTTAAAGCTGATGCTAAACATTATTACAGGTATTGGAAGATACATTTCTGTACCATTTATAGGTTGCTTTGTCTGCATCTTTCCAACTGATAAACAATTGATGTTTCCTCAGCAACATCATGTTATTCAAAAAGTCTAGATTGTGACAAACAATTGTAGTGGGAACCAATCTGTATTTAAGCGCTATCTAGCTTCCCTTTACCTTAGATCACCTCACCTTGATTTAGATCATATATTTGTATATAGGTGTGTTGGCATTATGGGTGGATGTGTGCAAATAAGATTTGTTTTACCACAACGACCAGTTGTGGCATGTGAAAATACAAATAGATCACATCAAATAAAGAATTTGGAATAAATAGTCTATGCATGAACCCCACTTTATTGGGATCACAGCGACCCTTGTGTGCTGACCTCTGTGCTCCGTGGTCTGAGCTGTGGTGGGACCCGCGGGGTGAGACGCTGTGGACGCGTCGGCCGCGCAGGTGTCAGCGATCCTCTGCCCCGCACACATGGCTTTCAACGTCTGAAATACCGCTTGTGGGGCAACATTCATCTTCAAGAGGTCCACTATGATCCTAGGACAAATGAATAGCAGATACATTTAATTTCATCGTTCCAAACAGGGCTACCTTCCTCGTCCATAAACACTGAAGCTGAAGTGGGTTTGAAGAGCTGGTCCTTACTTAAACACCTCTTGGTCCATCGTGATACCAGCTGCTTGGGTTAATTCAAACAGCTCGCTTTCTTCAGCATTAAGGATCTTCTTTTTCTTCATTGCATATTTTTGGACATTTCCAGATACTACGACTACAGGTGAATCAGGAGCCTGCGGTACCTGACTGGGTGGCTGGGGTTGTTGAGACATCATTCATGTAAACCTGGAATATATATCACCTGAGGAAATAAGACTGAGCATTAGTTTAGATTAAACCTTCCGCAGATGATCCGTTTCGTTGTGATTCTTGGATAGGTTTACGTACTTGGGAAAATTTACTTTTTTTCTACTTCCTCAAGAATAAAGAAGGCGTCAATTGTTTATGAGAAGTGTTGCCATCATTATAAACCGTTTGATAAGAATCGTAAAGTGACTTAAATGAAGAGTTTTTCAGTGGTCGACTGTCGAGTTTGAACAAGTGGGCGGCGGCGCCTAAGATTCACGTCATCACGGTAACTACAAATAAAAGCAGACCGTTACGAGCAATATTGACTTAGAATTGGACTAACAGGTGTAAATAATATATCGAAGCACTAACTACCCGATTATTAGTGTAAATAATATTGTAGATTACATTGAATTTGGCAAATAGCAACGCGAAATCCTTAAGAAAAGTGTTCCTCGTAGGTCACCATATCAGTTGATTCAGGACCCAATAGTACCACATTGTTTGTGCCTGTCTACGTGTTAAAGTCTGATTCCCCGAAACGATATGGACACGATTTTATATATGAGCTTAACATTTATTTTAGATTCCAATCTATATTCCAAGAAAAAAGTAATAAGAATCCTTAACCTTAACCACGTATTTATTTTTTTATTTTATAACGACCGTTATCTTTCTTTTGACCTACCTCTAAACCACACGGATCAATATTTCAATCAATATATAAATATCGATTTTATTGATAATTAAATAGACTTGAAATAGACTTCGTTTAACCCACATGGTACCAAGGTGTCAGGAGATAACACCACCAGCTAGTGGTCCACCACGTGAGGCTCAGCGTGGTCTTACAGGAGGGATGGAGGACCTCAACCCGGAGCTCAGAGCGTTCCTCCTCAACCAGCCCTTTCTTCAACTCATAGATAATAAGCGGGTCAGTACACGAATTAATTATTTACAAATAAGTACGAGTTCTGCTAGCGTACCATCTGTAGGAGCCCATGCGGTGTGCCCTGAACGACAACAATATAGATGGCGTCCCCCATGATTTAAGAATAGCATTACTGAATTGAATTGGACCTCTCGCTCATATTTTCATTTCAGATCAAATGTACACTAAATGAACACGAGTTTCCCTGCGATCTAGCTGAACTACAAAGATTTACAAATGGTAAGAAGTATCAGAAGTTGAGCTCTGTGTCGGAGTTCAACTACAGCCAGTATGAACCACACATCGTCCACAGCTCCAAACAACCGTAAGTACACCGTTTGGAAATAACGTTGGAGTTTGAAATAAAGTCTCAACACATTGTACATGTTGAACAAAGCTTTAGGACGTACTTAAGCCATGCTAAGCAGAAAATGAATACAACACTGCACATAGCAAATGTTGTCGTTAATGTGTTGTCTTCTTTCCTGTTTCATTTGTTGTCCAGAATGCAGATGTTTTGTAAACTGACTCTCAGGCACCTCAACCGGCAACCTCACCACGTCCTCAAACACGTCAACGGGAAACGCTTCAAAAAAGCTCTGAGAAAATGTAAATGTCGCTATATTGATCCTTACCACTCCTTAATGGTCAACTGCATACAACAATGTCAATAAGCCTTTCTGTTGTACTCTTCAGCAAATTATAGAACAAAATAAAGGCAGCAAAAGCTTTTTAGGATACCTTCACACTAAGGACAAGGACCAAATTACGATGGTTTGGTCCCCCAGACCGGTATTTTCCTTTCACTACATATTGCGCACTGTCGCCGCCTACATTCACCTTTGTGGTGTGAACACTGATACCTTGATACCTTGATACCATATACATGGAATATGGAGTCGCGATGACTGTTGTTTCTGGTCTTAACTGTATATAACAACTTAACGGTATCTTGCACTGCTGGTAAGGCCAGAAGCGGTCCAGTCTTGATTTAAAACAGTTCAAACTATCACTGATGATCACAGTCTCAGGGACTGAGTTCCAATCAGCTACAATTCATTGGCTGAAGAATGAGCCTCGCACATCGAGCCTAAACCGCTGCTTGTGAATCTCCTGACTGTGGCCCCTGGTTCCTGTGTGCTGTGGCCCCTGGTTCCTGTGTGCTGTGGCCCCTGGCCCCTGTGTGCTGTGGTCAGTGGTAGAAGAGCCCTGGCTCTATTCTGTCCATACCATTCCTGACCTTGTACACTTGTATCATGTCACCGCGTTGTCTCCTGTGCGTCAGTGATGGTATTTTGAGGCTGGAGAGACGTTCTTCATAAGGGCGGGATCGGAGGCTTGGGACTAGCTTCGTAGCTTGTCGTTGGATCTTCTCAACCTTTTTGACAGCTTTTTACAATCCTTCGATGAAATGCCAAATGGCGAGGGGTTTTCTCCAATGGCTGCTATTTGTACTGATCAGTGTGTGTTAATCCCAATAGATGAAGACTGCATGCGAGAGGGGATTGCATATGTTCCAGCCAGACTGCAAAACAAAAGGCCCAAAAACCACAACCAGGTTGAGGCAGAGGGACCAAGGCGGAGGGAGTCTAAGCAGAAGAATGAAGTGTGGGAGCCGTCCTCCAACGATGAAGACGAGAGCGACTCGGAAGACAGCATGAGTGACCTTTACCCCCGTAAGACACACACACACACACACACACACACACACACACACACACACACACACACACACACACACACACACACACACACACACACACACACACACACACACACACAGTGAAAATTAGCTTACAGTTAGTTCCTTTCAAAATGTAATGAATGCCTTTATTATTCATTTTTCTTTCTCCATAGCAACTATGTTCTTGCAAGAGAATCCAGAAGCCGAAATTGAGGTGGAGGAGGATGGGCCTGGAGAGAAGAAGGAGGATGACTTTCAGACAGATGATGATGAAGAGGAGGAGAACATGGAGGTTGAAAGTGATCATCTGCAGAAACGCAAAAAGGTCAGTAGGGCTATGCATCGGAATTCAGTCATGACGGTACTAAATGTAGGGGCGAAAGTATATCAGGAGGTAGAGCGGGTTAACTGGTAACCGGAAGGTTGCTAGTTCGATCCCCGCCCCTCCTAGTTGAGTGTCAAGGTGTCCCTGAGCGAGACGCCTCAGCCTACCTGCTCCTGACGAGCTGGCTGTCGTCCTGTGTTGTCGACACCGCTGCGGGTTGTGAATGTGTGAATGAATGGTTGTAAGTCACTTTGGATATAAAAGTGTCATCAAAATCCCCTGAATGTAAATGTTTTCTGCTCTGGCATCACTTCCTGTTGATGTTTTCATTTCTCCGTTAGGCTCAGAGCGGTGGAGTCCACAAGAAATTCAAAAATAACAACTGGAAAAAAAAGAAGCGCACAGTACCTTGAAACAAAACCGTTTGGGCTGTGGCCAGATACTTAGGACTTCTTAGGACAATCTCTTGGAATTCTACATCGAATGGGACTGGCACAAACATTTAGCCAGAACACTTGTTTCTATACCCTTCACCAGTTCCAATCCCTTTGGTGGGTCTTTTTGCTACAATCAACCTGGTTTGTCCTGCTTATACAGCAGTGGTTGTAGTAGTGAAGAAAACTTGAGGCACTTGCATGTTAAACATGGAACAGGTGTCTGTAATGGATTTGTAATGTTGCACTGTGTTTTTTGCTCAGTGCAGCCTCATGTAATAAATCTCTTATGCAACAAACAGTCTGTCATTGACTCAGTAATATTATGGTACTAGTAAACGATATTACATTTTAATATTCGTTCTATGATTCCTAAAAATGAAACATATTGTTCCATTGGCCTGCTATGTATATAGGATATATAGAGTTATAGATATATAGAGTAAATACGTTTTGTGATTATTGTTTAAATTAAATTATTGACATTGAAACGTGCATTTAAAACATAGGAAGATGTACAACATTGTCTTTGGAACATTGAACATAAAGCTTTTCCAGTAATGTGTTCACATTAATACTTACTCTTTTACCCACCTTTAGCTTCATGGCAGAATTGTTCTTTATAGTTTGCAAAGTGATGACATTTCTTCTTCAGGTTGTACCATCAGCTGAATCCCATATTTCACTACATCGAGGGAAAGCTTCAGTTGAATATCACCTTACATTTCATTTCTTGGAAGTCCTGGGTGAATGAGGTGCACCATCTGGACACGCCAGATGTCTGCTCACCAGACAGTGACATCTCAAAGATAGTTTTAGAATAGGTTTGGGTGGCTGTGACCTATCCTGAAGACCCTATGCTACTGTGGCTGGACACTCAAGACCCATCACGAACAGGACCCAGCTTGATTAAAAAACTGCTCCATGGTCAAATTTGCATGGATACAATGAAGTTATAAAAATATGCTGGGTATAAAGTAGAGTTTGGTCAAATGCATTTTGTAGAAACAGTCAATATTGTTTAATGCAAGGGGAACTTCCTCAATGTCTCATGTGATAGTATTTATGACTCATAGTTGTCCAATATATTGCGCTCTCTATAGGGAAAAATGGGTCAGTAGTAAAGTTCATAACATGGTTACAGGGTAGTCTCATCGCCCCCGTCCATGTTTACACACACAAAGACAAGTAAACAATGCTCCACTCGTCATGACGGGCCTGCGCCTCGGCTACGTGGCATGCAGCGGCCGCAGCACCACTAGGGGGGCTGGAGGTAAACCGCGGGGCATTGTGGGGCGGAGGCGGCCTGCTCCAGAGAGCCCAGATCCTTGAGAGTAAATAACGGGGGCTACGGTGAACGCTGCTTGCAGAAGGAATTTACGGCTGGTGCTTTAGGCCTCGACAACTTTACAAGATGGGGCAGGAGGACCTTATGAATACAGCCGAAGACGTGGCGGACCAGGTAACTTACTCCCGGCATGTCTATAACTATAAGCGTGTGTGAGCTAGCTAGCTGAATAACGGTGTCTGCGGGAGAGTTGTCCGGACGAGGACCGACTGAAGAGACGTCGAGGCTCAGGACGCGGTCTGGTGTCCGAAAGTTAACGACAGCTTGTTGCAAATCAATCACACATATCCCTATCTCAAAGGTATGCACGCTAGGGTGTTACATGAGGTGTGTGGGGACTACATTATGCCTTTCTGCCCCCCCACCGGGTGTACCGTCCACCTTAATGCGTGGCAAAGTAAAACGGCCAAGGTTCATGCTGTGTGCTCGGTGCTGTACTGTGTGCTGCTCTGCTTACAGGTGAGATGGCTCCACAGCTGTTCACTCTATCCTCCGAGCAGTCCAGTTCAGCCCCAGGGCTGACCATCAGAACCAGTAGTTATTCTCCTTGTTGGTTTATCATGATCGAATCGACACCCCACTGTTCGGCGAATAGTGAACATCGACATTATTAAGAAGGCGTTTGACGTTTCCCCACAATGCCCCTTAACATGTGGCTTGGGTATAGCCAGGCATGTATTCATCAAATCAAAGTTTTCGTTTGCCTAACCGTTTACTAATTGAGGTGTAACACAGACTGATAGAACCGGTCTCTAGGAGAGGCGTCGGTCTACCCTGACAGAGTACGATGGTCTCTAAGCTCGAGTAATGACCGTCAATAATCGGGAATGTATAGTAGTAGTCTCCTAAAATGTGATCGTACTGGTAGGACCAAAGCTAGTTCATATTGCAGAGCATTTCCCATTTCCCACTGTATTAGTAAGCTGTGACTGTAGACAACATCTGTTTGTTCATTCAGTACAATGATCAGTTTTACATGAGCTGTCATTGTTTTGGTATATTTACGAAAGGTTAAACTTCTTCCTCGGCTTTAGGGAATTATATGTGCCCATGCTTGCTGTTAAATACACAGCCTTTTGAAAGCTAATTCCCGACCAACAAGTTCAGCTCTTAGCCCATTGCAACATTTCAGCATGGCCTATTTCTATCAGTCGTTACACCCATATGCATTTCCTCATTGGCCCGTGGTCCTCCATTCATATTTCACTGCTCTCGAAAGTGGGAGTTGGGGCTGCCTGATAGGCTGGGATAGTTGTTCAGTGCTGATGTGGCCTCCTAAGTAGGAGGGCCTGAGCAGGTTATTGTTTGGTGTTTTGCTCTCAAGTCCCAATTACACAGATTTCAGATTACAGCTTCTGTCATCTGATACAGCCAAGCCTAATCCATTTGCGTAGTTTGGATTCGTAGACGTGTGCTCATATTTTGCCGCGATCATCCAGGCCAAGACAAGCTTGAACTGTTTACACAAGTGTTGCACAACGGCTGCTGGCTTGGAGGCACACTGAAAGCCGGTCGGGAACATGCTCTTAATAATATATAATATAATTAGTTTGATGTCTCATACGATAATCCCATCTATAGGTTGATTCATACACACACTTGTATAGTATATAGTTATGATAAACACCACTGATTGTGAACAAATCTTGTTGACCCAATGAAAAGGTACCAAAAACCACCGTACTCTCTTGCTTCAGAAATTCTTACCTTACATCCGATAATCTTTTTGGCTGACGGCATGCTTCAACTGTGTTTCTGCCTTCCAGTTTCTGCGTGTAACCAAACAGTACCTGCCGCACCTGGCCCGCCTGTGTCTCATCAGCACCTTCCTGGAGGACGGCATCCGCATGTGGTTCCAGTGGAACGAGCAGCGGGACTACATCGAGGCTACCTGGAGCTGTGGCTACTTCCTGGCCACTTGCTTTGTCCTGATCAACCTCATAGGACAGCTGGGTGAGTCGAGTGCAGAGGCCGGGCGGGCACAGAGCCATGGAGGGCTGGCCCCGTGGCGCCCGCCACAGGCCGTACCACCTTTCATGTGGGGATGTTTCCCTTCTTCCTTTCAATACTGCTTTTCCCAGGACCTTGTAGTTGCCCTGGGTACTACAGTGCCACCAACCGATAGCTCTCGCCATGTGCATCATTTAAAATAAATCACCAGACCAACAAATGATGGTGTTATCCCAGACCATAACTGGTCTGGGATACACACTTTTAAGTAAATAGAGGGGTGAACTCAAAGCCACACACACCCTACCAATGCGCTGCCACGTAATATGATGCGCTGATATCACCCTTAAGACTTCTGTCATCAGACAACTCAAGAGTTAAGTGAATAGAAAGTGGTCATAACCACAGCCCTTGCTTTTAATGTGAAGAACTGGATACTTGAATGTGTGGTTCATACAGAACAAGTGTACCAAGCATTTCTTTTGAAATGGATATTTATATCTGCACTTTCAGATAAGACCCTGTTTCAAACTGGCATCTTCAGTAATCTGATCACTTCCGACGAGCTAAAAATACAGTTGAGAACCAACCCAGACCAGCTAAGCTAGGTCAACAAACCCACATTCAGTCCAACACTTGATCTGACCCCCATAGGACCACTCTTCTTTAGCTGTTATGAAGTCACACTTGAATGTATGGGGGGTACTTTATGAAGGTGACAATAGGGTGAACTTGTTTTTCTTCTTAGTATTACAGACAGTTTTAGGGCTTTGATTTACGGTGATGGCATTAACCGCAAACGTCTAGAGGAACAGGAAACTGGGTCATGAAATATTGATCATCATGATCTGGAGGAACATGGCTTCCATCATGGAGACCTATAAACCTTAGATGTGCGTGTGTCTTCTTTAGGGCTTGGACATCGCCGCATCACAGCAATGACCGCCTCAGTTTCAGACGCATAGGACATCAGAATGTTAGTTATTGTGTTGGTTGTAATGTTTTTGTTGGGTCATTGTTTAGTAATAATTAGATTTGTCGTTGGTGTGAGCTGGGAAGTCATTTGTTGTATTTTAAACTGCCACAGCGTTTCTCAAGCGAGGCGTGGCAAAACGTTTTCCCTAGCTCATGTTACGGTACATTTACGTGGATTTAGGTTTTTACTTTACTACAACCTTTTACTTCTACTTCTGTCTCACTCCTTTCAAAATGGTGGAGTATCACCATCCCCAATCCTTCCCATGATGCCTCAGATGTGTGAGCCCTATTGTGTGTTGTAAGCTAGAAGCGTTACTGTGACACAGCCTTGTTCATTGGACATCATCAACCCTATACCTTCTTCTGTCTGCTCCTACAGGTGGCTGTGTTCTTATTCTCAGTAGAAACTTTGTGCAATATGCCTGCTTTGGATTATTTAGCATCATAGCACTACAGGTAAGATAAAGATAATAATTAGTATTGGCAAATGCATACATACAAAATTCATACCAAAAAATGTCTCATTTGTAATTTGATATTCTTTTGTACCCCAGACTGTTGCATACAGCATTTTATGGGATCTCAAATTTTTGATGAGGTAAGTTTTTTTTATATAAATTAAGTTCATTGCAAAGCCTTGTATATAAATCAAATATAGTCAATCAAATAAAGAATATTTTGCAAAGCATGGATCAGTGCATTCATTGGTTTCCACATAACTGCTCCTGCAGTATATTGACATTAGGTAAAGAACAGAACAGCCTTTGCACACAAGCTGCCACATGTCTCCTGTTGTCTGACTATCTGCTGGGACGTGTCCCTTGACTTGTCGTTCAGGAACCTAGCACTAGGGGGCGGCCTGCTCCTACTGCTGGCCGAGTCTCGTTCAGAAGGGAAGAGCATGTTTGCGGGCGTTCCTTCCATGGGGGAGAGCTCCCCGAAGCAGTACATGCAGCTGGGTGGCCGCGTGCTGCTGGTGCTCATGTTCATGACTCTGCTGCACTTTGACGCCAATTTCTTCTCTGTGAGTATTAGCCCCACGCATCCACGCGTAATCACACCACAAACACTGATAACCACTGCTTATAACCAGTCATGAGTCTACTGGAATGTACCTGCGTCCTGGTAGAAGACTAAAACCAGTGAAGATACCTTCCGTCTACTAGGGCCCATGTACATGTAGCCCGCCCATAATCTGGATCTCTTTTTTCGTTTAGGGTTGATTTAAGTCTATATTATAAGTATGTTAGGTACAAAGCCGTAGCACTACAATGAAAGCCACTACATCACTTTTCATCTAAAATCTGTGTTTTTGCGGATTTAACTTTTCTTAAGGGTTTCACCTTTATGAGGTGATAACCTCGTCTTAAGCAATCCTGGACCAAAAATGGAATAATAGGTTGAAGCAAGGTGGGGTTCTATGATTTCAAACACTGGATATAATTTTTGAGATCTTTTGGGGAGAGTGAAAAGATGGTGTTTAGGTAGAAATGAGAGAGAGGAATGTATCTACAAGAGCCTTGGTGTCAGTGCAAGAGGGGCTGAAACTCTTACTGATTCATTCAAGTTAGTTAATTGTTATTGAGACAGCCGTCTGTGGAGTCACTGGGCACACTGTTGTTGTCGTCTTGTTAACTTTCTGTTAATGCTAAAGCAGTATGTAAGTAAGGAAAGTGAAGTTAAATCGTCTGCAGAGGAAAAAGAGTAATGTAGTGCTATTGCACAGTTCATTGGTAATTGGCTTACTGGTTATTGCACTTATTCCCTAGATACTTTAGTGCTGGACGTCTCCATATTTGCACATGTCAGTAGTCATGTTGCAGGATGGCTGGGACCTGTAAGCATGTAATTGGCGAACATTCGGCCAGCAGTATGCTGTCAAAGGGTCTGTAAGGTTTTAAATCCACACCGTGTAGACTACAAATACAATAATTAAAATACACTTCTGAAAGCTTCATTCACTCAGGCAAATTAGTTTTCCTTAATATTTCTGGAACGAAACAGGAAACGAGGTGTTACTGTGCCGTGTCCCCCCCTAGAGGTTCTGCTGTAGCACAGTAGGACTGCTGGACCAGAGGTTCTATAACACAGTAGGACTGCTGGACCAGAGGTTCTGCTGTAACACAGTAGGACTGCTGGACCAGAGGTTCTGCTGTAACACAGTAGGACTGCTGGACCAGAGGTTCTATAACACAGTAGGACTGCTGGACCAGAGGTTCTGCTGTAACACAGTAGGACTGCTGGACCAGAGGTTCTATAACACAGTAGGACTGCTGGACCAGAGGTTCTATAACCAGTAGGACTGCTGGACCAGAGGTTCTATAACACAGTAGGACTGCTGGACCAGAGGTTCTATAACACAGTAGGACTGCTGGACCAGAGGTTCTATAACCCAGTAGGACTGCTGGACCAGAGGTTCTGTAACACAGTAGGACTGCTGGACCAGAGGTTCTATAACCCAGTAGGACTGCTGGACCAGAGGTTCTGTAACACAGTAGGACTGCTGGACCAGAGGTTCTATAACCAGTAGGACTGCTGGACCAGAGGTTCTGCTGTAACCCAGTAGGACTGCTGGACCAGAGGTTCTATAACCCAGTAGGACTGCTGGACCAGAGGTTCTATAACCCAGTAGGACTGCTGGACCAGAGGTTCTATAACACAGTAGGACTGCTGGACCAGAGGTTCTATAACACAGTAGGACTGCTGGACCAGAGGTTCTGCTGTAACACAGTAGGATTGCTGGACCAGGAGTTCTGCTATAATGCCTCGTTTCCACCGAGCGGTGCGGTTCGGTTCGGTGTGGCTCAGTCTTCTTATATTGGTGTTTCCACTGCCAAAAGTTGGGCAGGGTCCCAAAATAAGAGCGCTGAGCCGCTCTTGTTTTCAGTACTCCTCCGTTGGGGGACCAAGCGGGCTGAAGGGGCGCCAAAAGGGGGGAGCAATATACGCCGTCCGTTGATTGGTAGACAGAACCGTCACTTCCAATGCGACAGGGGGATAAAAACAAACAAACACAGTACTCGCAGCGTATTTCTGAACGGCGAAAGCTTTGTTGAAGAAAAGTTTGCCACATCCCAAGAAGAAAGATTAGGAACTGCTGGACATCCTCCATTGTCGCTCTTTGTTTAACGTGTCACATTCTTCATCATTCATATTATCAGGCTACACTGTGTCGGGCCGCTATGAGGTCACAATGCTTACGTAGCTGCCGCGGCTGTTGCCGTCCGGCCTAAACCCCGCCCTACCATAAGGGTTAGATTTAGATTTAGCTTAACGGAGCTATCCCGAGCCGATCCGCCCCGCTCTGTGGCCGGGGGCGCTGGGTGAAACCAGGCGTAACACAGTAGGCCTGCTGGGTCAGAAGGTCGGCCGTATGACACGGTAGGACCACTGGGTCCCAGATTTGCAGTAGGCTATTGGCTAACCAAGGGGCCCGCGGCCCCCCTGTCTCCCTGCAGATCTTGCAGAACATGGTGGGCACGGCGCTGATCGTCCTGGTGGCGGTGGGCTTCAAGACCAAGCTGGCGGCGCTGACACTGGTGGTGTGGCTGCTGGCCATCAACGTGTACTTCAACGCCTTCTGGACCATCCCCGCCTACAAGCCCATGCACGACTTCCTCAAGTATGACTTCTTCCAGACCACCTCGGTGGTGGGGGGGCTGCTGCTGGTGGTGGCCCTCGGCCCGGGGGGGGTCTCGATGGATGAGAAGAAGAAGGAGTGGTAGTCCCACCAGCAGCAGTAGTAGTCATACTAGTAGCAAGCAAGAGGGGGGGGCCAAGGGGAGAGGATTACCCACCACTCACTGCCCCGCCCCCCCCCCCCCCCCCCCCAACCACCACCCACCTCCAACTACCACAAGGACTGAAATGCCCCCCCCCCCCCCTTCACAGGGTACAGACCTATTTTTTTCTTTTTCTTTACGTTTTTCTTTATTCATATTTTTACGAGCATATCCTCAACGGCTGTCTCCACCGTGGGCTCTGAGTTCTACTGCAGTGATCCTGATTTCATGAGCCCAATCCTTGTATTTATGCCCACCCTTTCTAACAGCTGGCCAGAGTAAAGATCCATTTAAAAAGGTTGTTTATTTAATCATTTGTCAAAGTGCAAGTTGTCTAACTTTGGATGATGCAGTTTCAGAAGAGGAATAAAGAAACCCTGTTGTATGTGAGAGTGAATATGACATTGTGTTCTGTGAAGGTTGTTCTATGACTTGCCATTGCTAAATTGTGTATTTGTGAATAAAACGGGCAGAGAAAAGAGTAGACATTGGTTTGGTTTGTTCAATGTTTTGATGGTTTGATGGCTTGTGCACAGAGTTTAAGAACCTACGGTTTCCATCTCCCCTTTCTATCGGTCGTACAACTGAACTATAACTGTAGTGTCAAGGTGGGTGAGTTCTTATTGGTCGGGCTTAAACGAAAAAATAGCATTTAAAGCAGTTGAGTCTATAGGGCTGCTTAAAACGCACTTTGCACTATATTCCTCTGACCACGGACAACCCCATAAACTACATCAGGGGCCGTAGTGGGGAAAGGGTCCGGTGTTTGCTGAAGTTATGCAAAGTAGACAAACAAAGACTCTGCAACCATCAGCCACCAGGAGAAGTTTCAGAATTCTGTGTATTCTAGATTATTTTTTCTTTTTTTTTTAGATTCTTTTCTTCTTTTTTTTAAAGTCCACTACAAAGAAAATGAATATCCAGGGTTTGTCTTGGTTAACAGGTCGGTTGCTATCCTGTTCTTACAAGTTGAAAAAAAAAATGACATGAAATATCGGTAACACTTTACAATAACCATAGTTTATAAATGGTAAATAGACCATTTATAAATGGTTAATAGACCATTTATAATGATAGTTAAATATTAATAAATGGTCTATTTACCATTTATGATTGGTCTTGCTGTTTATAAATGATGATTAAACATTAGTAAACTTAGTAAACTATCTGTTTACCTATTATAAATGGTCTATTTAACCATTTATAAATGGTCTATTAACCATTATAATTGGTCTATAAGCTGTTAACCATTTATAAATGGTCTATTAACCATTTATAAATGGTCTATTTACCATTTATAAACTATGGTTATTGTAAAGTGTTACCGAAATATCTACTTACTTCTTTTTAGATGAGTTAACGTCAACAAAAGTCTTTAGAAAGTAAATTCAACTTGAGAACAATTGTTTGAATGTCTTGACTTTGTTACTTTTGTGACATCTTCTTATGCCTTGACACCCCTTGGGGGGTAAAGGCTGTCGACAAAGGACCAGAGAACTCGTCGCTGGCTTTCTTTTCTATCTGTGACCAGGTGCATCCCATCTCGTTGATGTCTGTCTGGAACTCTCTCTGCCACGTGTTTGTAGGCCGACCTCTCTTTCTCTTCCCCTGGGGGTTCCACGTCAGAGCCTGTCTGGGGGTGTTCGACATTGTCCGGTTTCGTTTCTAGCTGGTGTTTGCTTTGTCCTCGTCCACAGGTCTTCATTGGTGATCTTGTCTGGCCAATGGATTTTCAGAATTCTTCTCATGCATCCGTTTATGAATTGTTTGTACTTGTGTGTGAGCTGGTTGTGGAATTTGTTGTTCTCCAGGTCTCGGCTCCATAGAACAGGACTGATTTTACATTTGAGTTGAAGATTATTTATTACTTATTTTTGTTTATTGTTGTACCTCCTTTGAGCTCCATATATTCTTCAGTTGTATGAAGGCTGCCCTTGTCTTTCCTATTCTGGCTCTGATGTCTGCATCTGTCACTCTTTGTTGATGATGCTGCCCAAGTAGGAAAAAGACTCCTTCCAGTTGTGTTTCTTCCAGTGTTATTGGCTACTTGGGCTGATGTTTCTACGAGTAGAGTTGTCTTCTCTTGTATCTGATGGTGGTTGTGCGAAAGTAGTTCCAAGTCATATGCGAAATCCAGGTCTTCTAGTTGTGTCCATAATGTCCACTGGATTCCATTTTTCCTTCCTTCAGTTGCAGTTTTCATTACCCAGTCGATGACTAGGAGAAACAGGAATGGGGATAACAGGCAGCCCCGTCTAACCCTGTCTTGATTGTAAACTGGTTAGTGAGTTGTCCCTCATGTATAACTCTACTATAACTCTTTAATCATGTTAACTACTTTAGTGGGCACTCCATGATTCCTCAATAGTTTCCAGACAGTCTCTCTGTGCATGCTATCAAAAGCTTTTTCGTAGTCAACAAAGTTGATATACAACGGGGAGTTCCACTCTAAGGTTTGTTCAATGATTAAACCAAGGGTGGCAATCTGGGCGACGCATGACCGGTTTTTCCTAAATCCTGCTTGTTGGTCTCTTAGTTGTTGGTCCACTACGTCTTTTATTCTATCCAGTTTTATTCTATTTAGCACCTTCCCTGGTACCAAGAGTAGTGTGATCCCTCTATAGTTGGCACACTTTCCAAGGTCACCTTTCTTGGGGGTCTTATTAATAAAGCTCTCTTTCCAGGCTGGTGGCAGTTTTCACATCTCGCAGAGCTTCATATTTGCTGGAGAGTTTCACACTATAGTCTTCTCGAATTTGTTCTTCCCTTAGCAGGTTCATGTTGTATTTATTTCTGTTTCCCATGTGCGCTGTCCTGTTCTTCTTCAGTTTGAGTTTTAGTCTGGCCATTAGCAGCTGGTGGTCTCATGCAATATCTGCTCCTCGTTTCACTCTCACATCCTGTAGCGTTCTCCTGAAAGTCTTGCAATGTAGCCACATAAATACTGTCAGCTGATCATGTCCTCTCTGTATCTCAAGATTTTTGCAAGCGCTTGCAAGGTTTTAATATATATTTTATATATTATAAGGCATTACTTATTCAAATAATAGTATGATTATGAGTGATTAAATACAGAAGCAATGATTTTAATACATAGTGCAAGACATTTATATTTTTAGAAACAATTTATATTGTTTTCAAGTACAATCTTTGCTATGCAATGAATGTATTTACATTACATGAATATATAAAGTGCAGCTCGTTCAGTTGACCGTTGATTAATGTGTGTCGTTCAGAGGAACAAGGTTGTAGTTTATGTTCAGCTTTCGTCTCTTTAGTCACACAACCGTTTAGTTCACACACACCGACAGCGGAGTCAACCACGCAGGGCGACAGCCAGCTCGTCGGAGCGGTTGGGGTTAGGTGTCTTGCTCAGGGACACCACAACACTTTCTATCAAACTTCTGCTATTACAGTCTGTTGATAGATATATAGTCCTCATCAGAACTAATACATTCACTGTCTGTTGGATCCTTAAGGAATTAAGTGTTTAACCTAGTGTAGATTTAAAACAACCAACACCACACGCCCCATGTAACATCATGCTGAGGATGTTCTACCAGTCGGTGGTAGCCAGTTCCATCTTCTTTGCTGTTGTGTGCTGGGGCAGCAGGCTGAGGGCAGCAGACGCCAACAAGATCAGCAGGATCATCAGGAAGGCTGGCTCCGTCCTGGGGGTCCAGGACTCTTTGGTGGTGGTGTCTGAGAGGAGGATGTTGTGTAAACTGCACAGAATCCTGGACAACAACGCCCACCCTCTCCACCAGGTGCTAACCTCGAGCAGAAGCACCTTCAGCAACAGACTCACCCCCCCCCACAGTCAAAGGTCAGCATACTGTAAATGGAGTTGAGTCATTATGGGTGGTTTTAATGCGTTTTTTCTCCACATTGCTACAGTAAAATATCACCAAAATGATATCAGAAGTAGAGTAAGACATCAGGAACAATATGCAAAAGAAATGAGGATCACATGTATGAAGGAATTGATGTGACGTACGGTCAAAGGTCAGCATACTGTAAATGGAATCTGATTTTTCTCTACATTATGGCAGTGAAATATAACTAATAATACATAATATAATATATAAAATATAACTAATATAACTTGACTCATCTTTGGGGTGATTTTTCTCCACATTTCTCCAGTAAAAACATGTAGGCTTTATGTATCTTTCAGGACCTTCACTTTGCTCAAGGACCATGCCTACCGTAGTTACTCTAGTTCGGGCGCAACGAAAATCAAACAGCGGCTCACTTTAATCACCCTGTGGGGAATCTCACAGTCTCCTCTATCGTGAGCCCTGGTGCTCATACCTCTCAGAGTCTTTTTCTTTATGAACTCATTCAGCGGTGGTGGAGCAAGACCATGGAGACTTTTATATATGAAACAGGCAAACCTAAAAGTTCGGCAAACCGAAACTTAAAAAATAGTATTTTGTAAGGGTCTTGCAGATATGGAAGGAGAAGGGTTTTTTATCCAGAGTTTTTAGGGCTTTTTTATAGAGAGATTCTCAATAGATATAGATATATACTCAATGTATTTATCTAATGTATTCATGGATATAAATAACATATACTCAATGTACATCTGTATTCAAAACGTAAGTTGCTAGACGAAAAGTAGCATACGGTCAAGTGTGTGTATTGAGAAAAATTCAACATTTGTTTGAACATACAATGTAATAAGTTGGATATTAATTGTACGGAGCGGAACACATTTTCAATCATGTGGGACTCACACTGACTGGGATATTAATTAATGGCAATAGCGCCCCCTGTTGGCGCACTAAAGAATCCTAGCAAGCAGTTGTCTTATTCTAGTAGTTGAGCAGATGAGGTGGACCGGGCCCCTGAGGTCAGAGCACGGAGACATCTGGCCCTCAATGTTTCATATCAAACCCTATCTTTCTTTTTCAATCATTTTTTTCAATTTGTTATGATTATGTGGACAGACTTTGACATAGCATGGCCTACCATGCTTGATGGACAGCGATGGTTAGCGATAATAATACAATATGAAGCATAATTATAACGATAGGCTAGCATCCATCCCTTTATTCGATTCATTTTAAATGCCATCTCATTACAGAATAAGGTAATGAGATGGATCTCCACATCGCCGTCTCATCCCGTAACATTTATCATTTAAAACAATCCATCTCGTACCATATAAGGCTTGTTTTGAGAGGTGCTGAGGTCCCCTTGACGACAGCATCAGTGCCTCATTCAACTGAGACTCCACGCGGACACACGCTGCCCCAGGTTGTCTTTGCTGATTGTTGCTAATTGTTGCTAATTATTCGTTGGTTGATCATTATATCTACTTGACTCTACTTGTCGAAGAGGAAAGCAAACATCGGTGGCTGTTGCTCGAGACAGGTAAAATGAAATCTTAATCATAACTCTTGAATGTTACACCTTGGAAGTTTTCCTTGAGGTTGCGATGGAAACCTTTAATCAAATTATGAAACGATACAATTATTGGTCATGCATTTATGTAATAATCCCGATGAGTAACCCGATATTTACGGCCAACACTGAAACCTTATTTTAATCAATTATATTTTAAAAACAAACATCTGGTCGCCAGCTTCTTATTTGTTGTTCTTTGAACACGTGTTAGCGACCTGGACGTTGTGACGGCCGCAGGCTGCAGTGACCCTTTAAGGCCCAGTTGAGATTGCCTAGTGTGAGCACAGGCCAGCGGCACAGTGGGGGGCAATCGGACTTGTACGGTACAGGGCAACTATGGAGTGCGCCCTTAGAAAGGGTCAATGCAGCCTGCGGCCCGTTTTTTAAATGTAATTTATTAAAATAAGGTTTCAGTGTTGGCCGTAAATATCGGGTTACTCATCGGGATTATTACATAAATGCAATCCCAAACTGGAATGAATGGAAGGCCTATCTAATGGCTACTTTCTTGAACTCTGATTATATTTCATTCACAGAGTCAACATGGGCAAGAGGAGAGGAGCAGACATCCGGGACTTTGTTGGTGCTAAAAGAAGAGTAAGATGAGAAATGAGCTCAAGTCTTATAGATGATAAATCAGCTTGTATTTTCTGTGGTTATATATTATGTTATATCGATCTACTTTACTTTTTTGTCATTTATTTTCTATTGGTAATTAGCTTAAACATTCCCACAGCATATTGCATACTGTGTGTGCAATACAATTAATAGTAATTCAAATAGTAATAGTTCAAAAGTTTGAACATGTGTTTAATAACTGCTTGTGTTTTCTTTTATTTATTGATTTTTGAATCAATCATGTATCATAATTATTTTCCCCATCATCATTAAAATATTGTGATATTATAAATAATTCTCATCTTTCTTCAAACAGCGCGCCATGGAGGAAGATGGAGGAGCAGCTGACCACCGCCCGGCCCCTTCTGTGGTTGTATCGCTAACACAGAGGGAACCCTCTTTCTCCCCCACTACATCTCTCCCCTCTTCTCCTGTCTCCCCCACATCTCTCCCCTCTTCTGCTGACTCCCCCACTACATCTCTCCCCTCTTCTCCTTACTCCCCCACTACATCTCTCCCCTCTTCTCCTGACTCCCCCACTACATCTCTCCCCTCTTCTCCTGTCTCCCCCACTACATCTCTCCCCTTCTCCTGTCTCCCCCACTACATCTCTCCCCTCTTCTCCTGTCTCCCCCACTACATCTCTCCCCTCTTCTCCTGTCTCCCCCACTACATCTCTCCCCTTCTCCTGTCTCCCCCACTACATCTCTCCCCTTCTCCTGTCTCCCCCACTACATCTCTCCCCTCTTCTCCTTACTCCCCCACTACATCTCTCCCCTCTTCTGCTGACTCCCCCACTACATCTCTCCCCTCTTCTCCTTACTCCCCCACTACATCTCTCCCCTCTTCTCCTGACTCCCCCACTACATCTCTCCCCTCTTCTCCTGTCTCCCCCACTACATCTCTCCCCTTCTCCTGTCTCCCCCACTACATCTCTCCCCTCTTCTCCTGTCTCCCCCACTACATCTCTCCCCTCTTCTCCTGTCTCCCCCACTACATCTCTCCCCTTCTCCTGTCTCCCCCACTACATCTCTCCCCTCTTCATGTGTCTCCCCCACTACATCTCTCCCCTCTTCTCCTGACTCCCCCACTACATCTCTCCCCTCTTCTCCTGTCTCCCCCACTACATCTCTCCCCTCTTCTCCTGACTCCCCCACTACATCTCTCCCCTCTTCCAGTGTCTGCCCCACTACATCTAGATAGATAGATAGATCCTTTAATAATCCTTTACAGGAAATTACAGTGTCACAACAGCGTGGACAGACATAACAAACACACATTCCCTCATATGCTAAAATACTTAAATACTACAATAATAAATACTAAATACTATAAGGTGCAAAGTTAATTTTGTGCATTGTAAAACCGTATGGCAGCTGGTATACAGGACTTCCTGTACCGCTCCGTTTTGCATATTGGTGCAATTAGTCTCTGGCTGAAGGTGCTGTTCTTGATCACCTTCAGGGCGTGGATCTCTCCCCTCTTCTCCTGTCTCCCCCACTACATCTCTCCCCTCTTCCTGTGTCTCCCCCACTACATCTCTCCCCTCTTCCTGTGTCTCCCCCACTACATCCCTCCCTGTTTCTCATCGCCCCGCCTCTCTCTTCTCGTCCCCATCTTCTCCTGTCTCCACTGCCACATCCTTCCCAGTTCTGTTCCCTGCTCCTGTTCTTCTGTCCTCTGGTATCTCCCCAATAACTGTGTCTCCTTCTCCCTCCCTCCCCTCCTCTCCCTCTCCAACAGGAATCCTGAATCTTCCAGATGTCATCACCCCCAGCAGCAGCGATGTCTCCTCCCCACCAGTCTTCTCATCTCTGCAGCGGTACGTCACCGGGACAGGCTTTAGACATCAAATAGAAACCGATGAATGAGTGAATCCATTTTGCTAACAGGTGACGTTACTTTCCTCCTCATGGCTGTGTTTCCCTCTCTGTCCCCCTGGTCCCTGTGTGGTGCAGTCAGCCTCAGCGGGCCGAGAGCAGCCAGGTGCGGGCCTCCTCTGGAAGGAGAAAGACCCAGAAACGCCAGCAGGCCCGAGGGTAAGATACAGGAAGGACATCTCTGAAGCTGCTTCTTTAGAGAATAAACATGAATACAAGCAGCCTCTGTTTGGGGCCGCTGATGCCTTCACCCCCTTATAGTCCATAGTTGAAGGGGTTCTGGTTATATTTGTAGAGATTTACACTTCCAGCACATTGGTTGTCTCTTCTTTAAAACCTAATATTCCCTACTATATCCTACAGGCTGGTACATTGACTAATGATGTGGATGTGTTTTCTCCAGGCTGCCCAACATTGGCAACAGCTGCTTCCTGAACGCGGCCCTGCAGTGTCTCTACAGCCTGCCCTGCTTCTGCAGGGACATCACGGGGCAGGAGGACCTCTGGAGCCCCCGGGGAAGAACCACACTGAAGCTGCTGAGGTAGAGAACCAGACCCTTAGCCCTCACACTAGAGGACCAGACCCTTAGCCCTCACACTAGAGAACCAGACCCTTAGCCCTCACACTAGAGAACCAGACCCTTAGCCCTCACACTAGAGGACCAGACCCTTAGCCCTCACACTAGAGAACCAGACCCTTAGCCCTCACGCTAGAGGACCAGACCCTTAGCCCTCACACTAGAAGAGATCCAGACCCTTAGCCCTCACACTAGAAGAGATCCAGACCCTTAGCCTTCACACACTACAGTACAGCTTGGACGATTTACTGTCAAATTGAATGCTCCACTGTACAATATTAAGTATACTTAATGCCCTTGGTCTTCGTATGCTGTTCTCCAGGTCCTTGGGGGAGCTCTATAAATCCCAGCAGGGTAAGGGCTCCTACAAAGGCAAGCGCCGTCTCCTGTGGTCCATCAAGAGCAGTCTGGCTGAGTTCAACGAGGAGTACAAGCATTGCTCTGAGCAGGTACAGCCGATGACTCCTTATCTCTTGGCTAATGCAGCGGTTGAGAAGTGAACACATGTCAACTGAAGTTGTGGTTTCTGACAGGATGCTCATGAGTTCCTGCTCCTCCTCTTCATGAAGATGAAGATGGAAGGTGAGACCCTGCAGGAGACCTCGTCACCCAGCTACATCTGCCCCGTCCAGAACTTTGAGTTCAGACTGCAGTGTGTCCGCACCTGCCTCAGGTAACGCTCGACTCACATAGTACCACTATAGTGCCTCCATCGTTCAATGATGGAAATCAGAGTCAATCACTGCTCCACTTTTGGCATCATGATGTGGTCTGCTGTGTTGTAACGGTTTAAGATGTTCTGATCTCTGCCCGTCTTAAAGCTGTGGAGACGAGGTCTTCCAGGAGGAGGAGCAGAACCACCTGTCCCTGGACCTCCAGCCGTCGTTGACAGCCGGCCTCCAACTCTACTTCAAAGTCAGTACACCGTTGTGTTTAGGGCTGGAAATCTGAGCCTTCACGACGATTCGCTACAATATCGATGTGTCCACGTTACTTTAAAAAAGTAATGAGTTATAGTTACTCACTACTTGTTCCAAAAAGTAACAGAGTTAGTAACTGAATTACTCTATAATAAAAGTAACTAGTTACCAGGGAAAGTAATTATTTGCGTTACTGTAAAAAAAAAAGTATCTTTATAGATGCGTGTGTCGTTGTGAGATGCTTCATTAGATGCGTCAACAAAGTCTTCGCTCCGGGACATAATGTACACTTTACATGCATGTTCTTGCCTTTGACCTCAATGAATTAGTGCTTATATCTCCACCTTGAAAATGCCAACTTTTCATCGGATTGCTCCGGACTTGCCATTTGCTACTGCTTCATCGAATCTGTTTGGTGTTTGTGTGTGCGTGTGGCACGCGTATCCTGGCTTGTGTGTAAAAACACTGGCTCCGATTGGCTACCATGAAACATGACTCTGCCTTAGCCAATAATAATCGCTCATCCATTACGCTGGGCCACTGATACTCACGCAGCACTTTCCCTCAGCCTTCAGAGTTGGAGTGCACCTGCCGGCAGTGCTCCGGACGCCAGGCATCAGTGGTTCGGCATTTCCTCACTCTGCCAAGGTGAGCCCTGAACCGGAGTCTGTTGTCTCCCATGTTGCCTTGAAGCAGCCTTTTCATACGTGCGGGCGCGTGTGTGCATGCAGCCATCTGACGATGAACCGTGTGTGTGTGTGTGTCCGCAGAGTGTTACTGCTCCACGTGAAGCGCTTCCACCATGACGGGGCGCGGTTGAGGAAGGTGACGGATGCCGTCAGCGTTCCTCCGTGGCTGTCTCTGGCCTCCCTCGTCGGAGAGCAGGGTGCTGCAGCTGGGATGGACCCATTGAGGTAAGAGATGAGGAAAGCCTTAAACACTAAACACTGAATCATTTTAGTGTTTCACTTATGATCCTCAATATCCAATTAATCATGATGAATGGAATGTGTTGTAGAGCAAGTGATGGAGAGTGGGACATCGCACCTGGAGCCAAACCAAGTGCAAACACGGGTAAGAAAAGAGAGATTGAGATCTCATGCCTCACCGCTTGGGTTTGTCAGTTGTGTACAAAACATGATTGTTGGTATGTTTCTCAGCAGCAGTGGATCATCTTGACAGTGCAGGAGACAGGGACAGAGATCTTCAGGAAGGGCATGTGGTGAGAGGGGGCAGAGGGAGAGCTGTAGTACAAAGTGGGACAGAACATGGACAGATTCAAGTGAGGATGTAACAGAGAAGCTTGAAGTGTTTTTACACTGGTCTGCGAGTTGACAGTGACCGAGGTAATATACAGTCTTGATTTCACACCCCAATGTCACCTCTGGAACCCTACACATATTGGGGGTTCCAGTTTCATGTAAATGCAATTAGACGACATTGCAGTATTAGGGGCAGGACCAGGGTAGAGGTGTTGCTGCGTTGTCTCTACAACAGAGACAACGCAGCGAAATCAACATGAGTAGTTCTACCTGGAGAGACGGTGAAATCGGCAAACTGCTGACCATCATGGGAGGGAAGGTGGTCGCAATTAACGAAGACTGAGAAAGATGGTACGATCTACGAAAGAAGCAAAGGAACTTTCCTTACCAGGCTTTTGTCAGGATAACAAACATGTGGTCAGCAAAATAGAGAATGTGTTGGCGTTTTTGCACTAGTAAATAGTTAATGGTGTTTGTAGCCTACACTCGATGTATTCTACTCATTCTTGCATGCGAGTGGCTTGAATAACAAAAGAAAAAGAAACATTGGGAGTATGCAAATTATTGGAAAGAGGTCTCCGTGCGTAGTCCCGCCTGCTCCAATGAACCCAGGAAGCCGGCTCCTTGACCAAGGGGGAATACACCCCTTCGGTTTCACACAGGCAAGACAGTGAAATTGTAACATCTGCCAAGCAGCGACC
Source organism: Micromesistius poutassou (assembly GCF_964030765.1). Lineage (NCBI taxonomy): Eukaryota > Metazoa > Chordata > Actinopteri > Gadiformes > Gadidae > Micromesistius > Micromesistius poutassou. The sequence goes on along the minus strand of NC_140292.1, from coordinate 12,956,091 downwards.
GTACCTGCTTGGCAGTGTAAAAATGCCCTCTGTTTCATCATGTGTTCAGGTAGAGTAGGGTAAGTGTTAGGTTCTCTGACAAATGAATCCTGTTTCTCTACAGAAGGACCACAGCAACCAGAGCGCCTACCGTCTGTCAGGGATGGTCTCTCACCTCGGGGAGAGCATCGACACCGGTAACTGAAGCTTTCATAGTGAAGAATGTACATCTGTACCTGGCACATGCGTTAGACACTAGACCCGTCCCGCGCTGGGAGACAGTGAGGTAATGGATGTCTTGTGTCCCCCAGGTCACTACATCAGTGACGTCGCTGCAGAGGACGGCGCCGGATGGTTCACCCTCAACGACGCCTGCGTGACGCCTGCGGATACGCTGGTCCTGAGGACCAGAGAGAAGACTGCCTACATTTTGTTTTACGTCCTCAGGTGATACTTTAAACGTTACTCTCTACAACAGCCAATGCAACTTTTTAAACTCAAAGTGTGTTTTACTCACTGAACTTACTGAAAGACTGACTCCTTATTGTCTTATTCCACCAGCGGAGCAGGAGAGGGAGACCAGGAGCCGTCTGGAGCCCAGAGAGACGGAGACCTGTGAGGCCCAGGAGAGCGTCTGATTGGTGGAGCCTCTACAGCCCCCTCTAGGGGCCCTCAGCCCCCCTCTACAGCCCCCTCTAGGGGCCCTCAGCCCCCCTCTACGGCCCCCTCTAGGGGCCCTAAGCCCTCCTCTACGGCCCCCTCTAGGGGCCCTCAGCCCCCCTCTACGGCCCCCTCTAGGGGCCCTCAGCCCCCCTCTACGGCCCCCTCTAGGGGCCCTCAGCCCCCCTCTACAGCCCCCTCTAGGGGCCCTCAGCCCCCCCTCTACAGCCCCCTCTAGGGGCCCTCAGCCCCCCTCTACGGCCCCCTCTAGGGGCCCGCAGCCCCCCTCGGTGGACGCTAAGGCTGATCATAATGAGGATCACATTATTATTTTGTATAATAATAATAATAATGAGGAGCACATTATTACTATGTATAATATTATATTATACATAGTATTATTAATATATAGATTATCAGGGATGGGCATCTTAAGATATTTTCTTGATCAATCATCGATAAAAATTACCAATCAATTATCGATTGAATCGTTATCTTTCTATAGGCTATTTAAAAAATTCCCGGTGGTAGACAATTCTAAATACTGCATGTTTTTCTCAATGATGCCTATGCAGTGCTTGTAAATGACGAACAATGTGCTCTTAAACACAGGAAACAATTCAAAAAGACAAAATCTATATTATAGAATAAGAACTTATCGCCAACAATAATCATACAAACCAATTTAAGGGAACAACTACTAAACAATAACAAATGTAGGCCTAAGCGGTACTCGTAAAAGCCAAACAATGAACCTTTGGTGCTCTTAAATGTTTGGAAACAATTCAAAAAGACAATATCTTTATTCTTATTCAAATAATAACCGCAACACAACCTCCTTTTGACTGATAAAAATATCACATGATCTACAAAATTCTTATCGATCAATTATCGATTAATCATGCCCATCCCTAATTATTATTATGTATGTATGTATAATAATAATAATAATAATAATAATATTGAGGATCACATTATTATAATGTATAATAATACTGAGGATCATATTATGTATAATATGATAACTGTGAATAATATATAAACTGTATATATATAATAATATAATAGCACTGTATATAATGCAACTAAAAATAAGATAACCTGTGGAACTAATATATGATAATTTGGCTCTGGTTTATATTCTTCTAAATTAATGTGTTTGATGTATAAATAATATAATAACAATTAAAACGTTCATGATAGTAATACTAATATAATTTCAATAATATAATGAATAATAATAATCACCAGAGTAAATCATAATAACATAGGTCATTAATAAATGTGTTTACTTGTCATCTCGTGTGTTTGGTCCGTTTCTTCAGTCTCCAGCCTCACCCTTTAATCACATCAACCACACAACACAGGTTTACATCGACCACATCTCTGCATCGTTTGAGCAGTAGATTTGAGGAACATCCAAACAACAATCAAAGATCAAAATACATCATTTCCTCGGATTAGTTACCAGGACTTAAAATGGCTCTCCCATGAAAAGGCGGTATGGACGTTGAAAACATGTCCTACCAGCCGATTGATTTGACTTTATAGATAGTAGCCGACCAGCAGAGGCCGCCGTGTTGTTTGTGTGGGCCGTCAGAAGCTGTGAGTGGCAGTAGATGGATCTGGTTCGAGTTGACGGTGGAGAGTTACGGGTTTGACCGCCGCTCCAGGGTCGAAGGTTGTGGAAACACGAGTTACGGGTCGCCTGGAGCGCACCGTGATATCGGACCAACACACAACAACCACAGTCATCGTAGCTAACAAGCTTCATGGAGACTTTTCTGTGTTTATTAGTGAACTGCTTACAATTAATATGCTAAACAGTCTGACGACTTGTGTTTAATAATCTTTTTAGGTGAACCGACTGTACCTGATTCCGTATCTTCAAATGTAAAACGGTTGGCTTAAATCAAGCGATCTGATTGGTTCCCAACTGTTGTATAATGAGTTCAGTATCACTCCGCGCCTAACTTGAACTGTTGTTTATTTATATATAAAAGCAATAGCATGGTTCACTGAAGCCTAAAAAACATGTTGATTGATGGAGAGGGTGGAAATGTTGTAAAGCAATAGGCACACAGTGCCAGAGTGAACAGAGTGAACTCGACAGTAGGCTAAATTGCCGGTGAACCGAGCTACCGTCTCTAGCCTTCTCTCTGAAGGACGCTACAGTGTGTTGCATAGCAACCGCCGTACACTTTGCCGGCAGCCAGGAGGGACTACTTTTTTGTATTGTTAAAAAAAATGCTTTTCCGACTTTCTAGCTTTTTCAAAATTGAGGGTGTCTATGACTTTCATTTCGCCATACTTACGTAACTGTTTTATAAAAGCAATAGATCACTTCAGTCAGTGGTATACGTTCATTATACCACAGTTAAGGGGGTCGCCGGACAACGCCCCTTAACTGTGGTATAATGACCGTATACCGCAGCCTGTCGTGATCTATTGCTTAAATATACCATATTCCCAGTGCATCAAAATCAGCTATTTTCTGTCTGAATTACTGCGTTGAACAGACAACTGCCGACTCTTGTCGCCTACCTGTGGCGGTGAGGGTCTGGGGGTCATGGGGGTCGCAGATGTGGCTAGCCGCCAGAGCCAGAACGGTGCTGCCACCATGAGGTGAAATTGAGAAATTGCAACTTCAACTTTTACGAATGAAAAATTTCGTTTGGAAGTTGGAGAAATGAATAAAACATTTAACATTTACGTAAGTTAGCCGCGGCCCACATAAGATCTAACCCCTTGGACATGCCTGGCCTAACAGAATGAATCCGTATAGCCAGCAGAACAGAAACAACATCCTTAGAGCGGACTATGGACCTTTGAGGCATAGGACAGAAGAAGAGTATGTTTTTATTACATGTAATGAGATACAACTGCCTAAAGTGAAATCAGAACAGTAATCTTTCATTATACCATATCACAAAAATGACTAATGAAAACATGACAAATCAAACGATTTTCCCAATATAAACAATTTATTTGTACAAACATTCAGTAAAAAGCATCCCCATGTGTACTGGGACAGTAAACAGTTCTCTACATACAGGCATCTGGCCTGGCCATGGTCAACATCACTGGTGCATCACTGGTGATGACATCGCATGTCCCTTTATGACCAGTGGCGGAACTAGAGTTTTACACATGGGGTGGCCAGGGGGTGGCCAAGGCTACTTCAGGGGGTCTGTAGACCATGACAGAAAATGTGTGTGTAACCCTATGGCATCTAAGGAGCCTGAATGAATCCTATGATTGCAGAGGTAGAACACAGTTCTACAATGTGGCAGATCGTGTGGTCCACTAGGGTTACTTCACTACAATGATTTAACATACTATGAATAGCCAGTATCTCTGCCTCGGAACTGCAGCTCAATTTCTTTCTCACACACGCACGCACGCACGGCCAATGCAAGTGCCATGACATTTTAAACACACACCTGGAGGTATGGTATTAATGTATAAGTTATTTATTAAAGATTGATGAGGGTTACCCCCCAAGCCAGAACCTTGAACCTAACCCACCACAACCCCTATGGTAATGCTATTAATGTTTATTACTGCATTAACTAATGCTAGTTAATGGTTAATTTATTTACCACTTATTGTAAAGTGTTACCCATTCATGTACTCTACTTCGATGGTTACGACATTAAGGCTATTAATCAAAATCTCAACGGGAAAAACAAATGGCATTTTTACTTCCAGCACCACACTGTTGCGCTCTATACAGATATATATGTATTCAATGTATATCTAATGTATTCATGGTGGACCATCAGTGGCTCTTTAATATAGATAGATAATGGTGGACTGTAACCATCAGTGGCTCTTTAATATAATAATAATAATAATAAATGCTTCATTTTTGAATAGGGACAGTGCACATTAATGAACATTGATGTTTAAACATCTCTGTAAACATGCCGGATTACAGCAAAGTTGCTCATTTGCATCCGTAGTCCCTAATAAAATAAATAAAAAAAGTACAAACAGAAGAGACAGCAAATAAATAGATAAAATACAAATAGAAGAGACAGCAAATAAATAGATAAAATACAAAATAGAGGAGACAACACACACAGCACAATACATTACACAATCATAAAGATACCAGATCCAGACAGGATATAACAATGCATTAAAAAGTAATGTTCAATTAGTGTCCAGTCCAGCTAGTGGTCACACTTTTGATTGGATTTGAGCCATTGTTTTAGTTGTCCTTTAAAAGAAGCATATGTGGGGCATTCCCTTATTGTGGAGGGACTGTTCCACATGGATATAAATAAGATATACTCAATGTACATCTGTATTCAAAACGTAAGTTGCTAGATGAAAAGTAGCATACGGTCAAGTGTGTGTATTGAGCGAAATTTGTTTGAACATACAATGTAATAAGTTGGATTTAATTGTACAGAGCGGAACACATTTTCAATCATGTGGGACTCACACTGACTGGGATATTATTTAACGGCAATAGCGCCCCCTGTTGGCCCACTAAAGAATCCTAGCAAGCAGGGGTCTTATTCTAGTCGTTGAGCAGATGAGGTGGACCGGGCCCCTGAGGTCAGAGCACGGAGACATCTGGCCCTCAATGTTTCATATCAAACCCTATCTTTCTTTTTCAATCATTTTCAATTTGTTATGATTATGTGGACAGACTTTGACATAGCATGGCCTACCATGCTTGATGGACAGCGATGGTTAGCGATAATAATACAATATGAAGCATAATTATAACGATAGGCTAGCATCCATCCCTTTATTCGATTCATTTTAAATGCCATCTCATTACCAAATAAGGTAATGAGATGGATCTCCACATCACCGTCTCATCCCGTAACATTTATCATTTAAAACAATCCACCTCGTACCATATAAGGCTTGTTTTGAGAGGTGCTGAGGTCCCCTTGACGACAGCATCAGTGCCTCATTCAACTGAGACTCCACGCGGACACACGCTGCCCCAGGTTGTCTTTGCTGATTGTTGCTAATTGTTGCTAATTATTCGTTGGTTGATCATTATATCTACTTGACTCTACTTGTCGAAGAGGAAAGCAAACATCGGTGGCTGTTGCTCGAGACAGGTAAAATGAAATCTTAATCATAACTCTTGAATGTTACACCTTGGAAGTTTTCCTTGAGGTTGCGATGGAAACCTTTAATCAAATTATGAAACGATACAATTATTGGTCATGCATATGTAATAATCCCGATGAGTAACCCGATATTTACGGCCAACACTGAAACCTTATTTTAATCAATTATATTTTAAAAACAAACATCTGGTCGCCAGCTTCTTATTTGTTGTTCTTTGAACACGTGTTAGCGACCTGGACGTTGTGACGGCCGCAGGCTGCAGTGACCCTTTAAGGCCCAGTTGAGATTGCCTAGTGTGAGCACAGGCCAGCGGCACAGTGGGGGGCAATCGGACTTGTACGGTACAGGGCAACTATGGAGTGCGCCCTTAGAAAGGGTCAATGCAGCCTGCGGCCCGTTTTTTTTAAATGTAATTTATTAAAATAAGGTTTCAGTGTTGGCCGTAAATATCGGGTTACTCATCGGGATTATTAGATAAATGCAATCCCAAACTGGAATGAATGGAAGGCCTATCTAATGGCTACTTTATTGAACTCTGATTATATTTCATTCACAGAGTCAACATGGGCAAGAGGAGAGGAGCAGACATCCGGGACTTTGTTGGTGCTAAAAGAAGAGTAAGATGAGAAATGAGCTCAAGTCTTATAGATGATGAATCAGCTTGTATTTTCTGTGGTTATATATTGTGTTATATCGATCTACTTTACTTTTTCGTCATTTATTTTCTATTGGTAATTAGCTTAAACATTCCCACAGCATATTGTATACTGTGTGTGCAATACAATTAATAGTAATTCAAATAGTAATAGTTCAAAAGTTTGAACATGTGTTTAATAACTGCTTGTGTTTTCTTTTATTTATTGATTTTTGAATCAATCATGTATCATAATTATTTTCCCCATCATCATTAAAATATTGTGATATTATAAATAATTCTCATCTTTCTTCAAACAGCGCGCCATGGAGGAAGATGGAGGAGCAGCTGACCACCGCCCGGCCCCTTCTGTGGTTGTATCGCTAACACAGAGGGAACCCTCTTTCTCCCCCACTACATCTCTCCCCTCTTCTCCTGTCTCCCCCACATCTCTCCCCTCTTCTGCTGACTCCCCCACTACATCTCTCCCCTCTTCTCCTGTCTCCCCCACTACATCTCTCCCCTCTTCTCCTGACTCCCCCACTACATCTCTCCCCTCTTCTCCTGTCTCCCCCACTACATCTCTCCCCTTCTCCTGTCTCCCCCACTACATCTCTCCCCTCTTCTCCTGTCTCCCCCACTACATCTCTCCCCTCTTCTCCTGTCTCCCCCACTACATCTCTCCCCTTCTCCTGTCTCCCCCACTACATCTCTCCCCTTCTCCTGTCTCCCCCACTACATCTCTCCCCTCTTCTCCTTACTCCCCCACTACATCTCTCCCCTCTTCTCCTTACTCCCCCACTACATCTCTCCCCTCTTCATGTGTCTCCCCCACTACATCTCTCCCCTCTTCTCCTGACTCCCCCACTACATCTCTCCCCTCTTCTCCTGTCTCCCCCACTACATCTCTCCCCTCTTCTCCTGTCTCCCACACTACATCTCTCCCCTCTTCTCCTTACTCCCCCACTACATCTCTCCCCTCTTCTCCTGTCTCCCCCACTACATCTCTCCCCTCTTCCAGTGTCTGCCCCACTACATCTCTCCCCTCTTCTCCTGTCTCCCCCACTACATCTCTCCCCTCTTCCTGTGTCTCCCCCACTACATCTCTCCCCTCTTCCTGTGTCTCCCCCACTACATCCCTCCCTGTTTCTCATCGCCCCGCCTCTCTCTTCTCGTCCCCATCTTCTCCTGTCTCCACTGCCACATCCTTCCCAGTTCTGTTCCCTGCTCCTGTTCTTCTGTCCTCTGGTATCTCCCCAATAACTGTGTCTCCTTCTCCCTCCCTCCCCTCCTCTCCCTCTCCAACAGGAATCCTGAATCTTCCAGATGTCATCACCCCCAGCAGCAGCGATGTCTCCTCCCCACCAGTCTTCTCATCTCTGCAGCGGTACGTCACCGGGACAGGCTTTAGACATCAAATAGAAACCGATGAATGAGTGAATCCATTTTGCTAACAGGTGACGTTACTTTCCTCCTCATGGCTGTGTTTCCCTCTCTGTCCCCCTGGTCCCTGTGTGGTGCAGTCAGCCTCAGCGGGCCGAGAGCAGCCAGGTGCGGGCCTCCTCTGGAAGGAGAAAGACCCAGCAACGCCAGCAGGCCCGAGGGTAAGATACAGGAAGGACATCTCTGAAGCTGCTTCTTTAGAGAATAAACATGAATACAAGCAGCCTCTGTTTGGGGCCGCTGATGCCTTCACCCCCTTATAGTCCATAGTTGAAGGGGTTCTGGTTATATTTGTAGAGATTTACACTTCCAGCACATTGGTTGTCTCTTCTTTAAAACCTAATATTCCCTACTATATCCTACAGGCTGGTACATTGACTAATGATGTGGATGTGTTTTCTCCAGGCTGCCCAACATTGGCAACAGCTGCTTCCTGAACGCGGCCCTGCAGTGTCTCTACAGCCTGCCCTGCTTCTGCAGGGACATCACGGGGCAGGAGGACCTCTGGAGCCCCCGGGGAAGAACCACACTGAAGCTGCTGAGGTAGAGAACCAGACCCTTAGCCCTCACACTAGAGGACCAGACCCTTAGCCCTCACACTAGAGATCCAGACCCTTAACCCTCACACTAGAAGAGATCCAGACCCTTAGCCCTCACACTAGAGAACCAGACCCTTAGCCCTCACACTAGAGAACCAGACCCTTAGCCCTCACACTAGAGAACCAGACCCTTAGCCCTCACACTAGAAGAGAACCAGACCCTTAGCCCTCACACTAGAGGACCAGACCCTTAGCCCTCACACTAGAAGAGATCCAGACCCTTAGCCCTCACACTAGAAGAGATCAAGACCCTTAGCCCTCACACTAGAAGAGATCCAGACCCTTAGCCCTCACACACTACAGTACAGCTTGGACGATTTACTGTCAAATTGAATGCTCCACTGTACAATATTAAGTATACTTAATGCCCTTGGTCTTCGTATGCTGTTCTCCAGGTCCTTGGGGGAGCTCTATAAATCCCAGCAGGGTAAGGGCTCCTACAAAGGCAAGCGCCGTCTCCTGTGGTCCATCAAGAGCAGTCTGGCTGAGTTCAACGAGGAGTACAAGCATTGCTCTGAGCAGGTACAGCCGATGACTCCTTATCTCTTGGCTAATGCAGCGGTTGAGAAGTGAACACATGTCAACTGAAGTTGTGGTTTCTGACAGGATGCTCATGAGTTCCTGCTCCTCCTCTTCATGAAGATGAAGATGGAAGGTGAGACCCTGCAGGAGACCTCCACGTCACCCAGCTACATCTGCCCCGTCCAGAACTTTGAGTTCAGACTGCAGTGTGTCCGCACCTGCCTCAGGTAACGCTCGACTCACATAGTACCACTCTAGTGCCTCCGTCGTTCAATGATGGAAATCAGAGTCAATCACTGCTCCACTTTTGGCATCATGATGTGGTCTGCTGTGTAACGGTTTAAGATGTTCTGATCTCTGCCCGTCTTAAAGCTGTGGAGACAAGGTCTTCCAGGAGGAGGAGCAGAACCACCTGTCCCTGGACCTCCAGCCGTCGTTGACAGCCGGCCTCCAACTCTACTTCAAAGTCAGTACACCGTTGTGTTTAGGGCTGGAAATCTGAGCCTAAAAATAAAATCTGAGCCTGTAAAAAAAAAAGAAGTAGCTTTATAGATGCGTGTGTCGTTGTGAGATGCTTCATTAGATGCGTCAACAAAGTCTTCGCTCCGGGACATAATGTACACTTTACATGCATGTTCTTGCCTTTGACCTCAATGAATTAGTGCTTATATCTCCACCTTGAAAATGCCAACTTTTCATCGGATTGCTCCGGACTTGCCATTTGCTACTGCTTCATCGAATCTGTTTGGTGTGTGTGTGCGTGTGGCACGCGTATCCTGGCTTGTGTGTAAAAACACTGGCTCCGATTGGCTACCATGAAACATGACTGCCTTAGCCAATAATAATCGCTTATCCATTACGCTGGGCCACTGATACTCACGCAGCACTTTCCCTCAGCCTTCAGAGTTGGAGTGCACCTGCCGGCAGTGCTCCGGACGCCAGGCATCAGTGGTTCGGCATTTCCTCACTCTGCCAAGGTGAGCCCTGAACCGGAGTCTGTTGTCTCCCATGTTGCCTTGAAGCAGCCTTTTCATACGTGCGGGCGCGTGTGTGCATGCAGCCATCTGACGATGAACCGTGTGTGTGTGTGTGTCCACAGAGTGTTACTGCTCCACGTGAAGCGCTTCCACCATGACGGGGCGCGGTTGAGGAAGGTGACGGATGACGTCAGCGTTCCTCCGTGGCTGTCTCTGGCCTCCCTCGTCGGAGAGCAGGGTGCTGCAGCTGGGATGGACCCATTGAGGTAAGAGATGAGGAAAGCCTTAAACACTAAACACTAAATCATTTTAGTGTTTCACTTATGATCCTCAATATCCAATTAATCATGATGAATGGAATGTGTTGTAGAGCAAGTGATGGAGAGTGGGACATCGCACCTGGAGCCAAACCAAGTGCAAACACGGGTAAGAAAAGAGAGATTGAGATCTCATGCCTTACCGCTTGGGTTTGTCAGTTGTGTACAAAACATGATTGTTGGTATGTTTCTCAGCAGCAGTGGATCATCTTGACAGTGCAGGAGACAGGGACAGAGATCTTCAGGAAGGGCATGTGGTGAGAGGGGGCAGAGGGAGAGCTGTAGTACAAAGTGGGACAGAACATGGACAGATTCAAGTGAGGATGTAACAGAGAAGCTTGAAGCGTTTTTACACTGCCAAATATGCCTGTCCTAATTGAAACCTTTTCCCGGCATGGTCTGTGAGTTGACAGTGACCGAGGTAATATACAGTCTTGATTTCACACCCCAATGTCACCTCTGGAACCCTACACATATTGGGGGTTCCAGTTTCATGTAAATGCAATTAGACGACATTGCAGTATTAGGGGCAGGACCAGGGTAGAGGTGTTGCTGCGTTGTCTCTACAACAGAGACAACGCAGCGAAATCAACATGAGTAGTTCTACCTGGAGAGACGGTGAAATCGGCGAGCTGCTGAGCATCATGGGAGGGAAGGTGGTCGCAATTAACGAAGACTGAGAAAGATGGTACGATCTACGAAAGAAGCAAAGGAACTTTCCTTACCAGGCTTTCGTCAGGATAACAAACATGTGGTCAGCAAAATAGAGAATGTGTTGGCGTTTTTGCACTAGTAAATAGTTAATGGTGTTTGTAGCCTACACTCGATGTATTCTTCTCATTCTTGCATGCGAGTGGCTTGAATAACAAAAGAAAAATAAACATTGGGAGTATGCAAATTATTGGAAAGAGGTCTCCGTGCGTAGTCCCGCCTGCTCCAATGAACCCAGGAAGCCGGCTCCTTGACCAAGGGGGAATACACCCCTTCGGTTTCACACAGGCAAGACAGTGAAATTGTAACATCTGCCAAGCAGCGACCGCACCTGCTTGGCAGTGTAAAAATGCCCTCTGTTTCATCATGTGTTTAGGTAGAGTAGGGTAAGTGTTAGGTTCTCTGACAAATGAATCCTGTTTCTCTACAGAAGGACCACAGCAACCAGAGCGCCTACCGTGTGTCAGGGATGGTCTCTCACCTCGGGGAGAGCATCGACACCGGTAACTGAAGCTTTCATAGTGAAGAATGTACATCTGTACCTGGCACATGCGTTAGACACTAGACCCGTCCCGCGCTGGGAGACAGTGAGGTAATGGATGTCTTGTGTCCCCCAGGTCACTACATCAGTGACGTCGCTGCAGAGGACGGCGCCGGATGGTTCACCCTCAACGACGCCTGCGTGACGCCTGCGGAGACGCTGGTCCTGAGGACCAGAGAGAAGACTGCCTACATTTTGTTTTACGTCCTCAGGTGATACTTTAAACGTTACTCTCTACAACAGCCAATGCAACTTTTTAAACTCAAAGTGTGTTTTACTCACTGAACTTACTGAAAGACTGACTCCTTATTGTCTTATTCCACCAGCGGAGCAGGAGAGGGAGACCAGGAGCCGTCTGGAGCCCAGAGAGACGGAGACCTGTGAGGCCCAGGAGAGCGTCTGATTGGTGGAGCCTCTACAGCCCCCTCTAGGGGCCCTCAGCCCCCCTCTACAGCCCCCTCTAGGGGCCCTAAGCCCTCCTCTACGGCCCCCTCTAGGGGCCCTCAGCCCCCCTCTACGGCCCCCTCTAGGGGCCCTCAGCCCCCCTCTACGGCCCCCTCTAGGGGCCCGCAGCCCCCCTCGGTGGACGCTAAGGCTGATCATAATGAGGATCACATTATTATTTTGTATAATAATAATAATAATGAGGAGCACATTATTACTATGTATAATATTATATTATACATAGTATTATTAATATATATATTATCAGGGATGGGCATCTTAAGATATTTTCTTGATCAATCATCGATAAAAATTACCAATCAATTATCGATTGAATCGTTATCTTTCTATAGGCTATTTAAAAAATTCCCGGTGGTAGACAATTCTAAATACTGCATGTTTTTCTCAATGATGCCTATGCAGTGCTTGTAAATGACGAACAATGTGCTCTTAAACACAGGAAACAATTCAAAAAGACAAAATCTATATTATAGAATAAGAACTTATCGCCAACAATAATCATACAAACCAATTTAAGGGAACAACTACTAAACAATAACAAATGTAGGCCTAAGCGGTACTCGTAAAAGCCAAACAATGAACCTTTGGTGCTCTTAAATGTTTGGAAACAATTCAAAAAGACAATATCTTTATTCTTATTCAAATAATAACCGCAACACAACCTCCTTTTGACTGATAAAAATATCACATTATCTACAAAATTCTTATCGATCAATTATCGATTAATCATGCCCATCCCTAATTATTATTATGTATGTATGTATAATAATAATAATAATAATAATAATAATAATAATATTGAGGATCACATTATTATAATGTATAATAATACTGAGGATCATATTATGTATAATATGATAACTGTGAATAATATATAAACTGTATATATATAATAATATAATAGCACTGTATATAATGTAACTAAAAATAAGATAACCTGTGGAACTAATATATGATAATTTGGCTCTGGTTTATATTCTTCTAAATTAATGTGTTTGATGTATAAATAATATAATAACAATTAAAACGTTCATGATAGTAATACTAATATAATTTCAATAATATAATGAATAATAATAATCACCAGAGTAAATCATAATAACATAGGTCATTAATAAATGTGTTTACTTGTCATCTCCTGTGTTTGGTCCGTTTCTTCAGTCTCCAGCCTCACCCTTTAATCACATCAACCACACAACACAGGTTTACATCGACCACATCTCTGCATCGTTTGAGCAGTAGATTTGAGGAACATCCAAACAACAATCAAAGATCAAAATACATCATTTCCTCGGATTAGTTACCAGGACTTAAAATGGCTCTCCCATGAAAAGGCGGTATGGACGTTGAAAACATGTCCTACCAACCGATTGATTTGACTTTATAGATAGTAGCCGACCAGCAGAGGCCGCCGTGTTGTTTGTGTGGGCCGTCAGAAGCTGTGAGTGGCAGTAGATGGATCTGGTTCGAGTTGACGGTGGAGAGTTACGGGTTTGACCGCCGCTCCAGGGTCGAAGGTTGTGGAGACACGAGTTAGTCATCGTAGCTAACAAGCTTCATGGAGACTTTTCTGTGTTTATCAGTGAACTGCTTACAATTAATATGCTAAACAGTCTGACGACTTGTGTTTGATAATCTTTTTAGGTGAACCGACTGTACCTGATTCCGTATCTTCAAATATAAAACGGTTGGCTTAAATCAAGCGATCTGATTGGTTCCCAACTGTTGTATAATGAGTTCAGTATCACTCCGCGCCTAACTTGAACTGTTGTTTATTTATATATAAAAGCAATAGCATGGTTCACTGAAGCCTAAAAAACATGTTGATTGATGGAGAGGGTGGAAATGTTGTAAAGCAATAGGCACACAGTGCCAGAGTGAACAGAGTGAACTCGACAGTAGGCTAAATTGCCGGTGAACCAAGCTACCGTCTTTAGCCTTCTCTCTGAAGGACGCTACAGTGTGTTGCATAGCAACCGCCGTACACTTTGCCGGCAGCCAGGAGGGACTACTTTTTTGTATTCGTTAAAAAAAATGCTTTTCCGACTTTCTAGCTTTTTCAAAATTGAGGGTGTCTATGACTTTCATTTCGCCATACTTACGTAACTGTTTTATAAAAGCAATAGATCACTTCAGTCAGTGGTATACGTTCATTATACCACAGTTAAGGGGGTCGCCGGACAACGCCCCTTAACTGTGGTATAATGAGCGTATACCACAGCCTGTCGTGATCTATTGCTTAAATATACCATATTCCCAGTGCATCAAAATCAGCTATTTTCTGTCTGAATTACTGCATTGAACAGACAACTGCCGACTCTTGTAGCCTACCTGTGGCGGTGAGGGTCTGGGGGTCATGGGGGTTGCAGATGTGGCCAGCCGCCAGAGCCAGAACGGTGCTGCCACCATGAGGTGAAATTGAGAAATTGCAACTTCAACTTTTACGAATGAAAAATTTCGTTTGGAAGTTGGAGAAATGAATAAAACATTTAACATTTACGTAAGTTAGCCGCGGCCCACATAAGATCTAACCCCTTGGACATGCCTGGCCTAACAGAATGAATCCGTATAGCCAGCAGAACAGAAACAACATCCTTAGAGCGGACTATGGACCTTTGAGGCATAGGACAGAAGAAGAGTATGTTTTTATTACATGTAATGAGATACAACTGCCTAAAGTGAAATCAGAACAGTAATCTTTCATTATACCATATCACAAAAATGACTAATGAAAACATGACAAATCAAACGATTTTCCCAATATAAACAATTTATTTGTACAAACATTCAGTAAAAAGCATCCCCATGTGTACTGGGACAGTAAACAGTTCTCTACATACAGGCATCTGGCCTGGCCATGGTCAACATCACTGGTGCATCACTGGTGATGACATCGCACGGCCGATGTCCCTTTATGACCAGCGGCGGATCTAGAGTTTTATACATGGGGTGGCCAAGGCTACTTCAGGGGGTCCGTAGACCATGACAGAAAATGTGTGTGTAACCCTATGGCATCTAAGGAGCCTGAATGAATCCTATGATTGCTGATTAGAGGTAGAACACAGTTCTACAATGTGGCAGATCGTGTGGTCCACTAGGGTTACTTCACTACAATGATTTAACATACTATGAATAGCCAGTATCTCTGCCTCGGAACTGCAGCTCAATTTCTTTCTAACACACGCACGCACGCACGCACGCACGGCCAATGCAAGTGCCATGACATTTTAAACACACACCTGGAGTTATGGTATTAATGTATAAGTTATTTATTACAGATTGATGAGGGTTACCCCCCTAGCCCGAACCTTGAACCTAACCCACCACAACCCCTATGGTAATGCTATTAATGTTTATTACTGCATTAACTAATGCTAGTTAATGGTTAATTTATTTACCACTTATTGTAAAGTGTTACCCAGTCATGTACTCTACTTCGATGGTTACGACATTAAGGCTATTAATCAAAATCTCGACGGGGAAAATGAATGGTATTTTTACTTCCGGCACCACACTGTTGCGCTCTATACAGATATATATATATTCAATGTATATCTAATGTATTCATGGTGGACCATCAGTGGCTCTTTAATATAGATAGATAATGGTGGACTGTAACCATCAGTGGCTCTTTAATATAATAATAATAATAATAAATGCTTTATTTTTTAATAGGGACAGTGCACATTAATGAACATCTCTGTAAACATGCCGGATTATAGCAGAGTTGCTAATTTGCATCTGTAGTCCCTAATAAAATAAATATAAAAAGTACAAACAGAAGAGACAGCAAATAAATAGATAAAATACAAATAGAAGAGACAGCAAATAAATAGATAAAATACAACATAGAGGAGACAACACACACAGCACAATACATTACACAATCATAAAGATACCAGATCCAGACAGGATATAACAATGCATTAAAAAGTAACGTTCAATTAGTGTCCAGTCCAGCTAGTGGTCACACTTTTGATTGGATTTGATTGTTTTAGTTGTCCTTTAAAAGAAGAATATGTGGGGCATTCCCTTATGGTGGAGGGAAGACTGTTCCAGATGTCCCCCCCCACAACAGACAACACGTTCCTCCCATACGTGGTGCGCCTGTGGGGAATCTCAGTCTCCTCTATCGTGAGCCCTGGTGCTCATACCTCTCAGAGTCTTTTTCTTTAAGAACTCATTCAGCGGTGGTGGAGCAAGGCATGGAGACTTTTATATATGAAACAGGCAAACCTAAAAGTTTTAAAATTTTCGAAACTTAAAACATTGTATTTTGTAAGGGTCTTGCAGATATGGAAGGACAAGGGCTTTTTATAGTCTTTAGGGCTTATAGAGAGATTCTCAATAGATATAGATATATACTCAATGTATTTATCTAATGTATTCATGGATATAAATAAGATATACTCAATGTACATCTGTATTCAAAACGTAAGTTGCTAGATGAAAAGTAGCATACGGTCAAGTGTGTGTATTGAGCGAAATTCCACATTTGTTTGAACATACAATGTAATAAGTTGGATATTAATTGTACAGAGCGGAACACATTTTCAATCATGTGGGACTCACACTGACTGGGATATTATTTAATGGCAATAGCGCCCCCTGTTGGCCCACTAAAGAATCCTAGCAAGCAGGGGTCTTATTCTAGTAGTGGAGCAGATGAGGTGGACCGGGCCCCTGAGGTCAGAGCACGGAGACATCTGGCCCTCAATGTTTCATATCAAACCCTATCTTTCTTTTTCAATCATCTTCAATTTGTTATGATTATGTGGACAGACTTTGACATAGCATGGCCTACCATGCTTGATGGACAGCGATGGTTAGCGATAATAATACAATATGAAGCATAATTATAACGATAGGCTAGCATCCATCCCTTTATTCGATTCATTTTAAATGCCATCTCATTACAAAATAAGGTAATGAGATGGATCTCCACATCGCCGTCTCATCCCGTAACACTTATCATTTAAAACAATCCATCTCGTACCATATAAGGCTTGTTTTGAGAGGTGCTGAGGTCCCCTTGACGACAGCATCAGTGCCTCATTCAACTGAGACTCCACGCGGACACACGCTGCCCCAGGTTGTCTTTGCTGATTGTTGCTAATTGTTGCTAATTATTCGTTGGTTGATCATTATATCTACTTGACTCTACTTGTCGAAGAGGAAAGCAAACATCGGTGGCTGTTGCTCGAGACAGGTAAAATGAAATCTTAATCATAACTCTTGAATGTTACACCTTGGAAGTTTTCCTTGAGGTTGCGATGGAAACCTTTAATCAAATTATGAAACGATACAATTATTGGTCATGCATTTATGTAATAATCCCGATGAGTAACCCGATATTTACGGCCAACACTGAAACCTTATTTTAATCAATTATATTTTAAAAACAAACATCTGGTCGCCAGCTTCTTATTTGTTGTTCTTTGAACACGTGTTAGCGACCTGGACGTTGTGACGGCCGCAGGCTGCAGTGACCCTTTAAGGCCCAGTTGAGATTGCCTAGTGTGAGCACAGGCCAGCGGCACAGTGGGGGGCAATCGGACTTGTACGGTACAGGGCAACTATGGAGTGCGCCCTTAGAAAGGGTCAATGCAGCCTGCGGCCCGTTTTTTAAATGTAATTTATTAAAATAAGGTTTCAGTGTTGGCCGTAAATATCGGGTTACTCATCGCAGTGCCGGCGGCAAGGTGGGGCATTTGTGGGCCGTGCCCCCCCTAGCACAGTCAGGCACAAAAAAAAAAATCCCTTTTAGTTATAATTATTATTATTATAATAAATGTGCAAACTGTAACTTCAATTAAATAAAAGGAATACAAGGGGAAATCGCATAATTTTGGTTGTACATGCCAGGTTCGGTCAATGCTCATTGGTTGCTGAGTAAACTTGTTACATTTGCGCGCAAAATCCAAATTGCCGCTTGTTTCAGCAGTAGGCCTACTCGTCGCCTGCAACTCTTCTGACGGTAAGCCTTTGGTTTATTTCACTTATTGCTCATTATAAGGCTTACTAAGCAGGTGGATTGTTGATGGTTGTTTGCTGGGTCTATTTGCATTTGTGTTTAGTAGGCTACGTGACTGCAGTATGGCGTTGGGTCAGTTCTGCCTGGTGCGTGGTTACTTTTTGCCCGAACGCAGTGCTTCTGTCAGCGGTCCTGATGTTGTCCAGGGGTGTTTCTGATGAGTGTGGAGGCTGTTGTCTAATGTTTATAACCTGATGTTGTCCAGGGGTGTTTTTGATGAATGTGAAAATATATATCTGACTTATCATACCTGTGTAACTATTGCATTTATTAGCGTGTTTAGCGCCCTCCGCCTTTTATTATCGTATTTGTGCGGTGCTTCTGTCAGCGGTCCTGATGTTGTCCGTGTTTTTGATGAGTGTGGAGGCTGTTGTCCAATGTTTTGACCAGTGGCAGGCCTTTTTGTTTTTGGTGCATAAACTGTTGAGAGGTAAATAAACTATATCTGACTTATCATACCTGTGTAACTATTGCATTAATTAGCGCGTTTAGTGCCCTCCGCCTTGTATTATCGTCTTTGTGCGTGTGAATGTGTAATGGCTGCATGCATAGCCTCAACAACAAGAACACAATATTGTAGATAATAATAAAAATACTACTACTACTACTACTACTAATAGTAATAATGATAATAATAAATAATTAGCCTAATACTAGTAAAGAAAAACGTGTGCATTTCTGCTGTGTTTGACTCCACTGCGTTAAAATATTTCTCAAACGAAAGTGCCCCCCCTACTGGTGACCTGTGCCCCTCCAGTAGATGTGCTCTGGCGCCGACTCTGACTCATCGGGATTATTACATAAATGCAATCCAAAACTGGAATGAATGGAAGGTCTATCTAATGGCTACTTTCTTGAACTCTGATTATATTTCATTCACAGAGTCAACATGGGCAAGAGGAGAGGAGCAGACATTCGGGACTTTGTTGGTGCTAAAAGAAGAGTAAGATGAGAAATTAGCTCAAGTCTTATAGATGACGAATCAGCTCGTATTTTCTGTGGTTATATATTGTGTTATATCGATCTACTTTACTTTTTTGTCATTTATTTTCTATTGGTAATTAGCTTAAACATTCCCACAGCATATTGTATACTGTGTGTGCAATACAATAATTAATAGTAATTCAAATAGTAATAGTTCAAAAGTTTGAACATATGTTTAATAACTACTTGTGTTTTCTTTTATTTATTGATTTTTGAATCAATCATGTATCATAATTATTTTCCCCATCATCATTAAAATATTGTGATATTATAAATAATTCTCATCTTTCTTCAAACAGCGCGCCATGGAGGAAGATGGAGGAGCAGCTGACCACCGCCCGGCCCCTTCTGTGGTTGTATCGCTAACACAGAGGGAACCCTCTTTCTCCCCCACTACATCTCTCCCCTCTTCTCCTGTCTCCCCCACATCTCTCCCCTCTTCTCCTTACTCCCCCACTACATCTCTCCCCTCTTCTCCTGACTCCCCCACTACATCTCTCCCCTTCTCCTGTCTCCCCCACTACATCTCTCCCCTCTTCTCCTGTCTCCCCCACTACATCTCTCCCCTCTTCTCCTTACTCCCCCACTACATCTCTCCCCTTCTCCTGTCTCCCCCACTACATCTCTCCCCTCTTCTCCTGTCTCCCCCACTACATCTCTCCCCTCTTCTCCTGACTCCCCCACTACATCTCTCCCCTCTTCTCCTGACTCCCCCACTACATCTCTCCCCTCTTCCCCTGTCTCCCCCACTACATCTCTCCCCTTCTCCTGTCTCCCCCACTACATCTCTCCCCTCTTCTCCTTACTCCCCCACTACATCTCTCCCCTCTTCTCCTTACTCCCCCACTACATCTCTCCCCTCTTCATGTGTCTTCCCCACTACATCTCTCCCCTCTTCTCCTGTCTCCCCCACTGCATCTCTCCCCTCTTCCAGTGTCTGCCCCACTACATCCCTCCCCTCTTCTCCTGTCTCCCCCACTACATCTCTCCCCTCTTCCTGTGTCTCCCCCACTACATCTCTCCCCTCTTCCTGTGTCTCCCCCACTACATCCCTCCCTGTTTCTCATCGCCCCGCCTCTCTCTTCCCGTCCCCATCTTCTCCTGTCTCCACTGCCACATCCTTCCCAGTTCTGTTCCCTGCTCCTGTTCTTCTGTCCTCTGGTATCTCCCCAATAACTGTGTCTCCTTCTCCCTCCCTCCCCTCCTCTCCCTCTCCAACAGGAATCCTGAATCTTCCAGATGTCATCACCCCCAGCAGCAGCAGCGATGTCTCCTCCCCACCAGTCTTCTCATCTCTGCAGCGGTACGTCACTGGGACAGGCTTTAGACATCAAATAGAAACCGATGAATGAGTGAATCCATTTTGCTAACAGGTGACGTTACTTTCCTCCTCATGGCTGTGTTTCCCTCTCTGTCCCCCTGGTCCCTGTGTGGTGCAGTCAGCCTCAGCGGGCCGAGAGCAGCCAGGTGCGGGCCTCCTCTGGAAGGAGAAAGACCCAGCAACGCCAGCAGGCCCGAGGGTAAGATACAGGAAGGACATCTCTGAAGCTGCTTCTTTAGAGAATAAACATGAATACAAGCAGCCTCTGTTTGGGGCCGCTGATGCCTTCACCTTATAGTCCATAGTTGAAGGGGTTCTGGTTATATTTGTAGAGATTTACACTTCCAGCACATTGGTTGTCTCTTCTTTAAAACCTAATATTCCCTACTATATCCTACAGGCTGGTACATTGACTAATGATGTGGATGTGTTTTCTCCAGGCTGCCCAACATTGGCAACAGCTGCTTCCTGAACGCGGCCCTGCAGTGTCTCTACAGCCTGCCCTGCTTCTGCAGGGACATCACGGGGCAGGAGGACCTCTGGAGCCCCCGGGGAAGAACCACACTGAAGCTGCTGAGGTAGAGAACCAGACCCTTAGCCCTCATACTAGAGAACCAGACCCTTAGCCCTCATACTAGAGAACCAGACCCATAGCCCTCACACTAGAGAACCAGACCCTTAGCCCTCATACTAGAGAACCAGACCCATAGCCCTCACACTAGAGAACCAGACCCTTAGCCCTCACACTAGAGGACCAGACCCTTAGCCCTCACACTAGGGGACCAGACCCTTAGCCCTCACTCTAGAGAACCAGACCCATAGCCCTCACACTAGAGAACCAGACGTTTAGCCCTCACACTAGAAGAGATCCAGACCCTTAGCCCTCACACTAGAGGACCAGACCCTTAGCCCTCACACTAGAAGAGATCCAGACCCTTAGCCCTCACACTAGAGAACCAGACCCTTAGCCCTCACACTAGAGGACCAGACCCTTAGCCCTCACACTAGAGGACCAGACCCTTAGCCCTCACACTAGAGGACCAGACCCTTAGCCCTCACACTAGAGAACCAGACCCTTAGCCCTCACACTAGAGAACCAGACCCTTAGCCCTCACACTAGAAGAGATCAAGACCCTTAGCCCTCACACACTACAGTACAGCTTGGACGATTTACTGTCAAATTGAATGCTCCACTGTACAATATTAAGTATACTCAATGCCCTTGGTCTTCGTATGCTGTTCTCCAGGTCCTTGGGGGAGCTCTATAAATCCCAGCAGGGTAAGGGCTCCTACAAAGGCAAGCGCCGTCTCCTGTGGTCCATCAAGAGCAGTCTGGCTGAGTTCAACGAGGAGTACAAGCATTGCTCTGAGCAGGTACAGCCGATGACTCCTTATCTCTTGGCTAATGCAGCGGTTGAGAAGTGAACACATGTCAACTGAAGTTGTGGTTTCTGACAGGATGCTCATGAGTTCCTGCTCCTCCTCTTCATGAAGATGAAGATGGAAGGTGAGACCCTGCAGGAGACCTCCACGTCACCCAGCTACATCTGCCCCGTCCAGAACTTTGAGTTCAGACTGCAGTGTGTCCGCACCTGCCTCAGGTAACGCTCGACTCCGTTGAATGGATTATTCATGTCACATAGTACCACTCTAGTGCCTCCGTCGTTCAATGATGGAAATCAGAGTCAATCACTGCTCCACTTTTGGCATCATGATGTGGTCTGCTGTGTTGTAACGGTTTAAGATGTTCTGATCTCTGCCCGTCTTAAAGCTGTGGAGACGAGGTCTTCCAGGAGGAGGAGCAGAACCACCTGTCCTTGGACCTCCAGCCGTCGTTGACAGCCGGCCTCCAACTCTACTTCAAAGTCAGTACACCGTTGTGTTTAGGGCTGGAAATCGGAGCCTAAAAATAAAATCGGAGCCTGTAAAAAAAAAAGAAGTAGCTTTATAGATGCGTGTGTCGTTGTGAGATGCTTCATTAGATGCGTCAACAAAGTCTTCGCTCCGGGACATAATGTACACTTTACATGCATGTTCTTGCCTTTGACCTCAATGAATTAGTGCTTATATCTCCACCTTGAAAATGCCAACTTTTCGTCGGATTGCTCCGGACTTGCCATTTGCTACTGCTTCATCGAATCTGTTTGGTGTTCGTGTGTGCGTGCGTGTGCGTGTGGCACGCGTATCCTGGCGTGTGTGTAAAAACACTGGCTCCGATTGGTTACCATGAAACATGACTCTGCCTTAGCCAATAATAATCGCTTATCCATTACGCTGGGCCACTGATACTCACGCAGCACTTTCCCTCAGCCTTCAGAGTTGGAGTGCACCTGCCGGCAGTGCTCCGGACGCCAGGCATCAGTGGTTCGGCATTTCCTCACTCTGCCAAGGTGAGCCCTGAACCGGAGTCTGTTGTCTCCCATGTTGCCTTGAAGCAGCCTTTTCATACGTGCGGGCGCGTGTGTGCATGCAGCCCTCTGACGATGAACCGTGTGTGTGTGTGTGTCCACAGAGTGTTACTGCTCCACGTGAAGCGCTTCCACCATGACGGGGCGCGGTTGAGGAAGGTGACGGATGCCGTCAGCGTTCCTCCGTGGCTGTCTCTGGCCTCCCTCGTCGGAGAGCAGGGTGCTGCAGCTGGGATGGACCCATTGAGGTAAGAGATGAGGAAAGCCTTAAACACTAAACACTAAATCATTTTAGTGTTTCACTTATGATCCTCAATATCCAATTAATCATGATGAATGGAATGTGTTGTAGAGCAAGTGATGGAGAGTGGGACATCGCACCTGGAGCCAAACCAAGTGCAAACACGGGTAAGAAAAGAGAGATTGAGATCTCATGCCTCACCGCTTGGGTTTGTCAGTTGTGTACAAAACATGATTGTTGGTATGTTTCTCAGCAGCAGTGGATCATCTTGACAGTGCAGGAGACAGGGACAGAGATCTTCAGGAAGGGCATGTGGTGAGAGGGGGCAGAGGGAGAGCTGTAGTACAAAGTGGGACAGAACATGGACAGATTCAAGTGAGGATGTAACAGAGAAGCTTGAAGCGTTTTTACACTGCCAAATATGCCTGTCCTAATTGAAACCTTTTCCCGGCATGGTCTGCGAGTTGACAGTGACCGAGGTAATATACAGTCTTGATTTCACACCCCAATGTCACCTCTGGAACCCTACACATATTGGGGGTTCCAGTTTCATGTAAATGCAATTAGACGACATTGCGGTACTAGGGGCAGGACCTGGGTAGAGGTGTTGCTGCGTTGTCTCTACAACAGAGACAACGCAGCAAAATCAACATGAGTAGTTCTACCTGGAGAGACGGTGAAATCGGCGAGCTGCTGACCATCATGGGAGGGAAGGTGGTCGCAATTAACGAAGACTGAGAAAGATGGTACGATCTACGAAAGAAGCAAAGGAACTTTCCTTACCAGGCTTTCGTCAGGATAACAAACATGTGGTCAGCAAAATGGAGAATGTGTTGCCGTTTTTGCACTAGTAAATAGTTAATGGCGTTTGTAGCCTACACTCTATGTATTCTTCTCATTCTTGCATGCGAGTGGCTTGAATAACAAAAGAAAACGAAACATTGGGAGTATGCAAATTATTGGAAAGAGGTCTCCGTGCGTAGTCCCGCCTGCTCCAATGAACCCAGGAAGCCGGCTCCTTGACCAAGGGGGAATACACCCCTTCGGTTTCACACAGGCAAGACAGTGAAATTGCAACATCTGCCAAGCAGCGACCGTATCTGCTTGGCAGTGTAAAAATGCCCTCTGGTTCATCATGTGTTTAGGTAGAGTAGGGTAAGTGTTAGGTTCTCTGACAAATGAATCCTGTTTCTCTACAGAAGGACCACAGCAACCAGAGCGCCTACCGTCTGTCAGGGATGGTCTCTCACCTCGGGGAGAGCATCGACACCGGTAACTGAAGCTTTCATAGTGAAGAATGTACATCTGTACCTGGCACATGCGTTAGACACTAGACCCGTCCCGCGCTGGGAGACAGTGAGGTAATGGATGTCTTGTGTCCCCCAGGTCACTACATCAGTGACGTCGCTGCAGAGGACGGCGCCGGATGGTTCACCCTCAACGACGCCTGCGTGACGCCTGCGGAGTCGCTGGTCCTGAGGACCAGAGAGAAGACTGCCTACATTTTGTTCTACGTCCTCAGGTGATACTTTAAACGTTACTCTCTACAACAGCCAATGCAACTTTTTAAACTCAAAGTGTGTTTTACTCACTGAACTTACTGAAAGACTGACTCCTTATTGTCTTATTCCACCAGCGGAGCAGAAGAGGGAGACCAGGAGCCGTCTGGAGCCCAGAGAGACGGAGACCTGTGAGGCCCAGGAGAGCGTCTGATTGGTGGAGCCTCTACAGCCCCCTCTAGGGGCCACGCCCTGCGGCCCCCCTCTACAGCCCCCTCTAGGGGCCCTAAGCCCCCCTCTACAGCCCCCTCTAGGGGCCACGCCCTGCGGCCCCCCTCTACAGCCCCCTCTAGGGGCCCTCAGCCCCCCTCTACGGCCCCCTCTAGGGGCCCTCAGCCCCCCTCTACAGCCCCCTCTACAGCCCCCTCTAGGGGCCCTCAGCCCCCCTCTACGGCCCCCTCTAGGGGCCCTCAGCCCCCCTCTACAGCCCCCTCTAGGGGCCCTCAGCCCCCCTCTACGGCCCCCTCTAGGGGCCCTCAGCCCCCCTCTACAGCCCCCTCTAGGGGCCCTCAGCCCCCCTCTACGGCCCCCTCTAGGGGCCCTCAGCCCCCCTCTAGGGGCCCTCAGCCCCCCTCTACAGCCCCCTCTAGGGGCCCTCAGCCCCCCTCTACAGCCCCCTCTAGGGGCCCTCAGCCCCCCTCTGTGGACGCTAAGGCTGATCATAATGAGGATCACATTATTATTTTGTATAATAATAATAATAATAATAATGAGGAGCACATTATTACAATGTATAATAATAATAATATTATTATTATCAGGGATGGGCATCTTAAGATATTTTCTTGATCTATCATCGATAAAAATGACCAATCAATTATCGATTGAATCGTTATCTTTCTATAGGCTATTTAAAAGATTTCCGGTGGTAGACAATTCTAAATACTGCATGTTTTTCTCAATGGTGCCTATGCAGTGCTTGTAAATGACGAACAATGTGCTCTTAAACACAGGAAACAATTCAAAAAGACAAAATCTGTATTATAGAATAAGAACTTATCGCCAACAATAATCATACAAACCAATTTAAGGGAACAACTACTAAATAATAACAAATGTAGGTCTAAGCGGTACTCGTAAAAGCCAAACAATGAACCTTTGGTGCTCTTAAATGTTTGGAAACAATTCAAAAAGACAATATCTTTATTCTTATTCAAATAATAACCGCAACACAACCTCCTTTTGACTGATAAAAATATCACATGATCGACAAAATTCTTAATGATCAATTATCAATTAATCATGCCCATCCCTAATTATTATTATGTATGTATAATAATAATAATAATAATAATAATAATGAGGATCACATTATTATGTATACTAATAATAATATTGAGGATCACATTATTATAATGTATAATAATACTGAGGATCATATTATGTATAATATGATAACTGTGAATAATATATCAACTGTATATATATAATAATATAATAGCACTGTATATAATGTAACTAAAAATAAGATAACCTGTGGAACTAATATATTATAATTTGGCTCTGGTTTATATTCTTCTAAATTAACGTGTTTGATGTATAAATAATATAATAACAATTAAAACGTTCATGATAGTAATACTAATATAATTTCAATAATATAATCAATAATAATAATCACCAGAGTAAATCATAATAACATAGGTCATTAATAAATGTGTTTACTTGTCATCTCGTGTGTTTGGTCCGTTTCTTCAGTCTCCAGCCTCACCCTTTAATCACATCAACCACACAACACAGGTTTACATCGACCACATCTCTGCATCGTTTGAGCAGCAGATTTGAGGAACATCCAAACAACAATCAAAGATCAAAATACATAATTTCCTCGGATTAGTTACCAGGACTTAAAATGGCTCTCCCATGAAAAGGCGGTATGGACGTTGAAAACATGTCCTACCAACCGATTGATTTGACTTTATAGATAGTAGCCTACCAGCAGAGGCCGCCGTGTTGTTGTGTGGGCCGTCAGAAGCTGTGAGTGGCAGTAGACGGATCTGGTTCGAGTTGACGGTAGAGAGTTACGGGTTTGACTGCCGCTCCAGGGTCGAAGGTTGTGGAAACACGAGTTACGGGTCGCCTGGAGCGCACCGTGATATCGGACCAACACACAACAACCACAGTCATCGTAGCTAACAAGCTTCATGGAGACTTTCTGTGTTTATCAGTGAACTGCTTACAATTAATATGCTAAACAGTCTGACGACTTGTGTTTAATAATCTTTTTAGGTGAACCGACTGTACCTGATTCCGTATCTTCAAATGTACCATATTCCCAGTGCATCAAAATCAGCTATTTTCTGTCTGAATTTCTGCGTTCAACAGACAACTGCCGACTCTTGTCGCCTACCTGTGGCGGTGAGGGTCTGGGGGTCATGGGGGTCGCAGATGTGGCTAGCCGCCAGAGCCAGGAGATGAGGAGTCGCTCTGTACACTTCTGGACCAACACGCTTCCCATCTGTTAAATACTGATCTTTGTGAATGTGAGATCAAATATAACATATAGTAGGACTACTGCTGCATATTGAACTCAGTTGAAGAGTAAAGAAGACTTGACCTCAGTTGAAGAGTAAAGAAGAATTCTTTACACTGAGTTGCCACCAGAGGTCGCTGTTCTCACACAGATGTCGCTAGTGGAATTATTATATTATTTGGGGATCACGTAATAGGCCTACAGACTAAAAAGGTTTATAATAAAATACTACTGGCTGTCCCAATAAATTGGAAGCCCTCAAGTGTGTCTTCAATGTAAGTATGCAGTGTAACGATGTTGGCTATAGGCCTACACGACCAGTGCGCTAGAACAGTGGCTCCCGACCTTTGAATTAAGGTGTAGACCACTACATCATTTGTCATCCAGACCTTTCGGGACCACCACCTCTAACGTTAAGAAATATAGATAAAAAGCCTACACATGCAGTGGCAGAGCACAGTGCCAGCTCCCCCTTTAAACACCAGTGCTGCAGGAAGGCTATAGCCAGTGGGAAACGGTGGACGGGAAAGTCAGCCAACGCTATGCTCCCAGTGTTAATTCAGCAAAACAAAGCATCACAATACAACATTGGAAAACATTACTATGGAAAAAATATGATGGAATCCTCTGACAACACTATTTTTTAAAATAATATGCCATAATACTACTACTGAACAATATATGCATAATGTAGACCTACTTATTTTCAATTATCTAAGGTATATTTCAAGAATGAAGTACAAAGTAGGCTACACCTGCTGTAACGTTCCTAGGCCTACCCCAGCAGGTTAAACAATCACTGCGCTAAAACATTCAGCCTTCTCACACGCCTGGGCGGTAGGTGTGGCTAAATCTTAACGTCCGCTGTCTTTTTTCCAAGACGCGACTATTCGCGCTAGGATCAAGGCTGAAGTTGCTGAGTAATTTCTCAGTCAGAAAGTGAGGTTGGATGGTATTAAATGCTGTGGAGAAATCAACAAAGAGTAACCTCGCATGATCGCCACTCTTCTCCAGATGTGTGTAAAGAAGATTAAGTAGGGTGATGGTGTCTTCCTCTTTATAAAGCCATATAATGTGACTAATATTAATATAATGTAATATGAGCAAAGTTCCACTAGGCCTACTTGTTCATGAAGAACTTTGTATGTGACAAATGAAAAAACGGAAACTAATATATTAAGAGCATCCCCGAAATAAGATTGGACAAACACTGTTATATGAGCTGTTTATTAACATGTTTCCGGTCCAAATGAGTTCCCGTTGACTCTCCTAGCCGGCAGCCAGCAGGGCAGTATTAGTTCTGATGTGTACTGGGATGAACAGAGATGTGGCTTTGAGCCCTAGCTGCTTATGGAGTTGGGATGGGGGTCATTCCTCTACCTGACAGATTACCTCTCCTAGGGGTGACTATAAGGTATGGCTGACCTGAAGTGTACTTGGATTGATCTATTGTTTTTTTGTTTCTTTGGCAAATGATGTCACTGTGGTCTTACTTCTATAGAAATAGTTGGTGGTCAAATGTTAGTATTCAATCTCATTGTTATTATTATTCTTTTTTTAAAGTAAAAGCCTCTCATTACATTATTCAAATGTCAGGTTAGTAGGACTAAGTGAGAGACTAAACCCATCCTCACAAGTCAGACAACGTTCCATCAATCAAAAGAGCGTTTTAGTCAGTAAATCAATATTGTAACTCTTCATGGATTGACCAAAATCCCCAAGGGACGCCAGACGTCTATTCAACACTAAGCCATAATTGAGTCTGTGCTACATGTCACCACTTGGTGTCACTATTGTCAATCCTTTTCTGGGATCCCCACCACAGCTACATGTCTCGTCACACAATGGAATGCCAGGGAGGATCTTTAATATCTTTATACCACAACGGCTGATGATAGCACCATGCCACCACATTTATTTTGATCTGTTTTCGGCCATAATTTTCGGATTAATTTTTAATGGTTCTTAGAAGCTGCTAATTTTTCTCATGGAATACTAAAGAATCCACCTCGTCATCTTGAAATTAATTATAATACATATTCTGGAAAAAGAGTGAGGCATACAAATGTGTTGGCAATGCCAACGCTAAGAAAGTGCTTTCATGGTAGTATTTCTATGAACACTGTACGTGTTGAAATAAATGCTACCTGTGACTGGAATAGGGAATGAGGCAGAAGAAAAGCCCACATTTACAGGACAGCATTCCTTAGCCCCCTCAGCTGAAAGACAGGTCCCCCTAAACGCCCGAAACCCAAACAGGAGGACGGGTTTCAGTCGGGCTCCATGTGCACGCCTCTGTGGCAGGGCGGCGCGGTGTAGTGGGGGGCAGGGTGGTTTAGGGGATAGGGGGGTCTCCCATTCAGCCCAAAGGTTATGGGGTTAATCCCCGATACCCACAGGCTACCTGTGGGCATTCTGGAGCAATGTGTGTAAGCCAGTATACCTGCTCTTTAATGAGATGTCACCTTGGATGAAAGCATCTGCTTAATGAATGAACAGTAAATAGTAATACATAACATACATACATACTAAATGTCTTACCAGTTTTTTCATACATTACCTGTGTCCAAAATAACTTTAGGCCTACACAATGGCAATTATACAGACGAGTCTCAGAAGGTCACATTTCAGTCAACACATGGTTGTCCAGAACAGGAATGACTAGTAGATGGCAATATCAAATAATTGTATACAAAACACGTGTGATGGAAAATCTGTATGTTGTTTAGTTTGAATAAATAAGTTGATTCGGGTTGTGTTATCTGGCCACCCCGCCTGTTAACTGGTGTTTCCTAGTTCCCCTTTCTTAACCTGTTCCTGTTAACCTGTTGGGTCAAAACCCCCTGATCAATACCAGAAAAACCCTGCATGTCAACATTTCCCTTGTCGATGTATGGGCAAATACTTTGCAGGCAGGGGGTGAAACTGTGTTGAAAGGCTGTGTCAAAGTGTATTCGGGGCTCACTCTGTTAAGGAGATTAGTGTATGCATGTCTACAACTATTGTGTGCTTTTTCGCATTTAGAAGTCTCATCTATCCTAGACACATTATCTCATAAAGAAATTGCCATGACCAATGTAGGTCACATGTAGAACACAATTGCTTATTTCTGTTTCTACGCCAGATAGAAAAAACCTTGATTACAAACTTTGGGATTCTCTGACCACCAATCAGGATGAATCAGGGAAGATGCTGCTTATTGTGGGAGAAATGATAGAACATCAAGCGATAACATATAGTTAATACTAATATAACCTCAAGGTTTAGTTCCTCCTGCATGACCCTATTGGTCACCCCTCCTAGCGGTGTCCTATCTAGAGCAGATCTGTTCCAGCAGGTGGAGCCACAGGCTAGGTCTGCTTACCTCACATACCTAGACTACTGGAGGCAGCGAGACGGCACAATATCTTCTTCTGTTACGCCCATACATGGACAAACAAAACATTGTGTGTTCTGCAGTCAAGAAATGTTGTTCAGTGTAAAAGTCAGTTGCAGAGTGTGACGCGTGATCTAGAATGATCTGGGTAAATCTTAGATGTGGAAAAACCACATACGTTACACATCATAACTGAGGATCATTTATTTAATTTGTTTAATTTGTTAAGTAATATTTATTCTCCTGCTGTTTCTAAGAAACCCAGTGTTTGTTCCTGAGGGACGGCCGATGCCTGTGGGACTCGGTGAACAGTGAGGGTGGTTTTAACGACCGGGTACCTGTTACAATCCCACACCTGCAGGTTATGCTTCTTGCTGAAGCACTGCACCTTGCAGTACACCCCCTTTCCATGCGCCCCTCTCATCACCAGGATGTTGTTTCAGTTCATTTTACCGGGGACATTTACATGAATTAAAAAACAAGAAAACACAAAGTGTGCACAACCAATAGGCAAACGCTCTACGACAGAATACAGAGTTAAACACGAGACGGACTCAAAAGAGGTGTGCTTAACAGGACGACTTTTAATTCCTTTGGTGTTTTCAAAACAATGTAGATGGCGATGGTCGAATAACACCGGGACGCCGAGGATCCCCGACACGCGCGGCGCGCGGCGGAGAGGCGTGTTCGATTCCGCTTGGCGACATACCAGAAGGAAGATTACCTCCGAGGCACAAATAATTCACAGGACAATTAACCCTACCACGAAGATAAGCCGGCCTACGGAGGACCGCGTAGGAACGGGAGAACACAACAATAACAAACAAAAATATAGATATCAAAAATGATTCTCTGAAACTAACTAAGTCAGCGGTTAGGAGGACACTGGACAATTGAAATAGAATACAAAAAAGCTAAACGTGTGGTCTATTGGTGAAACAAAGAAAATGAAACAGTTAAAACAGCAGCTAAAAGTGGTTAACTCTGGGAAAAAAGGTTTAGGGAAAGTCTATGCAATTACAATTTGATTCTACTAACGCCATTAAGACTACAAAGCAACCAAACCAAACGACACTAAGTAATGCTGAACACAGAAGCACCTTGATGCATTTACAAAGTCCACGTAGACTCTCTGTTTAACTCTACACACTGTATATTTAGGCACTTGGCAAAAACTATTCCATTTGATGTTTTATATATTTTCTCTTAGGTTATTCTGTCTTTTATTCTTATATTTTTGTGCCTAAAAACCACATACCCTAATGTTCCGAACTTTCGTGGTTTTCATGTTTCTCTTTATAGATTCATCATGCTAAATATTAGTATTTTAGGTCTGACCATCAAGTTCTTATGTGTGTCTATTTAGCCTTTTATTTGTGGAAACCAAACATCGTAAAATTACAACAATCTGAAACCGTGGCTCATGGAGCTCATTGTTCAGAAACCTTTGTCTGGTGCACTTCGTGCTTCAATGTTTCAGATTAATACAACATTAAATACTTCCCAAAATAATCCGGAAGAGAGTACACGGTCGACAGAAAGCTCTAAAAACGCAACGCTGAAAAAAACGCTTTCTTTCTTTCTTCTTCTTCCCTTAAACCAATAACAGTGTCAAATGGAAACAAACCATGAACCGGATGACATGTACCTACCGATGCTACATCTCAGTTATGCCGTATATAAAAGAAACACACACACACGGGATCATCACATCATTCACAGTCAAACGTCACTCGTTGTGCTGTCAGCGTGGTCAACCAATCACATGACCCCCGCTGCGCCAGGGATCACCACGACGACCTCAGTACACACGACTCACACCACAGGGGGGGGGCTCGACACACACGTCATCACAAGCGTCACGAGGAGTGTCACCACTAGTTTAAAAATATGCAGCTTCTTATTATGGTCAATATAAATATATACATGTACGCGCTTGTCGTTAAAAAAAAAGCTCATGAGCTTTTGTTTTTTTGTGGTCGTGGGTTTTTTTTCACAGCAAATATACAGAGTTAAAGGAGGGCTCGCTGCTGTTCCCTCTGCCCCCCCCCCCCCCGCCGCAGAGAGGGGCTGACGGCACACACAACGATTGTTCTTTTTTCCGGTGCCTTGACGTACCGGATTTTCGGGGGAAGGCTATGTACACTGGGGGAGGGGGGGGGGGGGGGGGTCTGGGTGCGTACCCCCTCTGGGCTCATGGCAGGCTGGAGATGTCCCTTTTAGGGGGGGGTCCACCACCACCACCGTTTGGTTTACTGCCGGCACCGTTTGCCTTGTCCTCGAAGACCAACACCCTAGAGAGAGAGAGAGAGAGAGAGAGAGAGAGAGAGAGAGAGAGAGAGAGAGAGAGAGAGAGAGAGAGAGAGAGAGAGAGAGAGAGAGAGAGAGAGAGAGAGAGAGAGAGAGAGAGAGAGAGAGAGGTTACTGAAAGGTTATACCTCCTTTGAAAGGGGGGCATTATGAGGGTGAACACACAGTTGAGCAATGACACGTGGGGGTCCTGGAGTGCAATAGGTTAAAGTGATGGTACACACAGCCTCCTGTTTGACTGTGTCTGGAAACGTCTAGAGAGGTTGATTGATACAGAGAGGGCCACAGACAGGGGGCCCGTGGATAGGCCTAGTGGAGTTCCACAGCGTGGCGGACGACGTGGATGTCTTCACCCATCGTCTCACACAAGTGACAAGGGATTATGATCCAAATGGAAAAAATGGTAAAGAAAAATAATAAACCAAAACGGGCATAAGGGGATTTAGTCGATACCGTTGGAATCTGACTCAGAGGAGGATCAAGGATTTGGGGGTTGGGGGGGGGGGGTAATAACTAGAAATAAATCAGATTAAATGAACAGAGTGGCGTGGGACAGGGGGAGGGCGTTTGTTGTCCGTCAAGACGGCCTGACTCGACACTCGGAGACGGGGGTGTGGAAGAGGAGGGCAGCGAGTTGGGAAGAAACAACAAAACAACAGCCGCTGATTCCAGTCCTGAAATAATATGCCACCGACGCTGACTTTACAACCCTGCAGGTCGGCGGCGCGTACAGGATCTGTGGGCCAGTAAAAAGCTGAACCTGTGTGCTGTGCCTTTGGACGTGCCACATGCGGTCCGGTCATTACCATGAGTCCCCGGAGCCGCGGAGAGAGAGCCGGGATAATGGGAGCGGGGAAACACAAAGGGAGCGAGCGGTGGTGTGCGCTGGACGGCCGTGCGAGGCACCTGGCCTAGGGGCTATTCACAGCCCACGTCCGTCTTACATTTCCTTTTTTGGAGAACCTCTGCAAAGCTCCCTTAAGCCTATAAGGGAAGCCCTGATCCCCGCGGGCTGACACCCGCCCGCCCGGGCTCCTCAGACGCAGGCGCGCGTCTCCATGGCAACCACGCCAGAGAGAGTTCCTTCCTGTCCGCACTGCCGGCGCGCACTTCCGTGCTCTCTCTCTCCCCCCCCCCCCCCCCCGCCCCCCGCCCCCCGCCCCCAGAGTCCCGGGTCGAAGAGAGTGAATGAGCCGCCCTGTTGCCATGCAACCCCTCACTAAAGCACCGTCCCTTTGGAATCAACGCTTTCTCAAACACATTTATTAATAAATTGAGTGATGGTGCAACAGCTATTTTTAATCGTCCAAACTCCCAGGTTTTGTCTCTAGCTCTTCTCAGCCCGGTCCACTGACACACATCAACATTTATCGTAGAGAGAGGGGTAGGAATCAGAACAGGACAATGATTCAAATAGTATCTAAAAGTGATGTTGTCTGCTCATTCTGGATTGGGGAACGGGTCAAGTTCTCACAGACCTTCTTCGTCCGTGCAGCGGATCGGTTCTTTGTTCTCATAAAGAACGTTGTTCATTCTGGCCCTTTTCTTATTCCAGAGATACAACAGGGTGGCCCCCGTGAGGCTTGGTTCTACCCATGAGGACACGTGTGACTCTGAGGAGATCTGTCTCGTAAGGTACAGTCGGCATCGTCCAGCCAGGCCGCCGCGCTACGGCCCAAACCTTCTCAAAGCTTCCAGTAAACGGGCCATGGTGTGTGCCTCCCCAAGCCCTGAGCGTTGTACTGCCCCAGGCTCCACCAACACATCAGAGAAATATCAAAACACCTTCCACCGCTGAAATACAGTATTCATTTAGGCATTATGATATCGCCAACTTCCTTCAGAAAAGGGCCCCAGATTGTTTTATATTGATAAGCTAAATACGGGGCATTCCAAAATGGATCCTTTTGGGATAGCGCAAGTGGGCGTGTCCCCTCGTGTGTGGATGAGTGACAGATCAGCTCCATCCTAGCGATTATACTGCGGGACGGCAGTAGTTCAGGAGGTAGAGCGGGTTTGGCTGGTAACCGGAAGGTTGCTGGTTCGAGTGTGGAGGTGTCCCTGAGCGAGACGCCTCACCCTGACTGCTCCTGACGAGCTGGCTGTCGCCCTGCGCGGCTGGGTCCACTGTGAATGTGTGTGAATGAATGGTTGTGAGTCGCTTTGGATAAAAGCGTCAGCAAAATCCCCTAAACGTTCATCTAAATGTAGCGATTAATGCATTCCTTTGGGCTGGTTGTACACTCCCACAGTGAGGGATGGGTTTTGAAATGACTCATCAAACAGCAGACCTTGGACAACTCTCGTCTCTTCGTTCCCTCGAGCACCGAGCACATGAAGTACCTGATCCTAAAGCCAGCTGGCCATGACTCAGGTGGACGGCTATGTGAAGGAGTTGCGTTGCCATGGTGACTCAAGGCTAATGTGGCGTGTGGGTTGTCAGCATCACCATCATCACCGTCAGCCCCGCTCATGGACAAAAGGTGCTGGCCTACGCAGCAGATGAGACTCTCATTAGGACTCGGGTCGCGCCTCACTGGGGCCGACTCGCACAACGCCCCGTCATCATCGCTCACAAACACCCGACACACACATCTCGCAAACACACGTAAGACACACGTACGCAGAGGTGGCACGAGTCACACGAACAAAACACGCCAGCAGTGAGGAGTGTGAACCTCACCAAAAACACACCCTTATGATCACAGCCTCATCCAACAGCAGTGACGTATGTTTACCTGAACACTCCATCATGTTAACATTCTGCGTTTACATTCTACTCATCATATTGTTTTTATTGATCTATATCTTATTTGAAACATTTATTCCTAATCCCAAGTTGTGTCGGGCGGCATCTCATGAAAGAGGAACCTCCCATTTAATACAACGGGAGGTTTGGACCAGGGAAGTGATCGAGAGTGACACAGCACCAGGACGAGGGCTCTCACTGAAAGTAATGGTTTGGATATTACGCAACGTGGTGCGTCGATGAACAGCCTGTCCGGTGTGTGACCTCCTTTTGTGTCAATCAAACGCTGCTCTCTCCTCCTCTCTCTCATCCCGGCGCTGCGACGGCTCGGCGTCTCTAACGGAGCACATCTCCCCCCGCACAGAGCCACCAGGGACAAACTCACAGTTTGAGGACGGCCGAGCGCTTCCCCAGCATCATGCGGACGAAGTCGCGGTAGTTGATGGTGTTGCTGCTGCCGCCCGTCACCTCCACGATCATCTTCTTCACGTCCAGGTGCGTCTTGGGCACGCCCAGCTTCTCCATCATCTGCTTCAGACCCATGATGTCTGCGGACACAAGGAGCGGTGAGACGGTGAGCGGGCGAAGGCAACGCCCGCTGATTGCTCAACGTTTCTACGGGTCTAAATGGATCCTGCTGTTGGAGTGGCTGTCGTTGTAGCATCGACCGGCCCACTAGGGTATCACCTGCCCCGCAGTAAAGAAGGGCATCGACAGATGGGTGAATATACTCTAAATGTTTCTCTCCACGGAAATCTTTAGTAAAAGGTGAAAGACTTACACGATCTGAAGAGAAACAAGAGTGTACTCCACTAGGGTGTTTAACAACGTCGTTATAGTTGTTAGAGTAGTTTTTGTAGTTTAGAATTATAGTTGATTTATTAGATCAAATCATGAATACATCAAATGATCAATAGATGGATCAACAACTATCCACTATTACAAAACCTTCCCCAGTCCAGACATGGACACAGAGAGACTATTGCACAGGCCCCTGAAGCACCGCGCTGCCAGGGGGGTCTGCCAACCTGTCTGATAAACGACTGATAATGCTCTAAAGCAGAAGCACAGTGAGCTGTTACGCAGCATTACGCTGTTATCAACATCCACACACCGTCCTCCTAACCGCCCTGCCGTTGTCACGTCCTGGGACAAACCACCTCGCATTCATCTTCATTCGCTCATACATATTTTAGTTGTTTTAATGTAGGTCATGTGTGTTTTCAAGGAGCACTTGATGTATGTGTACAAAAGCACAATAACACATTGAACAATACGTAACGCGATATGGTGCACTGCGCCTTCTGAACGTTAAATATTCATGGTAATATGAATCCCAATGAAGGTGTCGAGTCTTCAACACCCCGTGTGACCGGGAGCTTTCACCGACAACAACCGACACCGCCACAACAACCGCGTGAACTCCATTCCTCCACGAGCCACGGACGGACTCCTCTGCAGCCTCGCTACCACGGCCCCAGCTCACCGCCCCCCCGCGCCACGGCTCAGTTTAAAGACCGGGGACGACCCCCTCGGTGTGGTCGGGGGCCGCCGGCTCTCACTCCACACCAGAGTGACACACGAGCCGGGGCTGGCGCCCGGCCCGATCCATACAGACACCAGCACACCCCAAACACCGTTAATTACCGCTGTGTGATGCGGCTCAGCGACAGTTGTTGTGACTGGCCGTGCAGCCGGCCAGCTGGCGGCCGCCGGGGCGGCTGGTACTCACCGATGTCTCCCTGGTCGTTGAGGTCGAACTCGGCGTATTTATCTGTGGAAGACACGGCGAGAGGGGGGGGGGCAGTTAGGAGCTGGGGGGGGTGGGGGGTACTTTAGAGACAGTCTGCTGGGTGGGTTTGATTTCTGTAAATTACTTTCTTTGGTGTGTGTTTTCCTGTGTTATTTTAACACCCGCACACACCCCGCACACACAGACCGCACACACACACACACACACACACACACACACACACACACACACACACACACACACACACACACACACACACACACACACACACACACACACACCAAGGTGAGCTTTCCTGCACATGCACATGAGAAAAACACACCCACACCCACAAACAGCTTATGATGGCATGTGTGAGTGTGATCAGAGTCTGTAATAATGATGGAGGACTTCTTTCCTCCTGGTCCCACTTTACCCCATTAGGTTTCATCATCATTTCAACAGCCTATTTACATTATATGCACATCTGATTCTATATTATCGTTTATCGTCTTTGAATGGTATTGTATCCTCATGGATTGAGGATGATTCCTCACCATCATGCCATATGTTCTAAATGAAGAAATGAAGTTACGAAATGAAGTTAAATGAATTAAAACGTCAGTGAGAATTAATAGGTTTCTAGGTTTAATTCACTCCACGGTAATGACCCTCAGTTTAACTGTTTAGAATGGCATTCATAAGCATATTGATATTTATAGATAATTTACTTGAACAGTATGATTAACCCGAAAATTATCGTGATCAAAAATGTTGTTGATATCGCACAGCTCTAGTTAAAAGTATACGTATAGTAGTACGTGATACGACTCAAGGACTGGGCGATAAAATCTTAAGATAATAATCCTACGATGATACGATGGACGAGTGTGTAAGCCGTGAGTAGAGCCCCAGAATTAGGCAACACAGTTGGCCAACCCTTCAGGATGTTTGTTAAATCACTGTTTCCTTAAAAGGGGGTTTTTGGGACCTGTCACAGAATGAGGAAAATTAGGAACTTGTAACATACATCTTTTTTTTTTGCTCTGTGCGATAACTTTACTCGGTCGAATTACACATGCTATCTCTCTACCACAATGGGGTCTTGTGTGTCGTGTGGGTCGCGTGCGCGTGCGTGTGTGTGTGTGTGTGTGTGTGTGTGACAGAGAGAGATAGAAAGAGAGCAAAAAAGAGAAGCAGAGAGAGAGGCAGAGAGAGAGAGACAGAGTTGTGTGAGCCCATAGCGCTAGAAGGGGGACAATGCTAACTCTGTTAATGAAATGGAGAGTGGGCCTCCCCCAGGTCTCTCTGAGCAGGCTGTTGGCCATCCACAAGCTGTGATTCTTAGCCTGGATTCTTTCACTGCGTGTCTATGACCTGCGTTCTTCCTCTGCCTCTGATGTCCACCAAATGGTGCCCACACAAGACAGCCCTGAGGTAATATGTAGCCTGCATAATGTTGGGACTATCTGCTGCTTACAACTCATTCATTTCTTGAGGCATGTTTGGGGGCATACCAGTTTTTTTTTCCTCTAACAATTTTATTTTATTGTGACATCTAGGCAGCAGGAACAAAAACACTAGAGAGAGAGAGAGACAGAGAAACAGAGAGAGAGAGAGAGAGAGACAGATAGAGAGAGCGAGACAGATAGAGAGAGAGAGAGAGAGAGAGACACAGACAGACAGACAGACAGACAGACAGACAGACAGACAGACAGACAGACAGACAGACAGACAGACAGACAGACAGACAGACAGACAGACAGAGAGAGAGAGAGAGAGAGGCAGTCACCCACCCATAACAACAGTGAGTCTATTCTGTTGATATGCTAACCGATCCACTTCCTCCATAGAACTGAGTCGTCCATACGACCCAGTCCAGCACCAGGAATGTGGGCATTAGCAGGGGACCGAGACTGTTTACCATCTCCCCACTTACGACTCTTATTAAAATAAACAGCCACGTGCGGCTCTCACTCTCTCAGACACCCTGGACAAAATATAGTATGTGAAGAACCGCGGCCAGAAACAAACGCTATATTAACAGCGAGAAGACAAGTCCACCCTGCTACACAGGGACAGCCACAGTCATACACATGCATACATATATATCACATCCAGAGATATGAACGGACAGGACCGTTTGTGCTACAGCAGGGAATATTCCTAACAGGCTGAGAGCGACGGTGCCCATGTGCACATTCCTCCGAGACCAGCCAGCACTTGGCCTTGCAACCCACATGCATCTCAGAGAGCGCCGCTCGCCTCTCCCACACAGAGGGGGAGGCTGGGGAGGGCCGCGCAGCCCGTTAGTGAGGTCACCCGGAAAACAATGGGCCCGATAGTCGCGGTCGCAGAGGAAGATTGTGCGTGGGACTCTTGCTTGTGATACATTCAGAACAGCAAAACACGCAAAGCCTCAAACCTGTCAGAGGTGGGAGGGCATCGGGGTTGACGAGTGGCAAAACACTTTGGCGGGAAGAGGACTGGTCTTACATCGTTTGTTACGTTGAAATAATGGCAATGTATTGTTGCATAAAGGAATGCAGAATGAATATGATACGATATGAGCAGTTAATTTCAGACTCAGGTCAATAAATAATTGCCAGTCACTTAAGACTTTTTTGTTAACACTTGCTGATGGTTCTTTTTAATATCATCGATCTAGGAGCACACATCTACACCTTATTTGATACACATTGTAACGTGACTAAGGTCCTTACTTTTAAAGCCCTCCAGTTTCTCAGGGAGGTCCTCTTCGTCTCTGTATTTCTGGTCTTCCATGTATTCCTAGACAGGAAATGCGAGATAGTGCAAAAAATGTGAAGAATGTTAAACACAAACTCCACTGCAAACCGTTGACTTTTGATCAATACGTATCGTCTGCTCAGTGTGAGATGACTCACTTAAAACTATTTTTATGGCAAAATCCTACAGGATTAGAATAAAATGATAATTCCCTTCTGCAAAGTTTTTTTTTGGTTTAAACCTGGTTCTGTTCCCTGTGCTCTAGTTATGAATCCGGCATTTATAACGAATTAGTGCTTGTTTTTCACAAAGTGGGGCGACCCAGCAGAAAAAAAAACGCCTGTGGTGGAATGGTCGTCTAATGAAATTATAATGGAGCAATCTGTCAAGCGGGAATCTCATAGCTTTAAGCCGCAGGGGTAAGGGGCAAGGGGCAAGGGGGGAGAGAGGGGGGAAGGGAGAAACAGAGAGCTAGAGAAGGGAAGAGAGATCGGACATTCCCATGAACTGTCCAGACCACACTGCTCTCCAGAATCTCAAGAGCTAGCAGTAGGAGAGCTGCTGGACAGATGTGCTGCCACTGAACCTGATCATACAGTTACTCCATCCAGCGGGGCTAAACTTCCCCTTCCTTTGTTCTGTCAGTGCCTGTGAAGGAATGCCGACACCACTCACAATGCAATCAATACAAATTAATAGGGGACTGGCTTCCGCTCCAGTAAGGGCACAGCACTGGTCACGACCCCATATTACCCATTCAACTTCAGAGTGACGGCCAGTACTAGTCAATGGGGATTTGAGCAGAATTTGTTTGTTTGTGGGAACTACTGCACGTTCAGCGGGGCTGTGTTGCAGTGTTGAGACAAAGAGGTTTGTTAGACCGCCCCCAAGACACCTGTTTCCCCTCGCAACACAAGTGGATAACGGACTGGGTAAGCAGGGGGCGAGGCGATGAGGGTCGGACGGCTTCACATGGCCGGTAATGATAGCGGTAGCGATAACAAGACATAAGCTAGTAATAATGACTTGTCGTCAGGCAAGATGTGTGTTTACCCCTTCTAGTGGACACAGTAGAGGCGTGTGATGCTGTTAGAATAACACACATACGTGATGCATTTAACTTATCATTATAACATTACAATAAACGCAGACTCAAAAGGTAGACAGCTATGAAGCTAAAACCAGTGTCCTTTGACCATGACCGTCTCACGTCCATCGCCAAGGCCACCCTGAGCTGTGTGTACGACCCCTGGATCCCACTATAAACCACACACATCCATTCACAAATCCTCACCTTGTTTATCTCGTCCAGTTTTTCCCTTTGCTGTGCCTTTAGTGCCCCGAAGGCCTTTCCACCTGCAAACAAATAACCACATTTATTCTAACAGCACTGTGGTTGTGTATGTGTGTGTATGTGCGTGCGTATGTGTGTGATCGGAATCTCAACGTGGCCTATGGATGCTCTATTGTAAAGCACAGGCGCGCAGTACCGGCTCCAGCTAGCTGGAGTCCCCGGAGCATGAGAGCCTGGGTTCTGGCAGAGAGGACGACGACAACAAGCGGACGCATGCACCGTTATAACGGGTCTTACCCTGAGCGCCCATGTTCGAAGGCATCGCGGAATCGGTTCGTGCGTTGATTGATATCCAGGGATGAAGAGAGAGGTCCGTGGAGGCGGTCAGGGCGGTGTGTCGGTCTCCTTTAGACGGGGGCAGGGCTGTGTGCAGAGAGAGCGAGCCGGTGGAGTGGAGCAGCCACTGGTCTGGTCTCTCTTGTACGCACGCAGCCCGGCCTGCTGAGCGATGATGCGCTTCTTGTTCTACCGTGGAATGTGTTGACTCTCGCCCGCCATCTAATGGTGGGTTCATGCAAGTGCGCACAAATAACAGGCCTGCAAACCCCCCATCTGTACTCAAACACACAGAGGGTTTTTAAATGTTTTTTTGATGTGTTTGAGCAACATAAAAAATCGATTTTCCCCAGTACAAACACAAACATGCAGTACAAACATGTAGTACAAACATGCAGAACAACTACTGTTCTGCACAGTATGATTGTATCCTACACATATTAAATATTGAGGTGTCAAATAAATCAGAAACGCTGAAATAAAAAAGCTGTAACAATATGGAACATAAAAATACACTCGATCGACCCTTTAGGATTCAGACCGTTATAATTATGGCACATTTAATTATTGCATTAGTGAAAAGTAAAGAATAGGACACGCTCACAATTAATTTACCAGGACAAATACCTCCACCATGTGGCGTTATTCTGTAATGGCATACTACCAACACCTAAACAAATCATCAATACAATACACTAACTCTAAAATAAATATTTTTAAATCATTTCTCACGGCTTGTGGATACTTATTACTGGGAACCAGAAGTGTCCAGTAATATTCAGAAATGTATTGTCCATTCATAATGATTACTGGATACTGGGCAACGTGATTAAGGGTATGTTTAACAATGAAAGTGACAAAACCGAGATAAATATTTGAACAAGTCTTTATTATAAATTAAATTCATCAGAGAGTTTATGCATATGACATTGTCGTAATGTGATTTAGATCTTCAATACGGTCATTTATTTTTCAAAGTAGGCTATTTAATTGCTGAAGTTGTAGTTGTTTATATAGCCTACTTATTGATTAAGATTTTGACATTGTTTTAATCTGGTAACATATCCAAGTCTTCTAAATGTAAATGTTTTCTTTGAAATATTTTTTAATTAAAGAATTTACAACAATTTCCAATTCAAATTAACTGAAATTATATTTTAAAAATAAACGGTTTGAGACTCAAACTCATCTTGTAGAATGCTATTTTAACGTAGAGGTTGCCTTGGCGTGTCTTACTTTCATAACGGTTCTGCTAACAGCTTGGTGCCATGGAAAGAGACACATTACAGGCTCTAACAGAGACCAGGTTGTCTTTCCACCTTGTGGGCACGCAATAACATAGCACCCACTTCCACTGATTTATACCCACTTTTTCTCCAGTTAATCAGGCCTGTGGATATATCAAAGTCAAATGTGCCGTTAAATAAGCCCTCATCACTTGAGATCCCTTTACTTGTTAACGTTATAAAAAAACATTAAAACTGACAAAACTGAAAATGAATCTAACTGCCCAATAAACACAATGCAAAAACACCAAGCTAATATCTTGATTGTGTTCAAATGAAAAGGTTGTAAAAATACTAGTCCTCATAATTAAAACAAAACATCATTAAAAGTGATGAATCGTCTTACATCTTAGCCTCAGAGCGCCAAGGTGGCTCCAGAGGCAACATCATTAGCCTTTTATATAAGGCACATACATCTTTATAGAGGGGGTGAGTAGATGGCAAAGGTGACCTGCATCTGATCTGCTGCTCACTCCACGCAGTAGACCAGACACCATTTATTAAATCAATTCAAGCCAAGTCCGTCTGTATAGCCTTCCTATATTTTTCCAGATATTTTGAAATTATGGCAATGGTGTTATAGCAATGTGTTCCATAAAGTAATATTGTATATTAAAGGTGTTCACACCATGTTGACACATGCTTGATTGCTGTTTGTAATATGATTGTTACTTTTATATTATTCCACTGTGATATCAACAAATTGTCACAATCACTAGTTTAAGTACGACTAAATATAAGTAACCTTAACTTCAAGAGCAGTATAGTGACCTGATCTGCATTTTTTACGTTAACAATTAATAATATATATAAGATTAATAATTCCAAAATGACAAAAAATTACACATAAAAAGAAAAATTCTTTGGAGATGGCAATAATGATGATTCTCATGTATATCGTGTCAGTGTTTTATTGAGACAGACAGGCAGAACAATCAATGGATGGCTTGAAAATGTGATTGCGCCATAAAGCTTTTAAATATTTGTTTAATTGTTCTATTGGACAGCATGAAAAAAGACAGAAAATACAGA
>NC_140292.1:12857257-12907257 GCF_964030765.1 Micromesistius poutassou | reverse complement strand
ACGCACAGCGGAGGGACGGCGACCCCCTTAACTGTGGTTTAATGAGCACATTTCACTGACTTTTATAAAACGGTTATGTAAGTATGGCGAAATGAAAGTAAGACACCCTAAATTTTGAAAAAGCAAGAAAGTCGGAAAAGCATTTTTTTTAACAAATACAAAAAAGTAGTCCCTCCTGGCTGCCTGCAAAGTGTACAGCGGTTGCTATGCAACACACGCTCGGTTCACCGGCAATTTAGCCTACTATCGAGTTCACTCACCGTGTGCCTATTGCTTTACAACATTTCCACCCTCTCCATCAATCAACATGTTTTTAGGCTTCAGTGAACTATGCTATTGCTTTTATATATAAATAAACAACAGTTGAATTTAGGAGCGGAGTGATACTGAACTCTGTACAGTTGGGAACCAATCAGATCGCTTGATTTAAGCCACCCGTTTTATAATCCCTCTTTTATCTACAATCAGAGAGACACAATAACTATATTATAATCCCTCTTTTATCTACAATCAGAGAGACACAATAACTATATTATAATCCCTCTTTTATCTACAATCAGAGAGACACAATAACTATATTATAATCCCTCTTTTATCTACAATCAGAGAGACACAATAACTATATTATAATCCCTCTTTTATCGCACAATCAAGCAGGGGAAAGAAAACCCATGGTCTTGTCCAGCCCTGATTAACCTGGTGTGGGGGCATGGCTCCTGAGACCCTTTGATGAGGAGACAGGTGAGTGAGTGACAGGTGTTGTCATGAACTGCTCACCTGCTCTCTGATTGGGTCATGAGAGTCAGGCCATCTGGTCCCTCCCCCCTCATACAGGGCCCACCTAAATGTTTCCCAAACAGGTAATAAATACGCTTATGGTACTGCTGCTATGGATATTTATTGCTTTGTCACATGTGCATATTTAGGTTCATTTGAATTGTTTTATGTTTTTTTTGCAGTTCTTCTTGTCCACATTTATCTGAAGATGGTCATATTTATTATTGAACTGATGTGTGCTGCTTTAAGGCCTCGATTTCCCTGCAGGGATGACTCAAATACCCTCAAGTCCATCCATCCATGATTCCACTGATCAACCTGTCCAGCATC
This sequence comes from Micromesistius poutassou, assembly GCF_964030765.1. Taxonomy (NCBI): domain Eukaryota; kingdom Metazoa; phylum Chordata; class Actinopteri; order Gadiformes; family Gadidae; genus Micromesistius; species Micromesistius poutassou. The sequence goes on along the minus strand of NC_140292.1, from coordinate 12,906,150 downwards.
CATCGACCATCCATCTATCCAGATAGAAGATGGATAGATACTTTCATTGATCCCCAAGGGGAAATTCAAGGTCACAGTAGCTTTAAAGACATCACACATAACATACACAGGATCATAAAAAAGAGATACTATGGACAATAAGAGATACTAAATAAACTAAAATGTCCACATGAGTGTGCTAAGGGCTGTACAGGCTTGCAGTGACAGGACAGGGCCTGACCCTCTGATACAGTAGTACAGTACGTAATGTAAGGTGCTCCATGATAGTGTGTGCCATGATGGTAGTGCATCCATCTACTCATCTATCCATTCATCTTCTCATCCTGGGTACCTCAGAGGTGAGCTGGGTGCTGGCGATGGCTGAGCGGTCCTCCAGCAGGGCCAGCTGCTGCACGGTGGCCTCTACCTGGGCCCCCAGGTGCCGGGAGGCGCTCCGGGTCTGCTTGGCCTGGACCACGTTGTCTTTGGCCTCCTGCTCCGAGAGAAAATGACGAGAACGATAATTCAATCCTGAAAGCTGCACTACGGTCATTTTGCCATTGTTATTAAGTCGTAGCTACAGTTATAGATATTTATTACACGGCTCTTCTCAATGCTGTAGAACGCTCCATTCACTTGCATGGGCCTTCCTGACTTCCGGCGGTCTTTTAGTGGAGTGGAGTCTAAATGTTACACAGTGCATGTTTTTACCTGGGGAACGGTTCACTTTTAACTGATGCATTCAGTTATGTTTCAAAATTAGATTTTCTCAAGTCTTTATTTTCCCTTCACAGAACCAAATTGATTTAGAGAGTGAAAGAAGCAATAATCATTATCTTGATTGTGTTGTGGTTGGATGGCTATTGGTCTTTTATAGTTTTGGACCTGTGCCTAATAATAATAATACGTTTAAACAAAAGCGATGGCTCCAATGTGGAATAAGTTGAGCACAGCGATACAAAAACACATTCTCTTTTGGAGCATACCTAGCAGGATAGCAGATATACTTTTTAACCAGAGCCCATGCAATACGTGTTTAGAAATACATATTCTGCCGCCATGTTCTATGTTTTGGGGACATTTTGGCCATTTGGCAAATGAAGCAACGGGATATTCAAAACCCTCACGTGACGCAGAATCAGAATCAGAATAGAATCAGAATAGTTTTATTGACCAATTATGCAGAACATAGTAGGAATTTGTCTTGACGTTCGAGTGCGTCGTGGCAGCCATGGACGGCGCGTGTGAATATTTAAAACGATGTTCCTCTCTTTAAGGGGCCACCGTTCCCCGGGCCCCCGTCGCCCTCTGACCCTGAGACGTACGTTTGCGGCGGCGGCGGCGCTCTCCCGGGCCTCGTGGGCGGTGGCGTTGGAGAGACGCGTGTTTCCCAGCGCGGGGTTCAGCATCTTCTCCACCTGCTTCACCTTCTTCCTGACGTCGGCCAGAACCTTCTCCTCCAGGGGCCGCTCCTTCTTCACGGCCAGCCGCGTCTGGGCCTGGAGGCGGGGCCAGTCCCGCTCCATGGCTGGTGGGTCACGTGGGAACACACGGACCTCCGGGTTACAGGTGAGGGCGGCTGGGTCCTAGCTCCCGCCCTGTGTTCTTCTGTCTGATGTTGAGTGCGTTTTGAGTGTGTGCGGACCCGTGGGATCGTGAGAGTGACCAAACACGACACGTGACAGTAATGATGGGTCTGCTGCTTTTATGTACCAGAGGCACATGGTAGATGGTCAACGCGGGCTGTCTTCGCTGGTTAAGTCCACTAGCCGTGCCCTGGTACATCGAAGGAGCAGAGCCATAAGTGTGTGTTGTGACCTGTGTGCGTCCTGTGACGATGCCTCAGTGATAGGAGTCGCTGTGGTTTTGAAATGCAGAGATGATTACTGTCTGAGAGTGTGTGCCGTTCAACGTTAGGTCAGTGGATATTCTTTGAGATATTTATGAGGGATTTGTGAAATATCTCCCAAGAAAATCTTTTTGACTTTGGAAAATTACTTTTCTGAACTCCAGGACTCATAGACAGGCCAAAAGATAACTGTAGACTTAAACTATTCAGGAACAATACAAATCTGACTGTATTGAAAGAAGATCTATTTTTTGAGTGACTTATTGCTGCGTTTAATGCACACAGGGCAAAAAGCCTGCAAAACAATTGATGCCGGGATTACACATAATCGCTCAGGCAAGCAATGTGATATTAGCTTCCATTTTTTAATTCCCCCCCTACGTTTATATATTATTTGAATAATTCAGATCCGTGACTATGAATAATGTGAATAATGTATGAAATAGGGGAGTAAAGGAGAGAGAAACTGCAAAGAAAGACTTACTTTCCATCTCTTTGTGGAGTGTAATGACTTGAGATTCCATCTCTTTCGCTGACACAACGGATGTCAAGGCGATGACCTTTGCCCCTTCAATGCGAGCCTTTTTCTTTAAAAACAACACATGGGATGAATGATAAAAAGACTAGGTGAGGAAGGTCAAAAATACTTTTCTCCATAACAATTCTCCATAAACAATCGTCCAAAAGTATTATTGTTTCGGATTGAAGCGCATTAGAATGTGGAACGTGCCCAATCTGAGGATCATCAATCTTACACACATTCCAACCAATAACAACCACACATTATACACTGTGTTAACGACTAGAACAACTCTAAAGTCAATCACAATAAAATAAAGTGATTAGTATAACACCAGGCCTGATGGTCCTAGGTATTAGAGGTAATATCTATCTGGGTGTAATTTGTGGTTGATCTGTCAGCTCTATCTGTTTCCAGTTGACTGTCCTGCCTCTGTATTTCAGACCCTTCCAGGCTCTTTTCTGACCGATCAGGGTATCTGTCTCCTGATTGGTTTAGAGAATCCATCTGGCCTGTCAATAACATGCATGTGAGATGCAACGCTTCTCATTTGAGGAGAAAAGTAGGGAGGGAGGGAGCATAGATGAAGGTTATACTTTTTATGGGGTTTGCTTTCTCAAAATCTTGCCCTCTTGCCCCCTTCTCTTCTATTATCCACTTCCTCTCGTAACGACTCTCAAATCTTACCGACAGCTCCTTTAACTGTCCATTCGCGTGTCATCACATACAGACTGACATCAAGACCTGGATGCAAAATAGCTTTCTCAAACTCAACTCCAACAAATCCGAAGTCCTCATCATTGGTCCTGACTCCCTCACCCACTCCACTCAGAACTTCACCCTTTACATTGACGCCTCCACCATCACCCCCTCCACCAAAATCCCTAACCTTGGAGTTATCCTGGACCCCACTCTCTCCTTCCTTCCCCATGTTAACCATATTACCAAAACCGCCTTCTTCCACCCCCGAAACATCGCTCGCCTCCGCCCCAACCTGTCAACTACCGCTGCTGAGACTCTCATCCATGCTTTCATTTCGTCCAGGCTCGACTATTGCAATAGTCTTCTCTATGGCGCCACCACCAAAGTCCTCAATGAACTTCAACATGTCCAGAACTCAGCTGCACGCCTCCTCACTCGTACCCGCTCCAGAGAACACATCACACCTGTCCTCCGTGAACTCCATTGGCTTCCAATTAAACACCGAATTAACTTCAAAACCTTACTCATCACCTACAAGGCCCTCAACAGCCTAGCCCCCCCCCCCCCCCCCACCTTGCCGACCTCCTCCATCACCACGCCCCCTCCCGATCCCTCAGGTCCATCTCTGCCAATCTGCTGCAAGTCCCCCCGGACTAAGCGCTGGACTTGGGGTGATCGGGCCTTCTCAGTTGCTGCCCCCCACCCTTTGGAATTCACTCCCCTCCCTCATCAAAGCCTCCCCAACCCTCTCTTCTTTCAAATCTGCACTCAAAACACACCTTTTTACACTAGCCTTCCCCACCTACCTCCCGCCTTATTCTTCATGTTTAACCTCTGTTTTGCTTTTAAATCTTAATCTTAATACAGTCTGTCTTAATACAGATCTGTTGCTTAGTTTTGATAGGGCAATATGTAAAGCGTCTTAGAATACCATAGTAAGCACTATATAAATCTGATTTATTATTATTATTATTATTATTAATACAATCATACTCCAACTACAACCAAGTCGTAATTGTTATTATACACTTATGACACTCATCTTATTATGGGATTGTGACTAGTACACACTAAAGCCCTGTGAAATAAAGTAAACCAATAAATGACCCCTATCCAGTGTCCAGGGCCGTGGACTCACCTCTTGGATCTCTTCCAGGAAGTCCTTCTCCAGGTTTCTGGCGGCGGCCTGGATCACAGGCTCCATCTCCGTCTGGATGGTGTTGACCAGCTCCTCTTTGGTCTGCACGTGGAGGGCCAGCTCTGCGGTCCGGTTCAGCAGCCCCTTCGTTTGGAACATAACATAGCAGATGTATACGTACAGTACATGTATACTTTATATTTTTTATGTATTGTTTGTATGTCTATTGTGAATATCCTATGACCCACTTTGTCTCTTCCTGCAACCCAAATATGGGCCGCGACCCACAGTTTGAAAACCACTGCTTTATAACATTGTTCAGTAGTTTAGTCATACTATTTGTTTAAGATAAACATAACCCAACTTAAAGCAGGATATAAAATCATTACATAATTAATATACTTAATAGACATTGGAAACATATTTTGGTACACCCTGTCTGGAATTGTTTAATTAAGGAATCTATAGGGAAATTACCATAAACTCAACCTTACACAATTAATGTTTCCTTGTACCTGAATCTATTGATGATTTAATTAATATTTTAATCAATCTATAAGTAATTACAGGATATGTCCAGTCGAATCAGTTTTCTTTGTATCTGTACAATACAAAGATGTATTCATTAATATTTTAATTAATCTAAAATTAATTATAGGACATGTGCATCGCCCGGTTCCAGAAGACCCGGCCCGCACACAAGAAACCAATCAGACTGGTTTACATGCCGACGGCAACACTGACCTGTGTTGAGTGGTTGGTGGTCTGGTCGGACCGGGGATCTGCCAGCGCCATCTGACGTATCGACGAGGTAATGTTACCCAGGGCAACGTGGAGCGCGCGTGACTCCTCCCCCAGAGCCAGCTGATTGGCTACGGTCTGGTTGGCCGTGGCGGTGAGGGTCCTCTTGAGATCCTGCATGGCAGAGAGTCTGGGAGGAGAGAGAGATCACCAATAAGAATACTGGATATTGCAATATACCAATATGTATGCACACAAAGGCAGAGACGCAGACACACACAAACGCACACACGCAGAATCACAAAGATGCACACACATTGTTTTACAACTACCGTATATTTTGTCACATTGGTAAGGTCAGCTTAACATACACGATGGACAAAGCAGAGCAATAGACACCGTACTACTACAATGCGTAGTACTGCACTCATCGCCTTGGGTATGTTCTTTCTGCATTTATATTTTTAGCACATATATATTATATATTATTCACGGAGCCTGAGGTCAATAATTGTTTTAATATATACTACACGTAAACATGGGATATTGCCCAATATCCCGAGATAGCGAACCAATCAAATTCCGCCATCTTAGGAGGTTCGTGTAGCATATACTAAATATAGATATATACCCTATCTAGTACTTTAGCCTTGATAGGTACTCATAAAAAAGGCTATAAAACTACACATGTCCTCTGACCGCACAAACAAACAACCACACACACACACACACACACACACACACGCACACACTAGCAAAAGCAAAGCCATGTGCAGCGCTGCTTGAAAGCTTAAGAGAATTCTCTCCAAGCGCGATGACTAGGACATGGTGTGTGTGTGTGTGTGTGTGTGTGTGTGTGTGTGTGTGTGTGTGTGTGTGTGTGTGTGTTGGGGGGAGGTGGGTAATCACTGCTGAGTGCCTCTCCTTCCTGGGGGGGCCACTGGGGGGCTGGTTTCCTCCATCATTGCGCCTAGCGCTCGGGATTATCCTCAGACCAATCTCACGCTACAACTTTCAACCAGCAGGCCCGTGGAAACCAATGAGCTGATACGGCGAGGGGAAGCTGTCAGCCCCGTCGTGGCTAAACGTCTTACTCCGTTCAACCGCGCTGCGCTGTCAATGGCTGCGTTAAAGTGGAGGAGCGCGTTCCATTAATATAGCCATCGCTCTTTTTTTTCTCTCACTTAACTGGGCTTTGTGTGTGTGTTGTGGGTATCTGTGTGTGTGTGTGTGTGTGTGTGTGTGTATGTGCCAATCTGTGTGTGAGTGTGTGTTTGTGTGTTTGCCAATTTGTGTGTGAGTGAGTGTTTGTGTTTGTGCCAATCTGTGTGTGAGTGTGTGTGTATGTTTCTGTGTGTGTGTGTGTGTGTGTGTGTGTGTGGTTGTGGTGTATGCGGTTGCTCTTGTCTTGTTGTCAAGTGTCTTTGAGTGTCTAGAAAAGCACTTTAGAAATAAAATGCATTATTATGACCTGTGTGTGTGCGCACGTGTGTGTGTGTGTGTGTGCAGCCTCCGACCCACCGCTCCTCCAGTCCTCTGATGAAGGCGTGTGTGGAGTTGTCCCGCAGAAGGCCCAGCAGCATCACAAAGGTCCGGTTGGAGGTCGTCAAGGCGACGCGGGCCACGCCCTCGACGCCCGCCGCCGTGTCCTCGTGGCTGCAGAGCGCGGTGCGGGGCCACGACAGAGGAGGAGAGTTACCGTGTTACCATGGCGAGCAGACATGTTGTTGTTGTGTGGGGGGCGGGGGGGGGGGGGGGGGGGGGGGGGGGTGACCTCCTGGCCCTCGCGAGGTTCCTCTGGTCTAGAACACTCGGCTGACGAGCAGATAATGGAGACAAATCGAATCACTTAGAGCCCGAGCACTAAGTGATTGACAGGCAGAAGAGAACGCAGGAAGCGTTGTGGGGGTGAACTTCACAGAGATTACCCGGTGGCCTTTGCTCATAATTGACCACTTACTGCCCATCGGCTGGACTTACCTTTTCATTAAGGCCCGTGAGTCATTGACCATGATGTTCCATTTGTTCGGTCCTGTCGTCAGCTCGAAGGGAATTATCTTTCAAAAGAAGTTCCAGGGAAAAAAGTTAACAAAGCGAAGGTGAGCAAAGGTGCATGCTGTTATTTTAAGACTTTAATTATGACTTAGATGTGCTATAGTATGTTCCACGTATTCTTCACAAGAGTTAGATGAAGCAGATGGTGAAATGTTCATACATAAGATGTATCTGTCTATACACTGTCTATACAGCTAAAGAAATCATGAAGGAGCACGAGTTGAAGGGATCAAATTGAGGTTATAAAACCATGTAAAGTACACATTTGTCGGAGTGTCCTTCCTCTAAAGCAAGGCTAACAAGGTTAAGAAACCTTTGTGGCTCAGGGCCACATGATGGAGACATGACTTACATGACAGACATTAAATATCTGGGTACTATTTTCGATGATCACCTTAAGTTTGATGTAAACACTGAGGCTATTGTGAAGCGAGGGCAACAGAGAATTCACCTTCTCCGCAAACTAAATTCCTTTTCTGTAAGTCCTGTCATCCTCTGTCGTTTTTATCAATCTTTTATTGAGAGTCTCCTGAGCTTTTCTTTTATCTGCTGGTTTCACAGCCTCACAGTAAAAGACAGAAACAGCCTGAACAGTATTGTCAACATCTGTTCTAAGATCACCGGAGTTAAACAAAGGGACTTGAGTTCTTTTTGCAATCGGCAAATCATTAAGAAAGCAGCAGGTATTTTGGCTTCTTCTGGCCATGTTCTTAAAAGTGAATTCTCTGTGTTGCCATCAGGGCGTCGCTACGCTTTACCTGCTTGCAGAACAAACCGCCATTCCAAGTCGTTCATCCCCTCTGCAATTCGACTAATAAATGCTCTGTAGTTGTGTATGTGTATTTGTTGTTTGTATATTACTGTGTCTGTATACAAGCTGCTCAAACTAATTGCCCCTAGTGGGATTAATAAAGTTGTATTGTATTGTATTGTATTGTATTGTACTAATGCCAACTCTCAAGTTTCAGAACTTCTAATCCCTGCACCAAACATTAAACATGAATACAGATATACAACTGCCTTTGGCCCCAGAGGTATTGTTCTGGGGGCCAAAGACTAGAAACTGTATTTTCTACAATGTTGACAGGATGAAGTGAGCAAGTAAATGGCAGGGCTCTGAGATTTTGCAGGGTTGCCTACTTTTGGTTTTTGGCCGGAGTGAGACTCTGTAGAATCTTCTAATGCTTACATTATAGGTCCGCGGTGGAATTGTTGACGGGGGGGAGGTAGTGTGGGATCGCGGGCAGACGGGATTTGATTCCTACCTGTTCCACTGTTAAATAGCGGCGCAAATTGGTGGGCGCTGTCCTGGTAGTTTCTCTGTGTGAGAAATACGAAGTGTGCCGTGTGAGCGTGTGAATGGGTTGAATTGCGTGTGTCTCACGCCGAATGCGTGAGACTTGAGAGCCCTGAAATGGACTGCATTTCTATAGCACTTTTCTAACCAGTGGCCACTCAAAGTGCTTTACAATATTGTCTAACATTCACCCATTCATGCACCTATTCATGCACACATTCACACACCGACAGCGGAGTCAACCACGCAGGGCGACAGCCAGCTTGTCGGGAGCAGTTAGGGTGAGGCGTCTCGCTCACGAACACTGCAACACTCTGGCAACCTTCCGGTTACCAGCCAATCCACTCTACCTCTTGAGCCAAATGCCGCCCCTGAGTGAGTGAGTGAGTGAGTGAGTGAGTCAGCTACCCACAGCTACATAGCTTCATCAAACTACACGTTGTTTGATGAAGCCACCAGCAGACCAAATGTTTGTTCTAATCGTAGAAGGTAACATCAGGTCGGCTCATAGAGCAAAGCTTTCCATCAATGGATAACCGCTGCATGGATATGCAAGGTAACCTTCCACAGACGACTCAGTCAAGTCAGGTCACCTACGCTAAACTACAGCTAACCACATGGAGGGACGGTATGGGACCAAATGACCCAGGACCAAGATTGCGGCAGAACGGAATTTGAGTGAGAAATAGGAGGTGCTGCATGAGAAGCTGTGAAGACGGTCATTTTGAGCAGATCTAGATGTTCAGTACTCCACCGAGTAACATTGAAATTGCAAAAATGCAAATAAAAACATGCAAACATGTATCATTCTGTGCATTTATGAAATTGTGCTCTCTCTCTCATTCGTTTTGAATTACATTGCTGTTGCTCCAGGCTGAGCAGAGATAAGCGAGTGTTACGTCAGAACGCACACAAACACACACACTTAACAGATGCATGCACAGACACACAAACACACAAGCACACACACACACACACACACACACACACACATACAGATGCATGAACAAATAAACAAAGACACGCACACACACACACACACACACACACACAGCTCTCCCATGTCCCTTAACCAAACAAGATGGCAGCAGTACGCACAACTGCCTGCAGCTCTTCAGACGGTGGAAGCTAAAGCAGGGAGAGCAGAACAAATTGTTCATTCCTTGTGTCCGTGAGACATGAGAAACCACGGCTGCTTCAGCGGTAGAGAGGCTTACCGGGGAACAGGCCAAGACACACACAGCTGCATCGCTGCTTTTGCCTATTTGTGCGTCTGAAGTGATACATATTCATGAACACACATCACATCCCAGACATCGGGAAACGGACGTAATAAGGACGAGAGAAAAAAAAACGACCGGCTATGGTATAGTCACTCCTACTCTTTTACATAATGCCTCAATGTTGTTTTCCAAATCCTAGTATGTCTTAGTATATATATATATATATATATATATAGTATGTCCTAGTATGGAGAAGTCACTGCTCCATACTGAGCTTCACTGAAGCCTTTTCCATTTTGATAAAGGAATGCTGACACCTTTTCCATTACTGTCTGAGCGGGGACAGAAATACATTCCCTGTGATGCACGGCACGTTCGCACGCCTTCACGAATAACGCCCTGTTCAGCAATCTGAAGAAGACATTCGTAGAAGGAATGCTAATTGGTATTCTGCTAATTGCACATTTATTACATACCCAGCTGCAAAAAAAATTCCCAATATCATCAGAATATTTTAGGATTACGAATAAGCGAGTAAATGTATGAATTTGAAAGGGAAAGCTTTTATCAACCGCTGATCTCGGCGTATTAAGTTTGGAGACGCAAAATGGTTGAAAGTATCAGATGTGAAAGTGATGTCAGCAGGTACAAGCTACACGCAGCCTAGACACCATCAAGCCTTTTTATTCTCAACACTAAGAATGATGGTCATAGATAAACACCATCAAATCCAGACCGAAAGCAAATCAACGGATTGTGCTTTGATAGTGTGTGCTCACCCCACAGTGATGAGAGGAGTCTCTGTATGTCTGTATGTATGTATATCTGTATGTCTGTATGTATATCTGTATGTCTGTATGTATATCTGTATGTCTGTATGTCTGTCTGTCCTCCAACTGATCCACTTCACACGACCAGAGGCCACTTTCATCCAAAGTGCACTTTGACTAACAACATTGGGGCCCAAACCCAGAACCCAAAGGGAGTCTAACGCCCTGACAAACGACTCCACTCTCTCCACCACCGTAACCCCTCAACAACACAATGAAAACCTGACAACACACAACATCAGCTCACAATGCTCCATCATGGGTGCACTGGTGGCGCTACACCTATGACTCATTCACCCACGCTTTAAAAGACCGGGAACATGATGACGATGATGATGATGATGATGATGATGGTGATGACGACGATGACGAAGAAGACCGCCCCCCCCCCCCCCCTACCATGTTGTTCAGATCCAGAGCCGCCGTCTGCAGACGTTGGTCAGACGCTCTGACCATCGCCACGGACTCGGCGAGGGTTTGACACGCGACACCTCCGCCCCTGCTCCTCTCCTCTTCCTCCACGCCCTCCGGCTCCTCCTCCTCCTCCTCCTCCTCCTCCGTCCCCGGGGCCGCCGTTCCGCCGGCCCCACAGCCCATCGCCGTGGCGATGCCCTGCAGCTGGGCGGACAGCGCGCGGGTGGACGCCCCCAGGCCGAGAACCGCTGGATGAACGCCTCGCGGGCCTCTGCAACGCAACGAAGACCACGTCAGACCAGAGGAAGAGCAGCCCCAACCAGTAACCACGGTAACCAGAGGAAGAGCAGCCCCAACCAGTAACCACGGTAACCAGAGGAAGAGCAGCCCCAACCAGTAACCACGGTAACCAGAGGAAGAGCAGCCCCAACCAGTAACCACGGTAACCAGAGGAAGAGCAGCCCCAACCAGTAACCACGGTAACCAGAGGAAGAGCAGCCCCAACCAGTAACCACGGTAACCAGAGGAAGAGCAGCCCCAACCAGTAACCACGGTAACCAGAGGAAGAGCAGCCCCAACCAGGAACCACGGTAACCAGAGGAAGAGCAGCCCCACCAGGAACCAGAGGAAGAGCAGCCCCACCAGTAACCACGGTAACCAGATGAAGAGCAGCTCCACCATGTAACTATCGGCAACAGCTCCACCAATGCAATTGCAAATGTACCAAAAAAGGCCCCAACAAGTGAGACGTTCAGGGCCTGCAGTCCCCTCCTGCGACGCTGTTCCCAACGTGTTGCCTCCGCCTGGTGTGCGGCATTATGTTCCCACACACGCACACATGCACACACTGACACACACACACACACACACACATGCACACACTGACACACACACACACAGCACCAAAACAAACAAACAAAGCCTCATGTTTGGAGTGCGGGGGGCCGGGAGGAGCGTTTCTGAGCCACCTCGACCCGGTTCCCAAACTTGTTCACATCTCAAGGCCAGTGTTTTCAGAGCAGCGGGGGGGGCCCGGAGTGAGTGCAGCCCTGGTGTAAGTGAGATAGTATTATGGGCTGTTCTGGTCGGAGCAAACGGGGGTCCGCGGAACACATCTTCACAGCATGGGGGGGGGCTCTCTCTCTCTCAGAGGCTCAGAGAGGGAGGGAGGGAGGGAGGGAGAGAGACAAGAAAAAAAAGAAACAGGCAATAAAGACAAAGGATAAAAACAGCCAAAGAAAGAGTTTGATTAGGTTTCAAACAAAGTTTGAAATGAATGAATTATTAATTTGAATTATTAATTTATTTTAAAAAGAAGGAGGCGGGCCAAACAACAGCTGTGAGCGGCGCGCGGCGGCCGTGCTCCTGTGAGGCGGCCGCTGGGAGAGCCGGGCTCTCTTCTTCCTACACAACGCCGCTCCCTGGGCTGGACTCACCTCTACCACGGACCACCCACCCACCGCCTGGCCGACCAGGGCCGCCGACCAGACACTCCCGACCTGTGTGTGTGTGGGTGTGTGTGTGTGTGTTTGTGTGTTTGCGTGTATGTGTGTGTTTGTGTGTGTGAGAGAGAATGTTTGTGTGTGTGTGTGTGTGTGTGTGTGTGTGTGTGTGAGAGAGAATGTTTGTTTGTGTGTGTGTGTGTGTGTGTGTGTGTGTGAGAGAGAGAATGTTTGTGTGTGTGTGTGTGTGCGTGTATGTGTGTGTGTGGGAGAGAGAGATGTGTGGATGTCGCACCAAATTGGTTAGTTTGGTTTATTTATTTGACAATTCGCTTTAAAAGGACAATTCCATGGCTGCCACACCAAGGTACACACGTTGGAAAGAGCTTCAATGGTAACACATAACAGGACTTCTTTCCATGGTGTGTGTGTGTGTGTGTGTGTGTGTATGCACGTGTCTGTGCGAGATAGGGGAGTACGGCATTAGTGGCATATAAATGCACAAAAAAACATATATATATATACAGAAACTATTCATATTGGGCATTAACAGGCTTTATTCTGTAAACAGCCTTAAACAGCCCATACTTAAACCTTTATTAAACTGGTCCAAACTAAGACCTTTGTTAAAACTGATCCATACTAAAACCTTTATTTAAACTGCTCCTTAATAAAACCTTTAATAATACTGGTCCATATTAAAACATTTATTTAAACTGGTCCACACTAAAGCCTTTATTAAAACTGGTCCATACTAAAGCCTTATCTAGACTGGTGCATGACTGCTGCATGTGTGTTAGTGTGTGTATGTGCGTGTATGGTCAGGTGTGTGCATGCGTGTGTGTGCGTGCGAGGGTGCGTGCGAGGGTGTGTGTGTGTGTGTGTGTGTGTGTGTGCAGGGACCCCAGCGTTGGGGGGTTCTGTGGGGAGCAGGCCTCCTGGAGGCGTGTGTAATCACGACAATAAAGCAGGGATTAGAGACGCACCGCCTGGCACATAAACAGGGATTAGGACGGTCCGTGTGCTTCCTGTTCTTCATCACTGTTTACGTCTGCCGGCCTCTCTCTCCGTGTCCCTGGGCCCCGGCCAGGAACACCACACACACAATCCCTCATCTCTGCGTAGCTCCAATGTTGAGCTGTTCGGATCGTAAACCTTTTTCCTTTTTTCGTTTTCAGAATACTATTTCTTGATTTATCTGCAGGAAACACCAAGAGAACGACAAGTAGGTGTAGTGATGGGTCCTGGTGGTGGATTCCCCTGCCGTTCAAACGTCAAACACCACGCAGGACGTTTGCATCAACACCTTCATCACCTCCATCATCATTCAATCAATCAGATGGTGTTTGAAGAGCGAGCAGAACTGCAGTACAAAACGCTGGGCAGGGAAAAAAACAACGCAACGAAAACAACAAACAAAACCAGTTTTAAATCAACAATACAAAGTCAACGAATGGCAGGGCTGCAATTTGAGAGGTAGAACTGTAATAAGAGACGCCACACAGGAAGTGTAGTGTAACAGCACTGGTCTGCCGCGCTTTTACCTTGAAAGGCCAGGATGTCCTCCAGGGCGTTGGGCAGGGCGTCCTCCCCCTGGTGGTCCGCGGGGCCCCGCTGCTGGGGGGGCAGGCGCCGGCCGCGGCAGTCGTAGCGAGCCAGGAGCTTCTCCAGGTGGAGCAGCTGGGCTCCGAGGGTCTCCACCTGCAGCGCCCAGAGGGACACACGGAGAGAGGGGGTCAGCAGGGAGAGGGAGTCAGCGGGGAGAGAGGGAGTCAGTGGAGAGAGAGGGGGTCAGTGGAGAGAGAGGGGGTCAGTGGAGAGAGAGGGAGTCAGTGGAGAGAGAGGGGGTCAGTGGAGAGAGAGGGGGTCAGTGGAGAGAGAGGGGGTCAGCGGAGAGAGAGGGGGTCAGCGGAGAGAGAGGGGGTCAGCAGGGAGAGAGGGGGTCAGTGGAGAGAGAGGGTCAGTGGAGAGAGAGGGGGTCAGTGGAGAGAGGGGGTCAGCGGAGAGAGAGGGTCAGTGGAGAGAGAGGGGGTCAGCGGAGAGAGGGGGTCAGCGGAGAGAGGGGGTCAGTGGAGAGAGAGGGGGTCAGTGGAGAGAGGGGGTCAGCGGAGAGAGGGGGTCAGCGGAGAGAGGGGGTCAGCGGAGAGAGGGGGTCAGCGGGGAGAGGGGGTCAGTGGAGAGAGGGGGTCAGTGGAGAGAGAGGGGGTCAGTGGAGAGAGGGGGTCAGCGGAGAGAGAGGGTCAGCGGAGAGAGAGGGGGTCAGTGGAGAGAGGGAGTCAGTGGAGAGAGAGGGAGTCAGCGGAGAGAGAGGGGGTCAGTGGAGAGAGAGGGGGTCAGTGGAGAGAGAGGGGGTCAGTGGAGAGAGAGGGGGTCAGTGGAGAGAGAGGGGGTCAGTGGAGAGAGAGGGTCAGTGGAGAGAGGGGGTCAGTGGAGAGAGGGGGTCAGCGGGGAGAGAGGGTCAGTGGAGAGAGAGGGGGTCAGTGGAGAGAGAGGGGGTCAGTGGAGAGAGGGAGGGTCAGTGGAGAGAGGGGGTCAGTGGAGAGAGGGGGTCAGCGGGGAGAGGGGGTCAGTGGAGAGAGAGGGAGTCAGTGGAGAGAGGGGGTCTGCTGTCTGGTCGTATCCATGTTGGATCTCGTATCCTGTACAGCTGTGTTTATGCATCCTAACTCCAGCAAAGCATAACACCAGACACGTTGTATACGTTCTGTGACACTGTATAAATGAAGGCTTTTACCGTGCGTTGAAACACAGATTCTGACTGAAAATAAATAGCGTCTACAGATGTTTCTCAATATATTGAAGACGACACAAATTAAGTGAAATGTGAAACACCATCCTATCGGAATCTGGCATAGAGAGAAACACAATACATGGATACATCCATATGTGGAACACGATACTGATGACAAAATGTTTTAAAGTATGCAAACACATTGGTATTGTTCATCTGAAGATGGAATTCCCATTCATTAGTTACCTAATGGACGGAATTAATCTTCATTTCTGTTTACTTGCTTTAGATGCTTGTAACCCTTTTATCAGCCGGTACTTGCGCTATAATAGAGTGAAATTCAAAGTGTTTACCACATCCACTTCCTTGAACGGAGAACAAGAATCCTTTTATACGTTCAGCTCTGCTGCCTCATCCTAATCATTCACTCACAGCTCCAGAAGGTATGAGAGTCTGTACTTGCTGTACATGCTAAGGTACAACAATAAATGGATTGTATTCCACAATCTAAACGATGTATTAGTACATCCATCGCTTTTTGGTAGAAAACCAAGAACATGGAACCACCAGACCCATTCCCTCAGATTTCTCCCTAAATCCTGCTCCTCTGCTGGTTTGTCTCATTCTCTCTCTGTTTCCTCTCAACTCTTGGGTTCACTGCTTGTTAGCCGTCCTGTTGCTCCCCAACAGGGAGAGTGGACCCCCGACATAAACAGCCTCGGTCTGCTGTGCAGAAACGGAAAAGCAGTGAATAGAAGAGAGAGAGAAGGATACAGCGAGGGAGGGACACTCTTGGAGAGTAATTGCGAGTGCTCCGGGCAGACAGTGTTGGTGTTTTTGCTAAATTGCTAACACAAAAAATGACAGTATGTGGTAACAACGCAGGTACAAGCTGGAAAAAAAGAGAGAGAGAGAGCGAGAGAGAGAGAGAGAGAGAGAGAGAGAGAGAGAGAGAGACACACATACACACACCCACATCGACACACACACATACCTACACCTACACATCAAGATACACTAACACACACACACACACACACACACACATACACCGACACACACACACACACACACACACACATACCTACACCTACACACCTACACATCTACACACACACACACCGACACACACCGACACACACACACACACACACACACACACACACACACATACCTACACCTACACACCTACACATAAAGATACACACACACACACACACACACAATGCCACTCCTACACACACACACACACACGCACACGCACACACACACACACACACACACACACACACACAGCTCACCTTGTCCTTGACCAGGCCGTAACAGATTGGACATGCCTCACAGTGGTGCGTTGCTCTGTTGTGGTAGAAGTTCAACTGACATTTGTCACACTTATAACCCGTGAAGCCTTGGCGACAGTGGCAGGTCCCGTTGCCATGGCACTGCATGGACACGGAGCCCATGGGGTCACAGTTACAGGCTGGAAGAACAATTTAGATGTTTTATCACATGTCCAAAGCAATGATATTGGACATCTCTTATACACGACATTAATAACTATTTATTATTATTATCATTACTATTGATGAACCATTGATTAAAATGAGTTAATGCAGTAATGAACATTGACTACGAGTTATTAACATGAATTAATTAATTACTAATGGTTTAGTACTAATTTACTAATGGAGTGCAGGTTAACTAAGGTATTAATTTATTAATTTAATCAGGTTATGGTAAGCTTACCCTAACCCTAAACATTATGTTAATGCTATATATTAATGCTTATTACAGCATTCATTTAAGTTGATGCACCCTTATTGTAAATGTCACGTCATTAATACTCGTCATTAATATTATTAATGACGTTAATAAACATTAATAATATTAGTACACTGTGGACACTGCGGTCTGAATGCAGAACCTTACGGCTGGGAGTTGATACAACCACTCAACACACAGTATATCGTCTCACAACACCATGCATGCTTTCATGTCTCATCCCGCGTGAATGGACCCTCTACACAATGGTGCTGTGTGTATCTGAGGGCTTATGTCCGTTACCTCGACAACCGCGTGACGAGAAGCTGAAGAATCCCGCCCGACACGAGTCACACTGCCTTCCCTCCACGCCCGCGCGGCACATACACATGCCTGTGATTGGGTGGCAGGCCGTGGACGACGAGCCAATGGGATTACAGTCGCACCTGCCAAACAGCAAAGCAAATTAAATGACCAAATTAATATAAATGCCTGTTACGAAATTAACTTTGGTCACACCCCGGATCGAGTAACAGACAGACGTTTTATTTTCAGAGACACTGCCTGGTACATATGGCGGGACGGTTATTAAATCAACAAAAGGAAATATAACAAAACAGAAAGAAAACCCTAACTAACCCTAACTCTGGGGGACCCAAACTGTCCTACTCCCGACCAGAAATCAAATGGGATGTGAGTCAGCCGGGACTTCTACCTACTCTGCACTAACCTAATCTAAAAACGTGAAAACAACCATCGCCAACCATCAATGCGTAAAAGTAAAAATAACAGCAATAATGTTCCCACATGGGAAAAGGTGTTTTACAGCAAATTGCGATTACACAAATTAACGGCAACTATAGCAACGTAACAATGCCAAATTCATTAAATGAGTCGTGGCTAGATGCCACTTAATGCTACACACTTTAATTCAAAGTCTGAGGCAGGCGGTTAGTAACATGTAGGCAGCAGAACAAGTGAATGGCTGTGGGTAAGGAGAAAACATACATCCTGGGGTGCAAGCTAAGGTAAGCCAGCTGACTAATGTGCTAACGTGTTTGTTTGGTCAGGGTTAGGGGTACGATGCAGGAAAGAGAGTATTTAGATGCATTAAACGTGGCAATGTGGTGGCAGCATAGAGGGGGGTGACTCCAGGACGCTGGTTTCATTGTTAAGCCCTCAGGAGGTGTCGTGGGCCTAACTTAAGGAAACATCGGTGAAAGAGGGTGCCCACTTGATAACCCCAATGACATGCTGCGTATTGCATACTGCTGTTAGATGGGCCATTTGTCTTGAGTTTTTCACCATTGGTTGTTAGCTTAGTATTAATGAATGAGTGTGTATTGATGAAACGCACTTTAAATCAAATGATACAACGCAAAATAAATAAGTACATACTATGTGGACACGTCAATACATGATAGCATCATCTTAAACGGTATAGAGCGGCAGGTTTACGCCACCAATGCGTAACATTTTCAAGCATAAACGGTGCATCACGAAGGAATGGGGTGTTACCGCTGACAGCCGCGACCGGGCTGGAGGTGGAAGAAGCCGACCAGACAACGGCTGCAGTCCCTCCCGCCCACGTTGGGGAGGCAGTGACAGTGTCCGGTCTGGGGGTGACACTGGTCCCCCGGGCCCGAGGTCCCGGCCGGGCTGCAGCTGCAGGCTACGCAACACACACACACACACACACAACACACACACGGCGCGTCTGGTGAGACGGGCGGCGGCAGGGGGACGCAACTGTTTACTCAGCTGCATTAGACACACGTGTTTGGACGAGTGCGAGTGGGATTTAGTCCGTTCTCAGGACTCCTCATGAGACATTAAACATGTGTGCTTTTTTTTGTTTTTCTTTACTTGTTTCCTCCATTTCTTCTTCATTGGACTAGTCTAATGCTAACATTCTGCTGCATTCTGCTAGCTCAACATCAACCCCCGCTTCATGACTCAACGGTTCCCCTCGGCGCGTTCTAACGCCCCAAAGCTTTGTAGGTTTATCAAAGGCGTTCCCCCTGCCCTGTGATCAGAGCGGGGCTGACCCTGAGCACAAGGCTTCGCGTCATACGTGGGCAAAGGGAAAAAAAAAACAACCACAGAGGACACTGGGTTCATACAGACCGGTAACAGAAGCCCGGATCCATGGAGCCCTCCACTGACCACACTGGGTTTGATTCACCCTTCATAAGAGGGACTGTCACTCTGCGCGCGCACATGAAAGCCACCACCACCACCACCACCACCACCGCCACCACCACCACCACCACCACCACCACCATCACTCACATTTGCATTTCTGGGCCGTCGTGCGGTTCAGGGCGTCGCCATAGAAACCGCGCTGGCAGCGCTGGCAGTGCTCTCCGTCCGTGTGGCCGAGGCACTTGAGGCAGCGGCCGGTCAGGTGGTGGCAGGTGCCCACCGCGTTGGGGTCCGCGTTCCCGCTGCAGTCGCACCGGGCGCAGGCTCGGGCCGGTCCCGCCTGGCCCAGGGGGTCGCCGTGGGAACCGTCCTCGCACTTCTGACAGCGCACACCTGCCGAGGAGAGAGGAGGAGGAGTGAGGAGGGAGGAGGAGTGAGGAAGAGTGAGGAGTGAGGAAGAGTGAGGAAGAGTGAGGAGAGAACAGGAGGGAGGAGAAAGTGAGGAGGAGTGAGGAGGAGTGAGGAGGAGTGAGGAGAGAACAGGAGGGAGGAGAAAGTGAGGAGGAGTGAGGAGAGAGCAGGAGTGAGGAGGAGTGAGGAGAGAGGAAGAGTGAGGAAGAGTGAGGAGTGAGGAGAGAACAGGAGGGAGGAGAAAGTGAGGAGGAGTGAGGAGGAGTGAGAGGAGGAGTGAGGAGAAAGTGAGGAAGAGTGAGGAGTGAGGAGAGAGCAGGAGTGAGGAGGAGTGAGGAGAGAGGAGACGTCGAGGAGAAGAGAGGAGGAGTGAGGAGGAGTGAGCAGGTGTACAGGTGAAGACGAGGATGCCGGGGGTGCGGGTGCGTTGAGGTACAGGGTCGGAGGTCATCTCGTCTCCTCGTCGACCGGGGTTCACGCTATTGAGACGTGAGCGGCGGCGGCGGCGGCGGCGGCGTGTGGTTCCAACACCCGCCACCGGACAAGGTCATTACGACCCCCCCCCCCCCGGCCTCCTCCAGCGGGCCGGCAGCCCCACGCACCCGGCCGCCCCCCCCACCCCCGTCTGTCTCACACCTCAGGGGCCGCTGGTGGCAGACGTGCAGACGGCCGTGGTGTCTCACCCGTCCGCCCCGCTGGGCAGTTGGTGCAGACCACCTCCCCCGTCTGAGTGATCTGAGCGCAGCTGGTGCGATCCGGGCAGGGGCAAGGTCGGCAGTCGCCCGGCGTGCCAATCAGAGCGTTGCCATAGTAACCTTCAAGGCACGTCTCACAGGTTGTCCCGGCGGTGAAATCAGAACAATCGCACACGCCTGGTGGAGGAGAGGAGGACACACACACACACACAGTCTTTAACACTCTTTGTACAGACACACACACACACACACACGCACGCACGTACGTACGCTCGCACGCACGCACGCACACACACACACACACACAGAGACATACACACGTACACACTTAAAAACACACCCACACCCACACACACACACATAAAAAAATATGCACGCACACACACAAAGACATGCACGTGCACACACACACACACACACACACACACACATATACACACACACACACACACGCACACACACATGCACATGAATGTGCATGCACCAATACATTCACCCGCACACACAAGCATGCACATAAACACACACACAACCACACATTCACTTAAATATACACCCACCCACATAGATGTACGTGCAAACTCCCACAAACACGCCCACAAACACACACACATATACACGGACACACACACACACACACACACACACACACACACACGCATGCACACACACACGCACAAATTGTAGGCTAGCAACATTGTTTATACAATATTCTTTGTGCATTTGCACCAGTAGGGGGCGCTGTGTCTCTGATCATAACCAGTACTGCTCCGCAAACACGCACAAGCTAAATACTAGATCCCCAAAGTCCACCACACAGAGCAGAAGACAACCAAATTCACCCCAACTTTAATTGCTTTGGGAAATACAGGACCGACCCCCAGCCAGAAAGACAATCCTCCCCCAAGTGAGATTACCATTTTTATTATGTCCTAAAATGTTTGAGGGGTGTGCATGTGCTTATTCCAGTAGCCATGGAAAAGAAATCCCCCCTTAACATCCATATAACAAGTATTTTTGGTGTACCACATGTGTGGCTACATACTGTGTCTGTTTTGACATGCCTTCCTATTAAATGTATATACTGGACTGAAGAGAGAGTAATTTAAATGTCCTTCACATACATTTTATTACTGTAGAGACCTTGTTGGATATGGATTTTTATGTTCAGTGAGGCAGGTCATAGAAAACAAGATAGTCCTGATAATATACAAGCTAGTAAAGAAGCCTTTCAGACATGATTCCTTTGTGTACAGTAACACACATGCCTGAATAGATCCGATCTGGCTTTACAAGTTCATAAATTAGCTTTACTACATTCAAACATTTATATCATTACTATATCCCCTGTTACCAGCTATTCCTCAAACATTACCCATCATTACTTTCTTTAAAGAAGTTATTTTTCTATGTGGTGAGTCACCTGAACATGTGGCCCTTCTTTAAAACCTAAAAGCAGTGTTGAAGCTTTAAAGGGATGCGGCGAGATGTAAATGGGCGTTTGCCCAGTTCACTGGGTTAGCCTTGTCTTTCCGTGAGCCGCTTCCATTGACTCTCAGAGTTACAGTAGCCTAGCTTGTGTTCATGTGAGCGTTCCAAACGAGTGCCAGTAACAACAAAACTACATTGTAGTTTGTCTACAAACACACAATCAGCACTTTGTTTGGCGCTGTGATCACGAGGATGCCTGTGATGAGCCACTGACAGGTGAGACTCCGTGGAGACCACCCAGCCAGTAGCAGATGATGATATAACTGTGCTAGTGGCACATTACAGGCAGCCTGATGATCACATGAACAGGAGCTAGGCTACAGTAGGAGCTAGGCTACAGTAGGAGCTAGGCTACAGTAAGATGAACAGGAGCTAGGCTACAGTAGGAGCTAGGCTACAGTAGGAGCTAGGCTAAAGTAGGAGCTAGGCTACAGTAAGATGAACAGGAGCTAGGCTACAGTAGGAGCTAGGCTAAAGTAGGAGCTAGGCTACAGTAAGATGAACAGGAGCTAGGCTACAGTAGGAGCTAGGCTACAGTAGGAGCTAGGCTACAGTATCTCTGTAAGTCAATGGAAGCGGCGAACAGGAAGCAAATGCCAGAGCTGCCAACTCTCACGGTTTCACCGTGTGACACACGCTTTTGCCTGCTTACACACGCTCACACGCCACACATCCAATCACATCGCTCACATCGCCCCCCTGGGGCGATGTGACGGGGGGGCGTCAACATTTACACCCACGGACCCTGCTATAAGGTATGGATTACAAGATTGTACAGAATCTCACTCCGGCCAAAACGCAAAAGTTGGCAGCGCTGAATGCTTACCCAGTGATCTCCCCTTCTGGACTTCAAATAAGGCATTTGGAATTAAACAACTTGTCTGAATATAAGACAGGATAACACCATTTACAGATATATCGGTGTATCCCTTTAAAGGCAAAATCTACGATAGAGGAACATATTGAGTAAAAATGAGAACCCACTTGTGGAATTAGCACTAACTTGCATTATTGAAATAACGCCACATGTTGCATGTTCATTAAACATGAGAGAGAGACTTTCCTTCAACTTGAGACATTCAAAGTTATGTAAAGTAATAAATGCCTGGGAAAATGAATGAATACCGCCCTACGCCATTAGGGGAAATAATTACTCTCTTGCCTGATGAAGTGTGCGAGTAGTGGATAAAAAAAAAGAAAGAAAAATCATTACAAGTTCTTTGGCGGGGTGAATAATACATGAATGCCAAGCATGTAATACCAGCAATTTAAAAATTGTGCTTAGCGATAATGAGTGCCCCCTTGCATAAAGGATTGAGTCTTTCTTGAATTTCATAGCACAATATGACGACAATGATAGCGTGCAATGTCAATCGCCAATGAGCCATCATGAGTTTAATGGTAGGCCTATATAGCGGGAAATGTGCTGACTGTACTGGCTGTGAAGATGACTGGACCCCTGAGTACAGAGGAGGGCCGCGCAGCCACACACCGGCCCGCGCGCTAACAATACAGGGGACGCACCCCCCCCCCCCCCCCCCCCCCCGCCGCCGCTCCTCAGAGACCCCGTTCTCACGCAGGGCATTGACAGGGCCGTCAGACTGTTGACACACCCGGGTCTCAAGCAACAACAACAGCAGCTAACCACTGGAATCATATTCTCCCTGTCTGATTATCCATAACCTTTTCATTAAACCCCTCCTCCTCGCAGAATCTCCATCAATAAATCAACAATGAGTCACTGGCTGCGAATGGATCGGGGGATTCTAAAGGGCCTGGCTATATTGCATCTGCCAAAATCAATAACAGTTAGCTGATACTCAAATTCCCACCCTAGTTGCCTCCTCCTCCTGCTCCTCCTCCTCCCTCTCCCCTATCCCCTCCTCCTCCTTCTCTCCTGCCTCCTCTTCCTTCTCCTCCTCTTCCTCGATCTCTCCCCTTCCTGCCCTCCACCTCCCTCTCTCCCCTCCACCTCGATCTCTCCCCTTCCTCCCCTCCTCCTGCCCCTCCTCCTCCTCCTTGCCCCCTCCCCTCCTCCTGCCCCTCCCCTCCTCCTCCTCCTCGCCCTCTCCCCTCCTCCTGCCCCTCCCCTCCTCCTCCTCCTCGCCCTCTCCCCTCCTCCTGCCCCTCCCCTCCTCCTCCTCCTGCCCTCTCCCCTCCACCTCGATCTATCCCCTCCCCTCCTCCTCCTCTCCCCTCCTCCTCCTCCTCCTCTCTACTCTGCAGCACTATTAACTCCACCAGCAGGTGTGTTTCTGTATGTGAGACACGCAACGCGTGCAGTACTCTGGAGCTGAGCATTGCGTTTGTTATACATGCGTATCAAACCCGCCTTCCTACCGTCACTGCTGCCGCGCTGCTCGCACACCCTCTCTCTCTCTCGCTCTCTCTGTTTACCTCGCTCTGTCTACATCTTATACTCTCTCTTTCTCCCTCTCCTCTCCTCTGTACCGCATCATTCCGTGTCTCACCTTCGAGAATCTTTCTCTATAGACACACACGCACACAAACACTTTGGCCCACCTTGCTTCCATACGTGTGATGTTGATCTTTGTTTGTGTGTCTCTGTGCGTCTGTGCAACACATATACACAGAGATACACACACACACGCACGCACGCACGCACACACACACACACACACACACACACACACACACACACACACACACACACACACAGAAGGCACCAGCCTTTACAGCTTCACTGAGCAAGCCTCTCACAAACACAACATGAATACATTGTTGTATCTTCGTTGGGAAAAAAATGAAAGAACAATAAAGGGCCAAAGTCCCTGAAGGCTGTACTCATTACCAAATGAATAGCTAGTGGCTATGCGTTGCTCCTGCCTCTTTATGCATACAGGATTATTCCAGGCCTTAAAACGTCTTCTTGTTCTTTAACCGTGCCCTTCAACTAACCCGCCATTAAGGTTGGCCTCAGAAGTCAAATTAGGGGTTAAAATGTTGACTTTTTGGCTTAAGATCCACAATCTACTTCTACTCCAGTCTACTCTATTGTATTACATTATACTATACCACACTCTATTATACTCTATTATATTCCACTATACTATACCACACTCTATTATACTCTATTATATTCCACTATACTGCACTCTATTATACTCTATTGTATTCCATTATACTATACCACACTCTATTATACTCTATTCTATTCCACTATACTCTACTGCACTCTGCATTACCCTAGTGAGATCTACTCTATTCTACTTCACCATACTCTACTGCTCTATACTCTACTATAGTCTGTTCTACTGTATTATATTCCACCACACCACTGTTCTCTATTCTGCTTTTGCTCCATTCTTTCTTCTTCTATACCTCCTGTGTCAAACTATTTTCCAAAGATGGCTCTATGATTTACTGCTAACTCGTGGGAGGTATACGAGATAAGTTATTCTGTTTAATGATGCAGCCAGGAGGATAATTATATAACACACATTTATATGGCCGTAATACTTTGAAGAACAGAACAGGCCAATGCATACACCCCAGCTGTTGTTTATCCCTTTCTTCACTGTTAAGAGCAGAAAGACTCAAAAGCCAATCTCTGCTAATGAACGAGTGAGGCGCTGTTAAAATTGCACACTGTCATTGTGGGATGTTCATGCTTTAAAATAATAACAGACTGACAGAAGAACCATATCTGCACTATGGCCCCAGGGGAACATATAGGAGGAAGGAGAGAGAGAGAGAGAGAGAGAGACAGAGAGAGACAGAGAGAGACAGAGAGAGAGACAGAGAGAGACAGAGAGACAGAGAGAGAGAGAGAGAGAGAGAGAGAGAGAGAGAGAGAGAGAGAGAGACAGAGAGAGAGAGACAGAGAGACAGAGAGAGAGAGAGAGAGAGACAGAGAGACAGAGAGAGGGAGAGATTCAGCCACACACCACCCACCATCACACATAGTGTTCAGTACATACATAAATATTCACTGAGTATGTCTTGTCAGCGTAGCGATGGAAGGTAAACGCATCACTCGGTGATTGATGATTGGCGAGTCGGGTCAGCTCCAGAGGCAGAGATAAACGCGTGACAGGCCCCCAGGCGTCTCGCCGTTGAGGGTTTTATCTGCACTGAAATGCCACATTATTGGAGGGCCAAAGCCGTGTATTGTGAATCATCCCTTTATGCTATGTCTCTCTAACCCTTCTCTGATTTATGTTTTCCTAATACCCCGATGGATTTTATACGCGTTCATGTTGAATGCATCGATTCACCTTTAACGCGCATAGATGTTTTTAAACAGAGTCGGTGCCGTAAATTATCTCCCGGTTAGATCTCGTTTTTAAAGGCTAATCGTTATAGTTCTCTTTATGTCTCCACTTTCTCAACTTTGCTTCATGCCTCTCTGCCTTTTATTTATTTAGCTGTAGGCCTGATGGAAATGAGTGTGAAGGCTGCAAAGGAAAAGGCTGATTTGACATGAAATGACAGAAACTACACATTTTACAGACTGTTAAATCCAACACCAAAGTGGTGTTTGGATTTAATGAATCCAAAAGGGATCTCAAACATGTTTGGCTGTAGCTAACACCCATGTTGTTAGATGTTTACATTTGTTATAAATGAAGGATTATATATATATATATATATATTAGGGCTGGGCAAGTTAACACGTTAATTACACGTAAACACAATCTTATTTTAACACGATTAATACAAATTTACGCATTAACAAATTCATATCAGACGCATTCATATCAGAAATCATTTCTGTTTTTAGTCCCTTTACATTCACTTACTTTACATTCAATTAGACTTGCAGTAAGTATACAGCCTGTTAACCATTCCCAAATCTGTGGTGGTACTTATTAGAATCTAACTTTGTAATAACTGTTGGTTTACAATTGTACTAATTTACGGCCTGTTTACAATTCCCAAATCTGTGGTGTTCTGTAAGTTTCATATTCAACCCACACTGAGTGAGTCAATAAAACTCCCCCAAGATCACTTGGTCTAGTTTTTGCTTATTAGTACATTTGGTATGAATGATAATGTGTCATTCCATTTGATAATGTAATTTAACTTCCATTGGAGTGGATTTAAAATATAATTTTAAAAGTGTGATTAATCACAAGTTAACTCACCAAAACTATGCGATTAATCGTGATTAAAAAAATGAATCGTTGCCCAGCCCTAATATATATGTATACGGTAATCTGTGACATTAGCTCTGCTGCTAACTTCTAGGCTAGTAGAGCAGAAGTGGAACTGGACTATACCTGAGCTTCAGTTGCTATCCTTTAGCCCTGCGCGTCCAGACGGCATATCTACATTTCTAAAACGGAAAACTCAAAAGAGATCTCTTTGTTCCTTGTTTTGCCTTACAAATATATATGCACTTTCCTTTCACGTTGACATTTCTGCAAGGCCAAACTCTTGAATAATTCACAGTTGTTGTGTTTTTTATTTTTTTTTCCTACATGGCTAAATGTCACGCCAGTCGGGTAGGAAGAAAAGCGTTTGGGAAACAAGACCCTTTGCGCCGGTCTCGGAGGCTGTGATGTGACGTGTGTGCATGTGTGTTTGCGCGTGCGCGTGAGGCTTAATAAAAGGCCAGAACTCAGAGTACCTGTCCCCCCTTTTGCATCAGCCTTCACAACACACAGACAACACAGAGCTCAATGCACCACTTATTAGCAGGCCCGCAAACACATGGCACAGCGCTGTGTGAGAGTGGTGTGCGTTTGGTGACACAAAAAGCCGCGTCCTCAGAAGGAGATGCACTGCGGCTGCCCGATGCCAGCCCCCTGATGCCCGCCTAAATGCCATCTTGGGCTTACTGAGGTCATTATTCAGAGGAGGCTCTGCAGAGGAAGACGAGCTGATAAAGAGCGAGGAGGCTGCGGCTCGGGCTAATCTCTCTGGTGGGGGCTGTGTTTGTCACCGGGCCGGCTTGAAGGCGCTGGAGTTGTTCTGCTTGCGTCAGTGTTATGGGGCTGGGAAGAAAGGGAGAAAGAGAGGGAGAAAGGCGGAGGGAGGGAGAAGGAGAGGGAATCAGGCAAGGGAAGAGACAGATGTTGGGTGAGAAGGGAATCGCCTCTCACACGCCCCGTCTCGCGGCTCGGCTGCGCGTGCGTCGCTAATCTCCTTCCAAACAAAACAGGATACTCTGCGACGTGATGAAATTAAGGCCCGGAAGAAGGAAAACCAAAACAAAGAAAGAAAGAAAACTGCGGCAGCAAAGTGAAGGAGCTGCCGGCGTCGCTGTTACCTTCCAGCGCGCGGCCGTCGCAGAAGAGAGGAGAACATTTACCAAGGCTAACGCAGTCCTCAACAGCCAGTGAAACAACAACCGCAGAGTTCTCCCTGACCCCGGAGGACGCCGGGCTATAGGCCCGACGCGGCCGGCTGCACGGCCGGTAACTCGCCGCTCTTCCCTCCCGTCCAGTGCACCGAGGTCATGTTTATTCGCCGCTAATTCTGGAGGCGCCCCCGGACACTCGGCGTGTGTCCTGCCTCTGCTCCGCGTTGCTGTTGCCATAGGTACCCATCAACGGAGACCCGACAGGCACGGCGTCGTAAGGAAGACCTCGTAAAAATACCAGCGTCATAATGTTTACCCCGCAAGACCAGCATGGAATACGCTGTTGGTGAGGGCCGTTGTCGGAGGCGTGCTGCGACGAGGACTGAGCCCATGTTTTATGTATTGGGTTGATTAGCGAGGCCGGCCCTGCCCCGGTGAATAAATAAAAAGATAAAGAGAGCAGCTCTCTTTAACAATCTCCCGATAACCGTCACTTCCTTAGCCTCCCTCCCTGAGCTTGTAAATTATTGGCCTCCGCCACATTTTATGGATGCCATGTATCCAATTAACAGACACAGTGGCACGTGGCAACACACACACACACACACACACACACACAGGCGCACACACACTCACACACTGCGTTACAATGTAATTTAGTTTGTTCAAATAACAAAGTAATAAAATCAAGCTCAAAATAAATAAAACAAACATGGACATGCACACACACACACACACACACACACACACACACACACAAAGATCAACATGGGGGCACACACATATGGAGGCAAGGTGGGCCGCAGTGTGTGTGTGTGTTTTTGTGTGTGTGTGTGTGTTTCTAGAGGTTGTATGCTTGACTTCATTAGCCCCAGCTGCAGTACTGTACTGCAGGAAACACACACACAAATACACCCGTTCCACCACAAATATTAACCAGCAATCTGGTGTGTCGCGCTACAGCAAATACAACCGACACGACTCGGGGAGCGTTAATAAATCATGATTATGAAGCGCCGTTGGCTGCAGGAGCTCCCCTTCTCAAGCAGCCCAAGAATGCTCACACAAAACTCGCACCACGACACACACACACACACACACACACACACATACACACACACACACACACATACACGTGCACACACATACACGTGCACACACGCACGCACACACACACACACACACACAGGTGCACACACACTGAATCCACGCACGCACACACAAGCACGCACGCACGTACACACACACACACACACACACACACACACACACACACACACACACACCTCCGTGTTCCGTCTGTGGGCCGGAGCCCTGCGTGACGGTACAAGCCGTGAGGTAATTACACAGCAATTAAGGTTTTGATTGGATGAACAGCAGGTGACCCCCCCCCACTCCCCCCCCCCCCCCCCCATCTCCACCAGATGACAGAGGATGCTGACGATGAAGATGAAGATGAAGACAGGCTTGCTGTCTCTAATCAAGTTCCCTTGAGAGGCCTTCTTCCCCCTGGACTCATGGATCTGCTCTGGAGTAACGTTTGTGACGCGGTGGTGTTTGGCGACGTAGGGGCCGCCACCAGGCCTCTCTGTTGCTGCGTTGTGGAGCCGCTGAACAATAAAGGTTTGAGGTGTCCTGGCCCCTGGGCCACGCCCTGCTCACACCCCCACAGGTCCCCTGGTTCACCTTCAGGAGCCGGGGAGCCCACTGTTTGAGTGTTGGTTGGTGAATGTGTGTGCCTGGCTTCATGCCATACCTCACAAGAAGGCTTTGTTAAAATGCGTCGGGTTTACGCTGCCTGGTCAAACAAACTAAAGAGCCTAATAAAATGTTGTGTAGTGAACAAATGTTGGGCTGAGACACCATCAGGGTTCAGCGGGCTCAGGAGCTGCTGAGGGCTCCACAGAATACATGAACACACGCCTACTCTAATCAATCAGGCTCCTTCCTTCCACTTCCTGTCCTACTTCTGCCCAATGACGAAAGCAAACTAAGTGAAATCCCAGTCATCTTACATCATTGCATTTCTGAACGACGCAGTGTATTCAACGAAGGAAGGGTTTAGATTACCAAGAAACAGAAAATAGAGCAGAAAACAGAAACAGAAAAGTAGCTGCAGAAGGCCAACAGTAATGAAGTAACACAAGGTCACCCCCGAGGAAAGGGTGAGCAGCCAGACAGCCAAAGTTTAAGCAAAACTTAAAGCTCCACTATGTTACTTTTCACTGCACCATTCTGCTTTTGTTCAAATGTCTGTCGACCCGGGGAATCAACTCTCTGATTCCCCACGGTGTGTGCTGAGCGATGGTTGGAAATTACAATCTCAACCCGACGCTCTCTTTGACCCATTCGTCCACTTCTGCCTCGTAAAGCGCGTTACTGAAGCCCTGACACTGACACCCCAGGTTTACATATTATTGTCCGAAATGTACAAAATCCGGTAACCCCCACAAAGTGCACTAAAACTTAATAACCCCATAATGCACCATAAAACTGATGCACTTATGTCCACATTATACCCCATGATGCATAGCGGTTTTCATTCTCATTGGACCAATACAATCCTGTATTGTGTGGTTTTGTCGGGCGGGGGGGAGATAGGCTCAGCATGGGCCGGACTATGCAGTCAGTCCAGTCCTCAGCGTTACGTCATCTCTCTTTAACAACAGGAGAGAGCCGAGGACAAAAACAAGAGGACAAAGAGAAGGGAAACCACACACAGAACAAAGAAGAGAAAGTAGAGACCTATAAATAAACAGTGACAGCGAAAGAAAAAAAACACAACATTTCCAAGAGTCAGGGGAGACAAAAAATCTGCAAGCCAATCAGAGTTCATTATCCGAGAGGCAACTAACACGCTTAATTAGAGCGGAGGCAGGCATGCACTGACACCAGGCCTGCATCTGGGCCCCAAACACACACACACGCACGCACGCACACACACACACACACACGCACGCACGCACACACACACACACACACGCACGCACACACACACACACACACACACACACGCACACACGCACGCACGCACGCACACACGCACGCACGCACGCACGCACGCACGCACGCACGCACATGCAACATGCACACACACACACACACACACACACACACACACACACGCACGCACATGTAACATACACACACACACGCACGCACATGTAACATGCACACACACACACAGGCACACACACAGACACAGTCAAACACAAACAAAGGAGGCACAGTCAAACCCTCACACACACACACACACACAAACACGCACACCGGCAGGTAGCCCAACACTCATGCACACGCACGCACACACACACACACACACACACACACAGCTTTAGGCGAACTCCCCAACTAGGCCAGATTGGTATCTGAAGGGGGGAGGGAGGATGTGAACTTGACGGGGGGGGCAACAGAATGTGATGCAAGTGAAGAGAGACTGCTTAGAGAGAGAGAGAGAGAGAGAGAAGAGTGCATCCGGGCATACAAGCATGATTCTCAGTAAATTGCCCTTTTATTATTTACATAAATTCTGCATATTTGATATGTTCAGTTCAGTATGAAGGGTATTCATTAGGGTTATTTTTTTCATGGCATGTGGAGTCTATGTTGTTTGTGTTTGTGAATGAAAATGTGTGTCTGATCAAAAAGCTTTTGGGCGAGCCTATTGATCTCAGAACAACACATCAGACCTACTCCCCTTCCTCTAGAGCAGCTGTCTGTCCCTGGTCTCTAAACCTAAACACTGCCATCACATCATTTACATGCACTACCGTAAAAGCCCATCTACATCAAATGAAGTTAATGATCCAAATGATTACATTATTATCAGAAAATAACTCATTTTACATTTTGCAGGACTTCCTCAACTGACCAAACTGACGTTGGATATCATATAACATACATGATGTATAACAAAAAGTAATCAGCATGGAAATACGTCTGACTTTACTCTGATTAGGTCTGGGCATCAAACTACAGTCCCCATGTGAACATGGTCAATTCCTAATGGACGTGTAGTTAAGACGTCCATAGTGTCTTCATCTACGTCCTGCCACCGTTGATGGGGATGGCCACAAGTTGTCAAGTTTCCCAGCACATTTCAGTACCCTAGTATCCCTACGCTGGGTCAAGTTCATTCAAGTATGAGTGAACCCCCAATGTAAGGTCAAATTCAAACACTGAGCGAGCGTTCTACGAAAAAAGGTGGGACGTGTTATCACCATGGTTGCAACCAACCGCGACATTGGAATCCTTTTTTTATGATAGAAGAAGCCGGTGAGTTGCTGATTACAATGAGCGATGTTGAATATGAAATGTGGCTTTGTACTTTCAGGGTCTAAAGGTTTTTTCAACCTCCAGCACTGAGGATCTGAGGTAGCAACCTGTAGCTTTAGTACAAGGTTAGGCCGTAACCATCAACACATTCCTGTGGATACATGATAACAAGATAGTCGACATGTAAACATACACAGCTTCACATGAACTATAAGTCACACATTCATGCGTCAGTATTTTCTATTAAGAACAGCGAGTCACCAGGGCAGCACCGGAGCTCCGCACACGCAGAACACGCACTGCGCGTAGGGCACCAAGTGTCTGGGGGGGGGCACCAAAAAAATCGGTCTCGTAAAAAATCATCATCATAATAATAATCATAATAACGCGATATATTTAAAATGAACATGTGTAAAACGTGTTAATAGCAATACAAAAGTAACATTTGCTTGAGAAAAAGATGCGTCTCCTGTGCGGCCCTCTCTCTCTCCCCTTGGTGCCCCCCTCCCCCACATCCCAGTGGTATGTTCGATTAGATTATTCTCAAGTTTGGCAGACACCTGTGTTTGGACATGGCCTCGAAAAGGCATCAAGAGTCGGGGCGGATAAGAGAAAAAAGAAGAGACAGCGAGATGATGCACGCACGTCGATGGCAGGTAAGACAATGTTTTAAATAAAAATGGCTAATTCTGTAATTTAGTCCTTTTATGAATGTCTATGCTCATGACAGGTAATGTTAACGTTACCGTTAACGTCAACAAACTAACGTTAGCTTAGCTCCTATATTATTTTAGCCATCAGAAGTCGTCAGCCAAGTATTAGCCAAGTTTACTTATATAGGCCTAGGTCTACTGGTCTACTTTCAGGACGTTTATTTGGCGTTTGTTATGTAGCCTACGTTATGACGTTATGCATGTGTACTGTGAACCAACGAGTATGCAATTGTGTACTGTAGTGGAAAAAGTAATGCTACAGATGATACTTTAAAGTAATGAGTTGATGAATGGAGAATGGCTCCTGGTAACATGAATTCTGAGACACCTTGCATCTGCAGGGCAACATCTGCAGGTGAAACTACAATTTGAAAGAAAATAAAGAAATCTTAGTTATGTAGATCCCCTCCCTTCACATTCATAGTTTTCAAATTATGTAGATTTTTTTTAAGATTGTGAGCCATCAATCATTGTCTTAAAGGTAAAATAGTTTTAAATGTTGTCATGCATCAGTGATTTACACATTGGCTTACATAAACCTGTAATTAATATGTAATATTGTTTTTGAATCAAGGTGCAAAACTGTATTTCAGTGTATCTCAGTGTTCAGAAATACAAGAAAAAATACTCTATATACTCAGGGATATATATATCCCTGAGTATGTTTTCTTGTATTTCTGAATGCAGGGTCAATGCTTAGATATGTGCAAGGAGTTCCTCAAGACCAGGAGGAAGATTTAGATGATCAACCATCCACCAGCAGTTCAAGCACACATCATCAACCACCAATCTCTGCAGACTCTGCAACAGCACCCAGCCCTGACCAACAACCATCAACTACTAGTTCAGGACTTATGTTAATGTTTGCTGCTATTGTTAATGCAAAATTAGTGTAGTCTTTTATCAAGATTTTAATTTCTCTTTATTTGCACATTACATTTTGCAAAACTGTTGAGAAGTTATTTTGGAAATAAAGAGAAACGACCCCGGATAAGCGGATGAGGATGAGAGATGTGAGAGATGAGAGAGAGAAACATACTGACAATTACTGAATTGATGTTTGATTGATGATTTTCGGGGGGGCACCACAATGCATTTGTGCTTAGGGCACCCAAATGGCTAGCGCCGGCCCTGCACCAGGGCTGCTCGCAAAGGAAAAAAATGTAAATGAACATCTACATTTACCCTTCCGGAAGGTGCGGTGGGTCTCACTCCTTTAGAGTGACTTTGATGTTCGCTGAGAAAAAGCGACATGACACAGTTAG
Organism: Micromesistius poutassou; assembly: GCF_964030765.1. Lineage (NCBI taxonomy): Eukaryota > Metazoa > Chordata > Actinopteri > Gadiformes > Gadidae > Micromesistius > Micromesistius poutassou. Next base: position 12,872,205 of record NC_140292.1, on the reverse strand, counting down.
TTATAAGCGAGAGTTTAAATCCTTTAATATCCATTAAAAGCTGTCAGAACTCAGCGATATCAGCGATTCAGACAAACAACATGTTCCCCACCACGGGGAAACCGTTAACTCAGCCGTAACCACTTTTCATTATTATTCCCAAAAATATTACCTTTTCAGATCTCAGTTCAGCATCACCTGCCCACTAAATTCCAGAAGTGGTTGCCAGTAAATAACACAAACAGTGATTAAAATATAGCACACATAGAAGTACTGGCAAGGCGGAGAAACATCCTACCTATTAAGTTAAAGCATTTAAATTCCTATGCAGCATAAAACAGCATGTGATGAACTTTACTACGACAATATTGTATTTTTTTTTAATTGCTATTACTAATGGGATTGCCCCTACTAAGCCCCAATAAACCATTGTGTGTAGGAAGCATGAAATCACTTCAGCAGTGGAGTGTAGTTTATGTGTTGCAGTCAGGTATGAAAGATAAGGCAGCCGAACATGACAACTTCTGCTGCTGCAGGCATTTATAGGCAGTGTCACAAAGTCTTTGTCACACGTGTTAAATGACTATGGTTTCAGAAGGCAGTTTGAAGTTTGATGTGATACACATTCTGTTGGAGAGAGAGCCAACCTTGGAAAGAGAGGGACTGCTATCGCTACATTAAAGGTGCCCTATTTTACCACTGATTTTTTTGATTGGCCGATACAAGCTGTTTCACAAGTGACCCTCTGATGTCACCCCCTGGTGACATCACAGCTGATGGATCTACCACACGTGTGATGTCGCTGGAGGGTGGACTGTGAGATGGTTTGTGATGGCTCATCAACGTATAACCTGGTGGTAAAATAGGGCACGCTAACATTGGGATGATAATTTGGCCTTAATTCAAGTGTTAAATAATACATTTAAGCAATTTAAATGAATAATTTAAACACATAAAATGACAGCCCTTATTAATTGTTTTCACCTGATCGTTAATTGAATAAAATTATTTCAAGCATGCATTATTCAACAGACATCTCTTCAGAAGCCACACAAGGTAACATACTCTTTTATTACGAGCTTTGGTTTTAAGTTTGAGAGGTTTTCTGATGACAGAGCTGCTCGCTGTGTTTCTATTGTTTTTCCAAAAGGTAAAGGTGGATATTGTTTGTTAGAAAACTGACTATATTTCAAATTTTAAAGATGCATATTTAAGTACTTTACATTAATATCCTCTTATTATTTTATGCTTTCATCAGTGCAGATCTTTCCGAACGATATTTATGGACATTTCAGGAAACCCATGCTGGTTCATGGCGGAGAAGACCTCCATATGTAGAATCTAATTCACACCTCTGACTCGGAAATGGAACATTCTAGAAGAAGTACATTTTCCCCACCGTTGCATTTTTCCATCACAGCATTTCCGCATCATTGCTAAAGAAATACACTGCTTAAGAAACGACACACACACACACACACAGACTCAACACAGCGACACATGCAAGCTCGTACACACACACACACACACATACACCTGATGCTCAGACACAAATGCACGCTCGTACACACCTGCACACACACACACACACACACACACACACACACAAACACACACGTGCACAGACACACACACACACACACACATACACCTGATGCTCAGACACAAATGCACGCTCGTACACACCTGCACACACACACACACCACAGACCACACACACACACACACACACACACACACACCACAGACCACACACACACACACACACGTGGCGGCGGCGGCGGCGGCGGCGGTCTCACCGGTCTCCGGGTGGCAGGCTCCGTGCTGGTGGCAGGTGCAGGGGACGCAGGGCGCCAGGGGCCCGCCGCGGGGGGTCTCCCTGGTGAAGCCCGGCGCACAGGACTCACAGAGCCGGCCGGCGAAGCCCCGGGGACAGGAGCACACCTCCACCCAGGGGGCTGGAGCCAGGGCGGAGGAGGAGGAGGAGGAGGAGGAGGAGGAGGAGGAGGAGGAGATGGCAGCCGAGGCCAGCCGGACCCCAGAGAGCTGGGAGGTGTCTGCAGGGGGGGGGGGGGGGGGGGGGGGCGGTGGAGGAGAACCACATGGGAGTCAGACCAGAGAAGCACTCGTGGAGACGAGAGGTAAGAGGCTAATAATAGATTTTTTTTTGCACGGGCCTGTCTAGGGGTAATTTATCCCTGCTGCGCTGGGTGTGTGTGTGGGTGTGTGTGTACCCAGGTGTGTGTATGTGTGTTCCTAGCTGAGTGTGTGTGTGTGTGTGTGTGTGTGTACCCAGGTGTGTGTATGTGTGTTCCTAGCTGAGTGTGTGTGTGTGTGTGTATGCCCAGGTGAGTATGTTTGGCTGTGTGTGTGTGTGTGTACTGTGTGTACACCCAGGTGAGTGTGTGTGGGAGGAATGGGCGGTGATGTTTGTTGTTAGCAGAGTGTTTACGTATTTGTCACCGTTTGTTTAATTTGGTTGCCTGTACAGCTCGAATGAACAACTAATTTAACACACGCACACACACACACATAACAGTTATCCTCGAATAACAGCTACAAACAAAGAGCTTCAAACAGCTCATCAACGCTCAAAAGCAAAACTAAACACTCCAATCCAATACACACACATACACACACACACACCCACACTGACACATAGGCCGTGTCCCAATTCAGGGGTTGCATCCTTCGAAGGACGCATTTGAAGACCGCATACGTCACAGCGGCGCGTCAAGTGCTGTCCCATTTCGAAGGGTCCTTCGAATGCGGCCGAGATATGCAGCCTTCGTTTCCCGGATTTGAAGGACGCATCGGATGCATCCTTCACGGCCCAACGTATCCCAACATTCATTGCGCGTTGGATATTTTTTTCAGAAATGGCGCGGAGAGAGCGGAAGCAGCAGCTGCAGCGAATACATATTTAATGACAAAACTATGTAAAAACATTTTTTTATATAAAAGTAAGGTTGGGACCATTTTAAATATGTAACTTTATTGTCAAAGTTCAATTACATTAACGCTAGACATATAACGTTAAACTAATTAACGTTAAGCCAACGTCCTCTCTTCCTCTTCACCCGCCGGCTCCGGCGGTGAATCTTCTCCCACTCCTCCAATAAAAGATAAAACATAACCAATAAAATGATCATTTCTGGCTCCATATATCTCCTCCACTGTCCGGTTTGAACCGCAGCTGTCAGGGTTGCTAGGAGACAGGAGCGGCGCGTGGTCACGCAAGGTAAAGGACGTTAACGGCTGGTTGCGCAATCCGGAAATGCTCCGTAGGCTAGACCGTCCCATTCCACAACGCTCGTTCGGCCTTCGATGCAGCCTTCGCGGTCTACGAAGGCTGCATCCTTCGAAGGACGCATCCTTCGAAGGATGCAACCCCTGAATTGGGACACGGCCATACAATCCCAACCTCCCCTCCCAACACACGCACTCTTTCTGGACAGAACAGCTTGCAACAGTGGGGCGAGAAAGAGACAGAGATAGACAGAGAGAGATAGGAGAGATGGAGAGAGAGTGAGAGAGAGAGAGAGAGAGAGAGTGAGGGAGCAAGAGGGAGAGAGAGAGAGATAGAGAGAGAGAGAGAGAGTGAGGGAGCAAGAGGGAGAGAGAGAGAGAGAGAGAGAGAGAGAGAGAGAGAGAGAGGGACTTGCAGGTGCAGGATGATAGAGACGTGGGTTCCCTGGGGTCCACCTCCTCCCTCATGAATAGTGATGAAGCAGAGAACTCTTCCTCACTCGCCCAGAGAGCTCGCCAACAAACACACAACACAACACGAGCAGTGATCCACCCGGCCTTCAGCTCCAACACATGCTTCACTGTGTGTGTGTGTGTGTGTGTGTGTGTGTGTGTGTGTGTGTGTGTGTGAGTGAGTGAGTCTGTCTGTCTGTTGTGCATACACAGTATATGTGCCTTGCGTCTGTCTGTGTGTGCCTACGTATGTGCATCTGTAAGTACGTCGATCTCCATGTGTGCCTCAGGGTGTATTTGTCTGTGTGTGTGTGTGCGTGTGTGTGTGTGTGTGTGTGTGTGTGTGTGTGTGTGTGTGTGTGTGTACGTTTGATTGGGTTTTCTTGACACACACAGGGCACAGATGCAGGGCACACGACAAAGAGAATACTAACGTATCTATCTATGATGTTATGATGTTTCATTCAGGTGACCTCACACTGATCCAGAGGATGAGGGAGGTGTGTGTGTGTGTGTGTGTGTGTGTGTGTGTGTGCGTGCGTGTGTGAGTGCGTGCGTGTGTGTGTGTGTGTGTGGGGGGGGGAGACATCATTGACCTTGACCCTGACCAGGTCCTCATGGCGGCGTGTCTGTCCTGTCCGTCTCTGATCTGCACTGCCTGATCTGCAGCTCAACCTGCTGTGATGATGTTAGCTCTGCCGACGAGGTGGTCTGTGGCCAATTAAAAGCCGACGCCGAACTCTGAATTTAAATGAATTCAGCGGCTGGTAACTCACTGAGAAGTCTCACCGACTCACTCTTCAGAAAGCTCATTAGGCCGTTTGTGATTTTAATTTCCTTCCGCGCGGGGGTCTCTCTTGGTTTGGGAGAAGGCTTTAAAGTTGCGTCTGGCGCCGTGGAGCGATTCACTTGAAGCCGTTTCTTTTCCGTTCCTCGAAAGCCTCCAAAGGATTGTCTCTTTTGTCTGAGGACGTCCCTCTTTATTGGGGAAGGAAAGTAGAGGAATAAGAAATGAAAGCAAAGTGAAATGCCTGGACTTCCCACACTATTCTTAGACTATCTGAGTCCATTAAGTAGATAGCCTTCGACACAATACTCGGAAACAATGAGGACATCGAAAAGAAAAAAAAGATGGGGGGGGGGGAGAGATGAGTTGAGGTTTAGGGGAGCCGCACATTCATTTCTGCACTGCAGCCTGCTCTGATACCCTTGGTGTATAATGAGTGTGGGAGCTCGCTGGAGCCCCAACACAACACAATCATTAGCAGGGTGTGTTCCCATGGAGCCGAACCACACGGGCGCGTAGTTCCAGTGTCAAAAAGCACGCGAGAGGGGAGGACGTCCTGTGTGCCCCGTGCACGCTCACAGGGGCGTGCACGCTCCGTCAGTGTGTGACTCAGCGCCGTTGAACCTCTAATTAGATATTTTGGCCAAGCTGCGCAGCCATCTCTGAGGTTTAATCCCACGTAATTCCCCTCCTCGCTGCCGAGCAGCGTGGACGGCGTTCGATGAAGGCAGGAGCTATTCTAGTTTAAAATCAAAGACATTTACATAGCCGGATTTACATAGCCGGCATAAACAACGGCAATAACGGATAAAAACCGTGCGAGGTTACGAACGCAACTGACTTCCTTTCAGCGATTAAGAGGCATTTAGACACGAGGAAATGTAGATAACCACGAGATGTCTTAAGTAACTAACGACGTCTTAAATCTTTTAAACGATTCTCAACTTTTTGGCCGGATGGTTTTGGAGGAAGGGAGCGTCTGTTGGAAGACGTTCAGTGAGGACAGATTGTTTGGCAGCTCAGGAGTCTCAGCGGAGGGCCGACCTCAGCCAGGGAGAAGTCTCCCCGACTCCGGTAATTCATCACCAGGACAGACCTGCATCACGTGTGGCGCCTCGGCCTCACGTCGGGAACAAAGCGGTGGCAAGCCATTAAAAGTTAAGCTCAGCCCATGTCACAAAACGAGCTAAATGATTTTAAAGCAGTCGTTTTGTAATTACAGTCGTTTTGTAAGTACGACTGCAATTTGTGCTAAAGCCAGTTCTTTGAATAAAGGGACTGAACTTAAAGGTGTCATTTCCCCCGAGAAACCGTTGCGTTCCTTTTGAAACACGATAGGTCACTCGGAGATGCGTATGCATGCTGCCCATGGAAGTGTTCTTCTACCTCCATGGCCTGCATTAGCAAATAGAAAGAGAATAGACGCATAAACGGTCGAATCAGATAAGCCTCACCGACTGACGTCAGCTGGTGAATTAGTATTCATGGCCTCTCCCACCTTGGCCCGCGACGGCCCACGGGGAGACGGTATTGAGTTTGTGCCCTGTGCTGTTTGCGGCGATTACAAATCAACGTTGCATCGCTTCTTTCTCGGCCGAGAAAGAAGAGTTGAGGAAGAAATGGTTGGATCGGACATTTACCACTAGTTCAACCTTTACGCGGCCCGGGCACCGCGGCCGGAGGTGAGCTCCCGGACACGGGGCACGGCGGCCGGTGCGCGGCGGGAGTCCGGGAGCCCGCCTCCGGCCGTGGTGCCCCGAGGCGGCTCTTCTTTCTGTATTCAATCAACCAGAAACCCCCAAGGAGCCCAGTGGTTCTCTCTCTCTCTCTGTCTCGCTCTCCTTCTCCCTCTCTCTCTCTCCTTCTCCCTCTCTCTCTGTCTCTCTCTCCTTCTCCCTCTCGCTGTCTCTCTCTCCTTCTCCCTCTCTGTCTCGCTCTCCTTCTCCCTCTCTCTGTCTCTCTCCTTCTCCCTCTCTGTGTCTCGCTCTCCTTCTCCCTCTCCCTCTCTCTCTCCTTCTCCCTCTCTCTCTCTCCTTCTCCCTCTCTGTGTCTCGCTCTCCTTCTCCCTCTCTCTCTGTCTCTCTCTCCTTCTCCCTCTCTCTCTCTCCTTCTCCCTCTCTCTCTGTCTCTCTCTCCTTCTCCCTCTCTCTCTCCTTCTCCCTCCCTCTCTCTCTCTCCTTCTCCCTCTCTCTCTGTCTCTCTCTCCTTCTCCCTCTCTCTCTCTCCTTCTCCCTCTCTCTCTGTCTCTCTCTCCTTCTCCCTCTCTCTCTGTCTCTCTCTCCTTCTCCCTCTCCCTGATTCCCTCTGGAAGTTTAATTGGTTTTATTACTGTGACGGCCAGTGCTGTCAGCCAATCAGAGGCGAGTCATTTGCATGTCATGAATAAGAGCCAAAGTCATGTGGTTCCTCCCCGCTGTCCTCCTCCTCCACACTAGAACATTGTGAAACAGGCGCATCAGTTTTTTCACTAAAACCGACAGGGCATTCATTGCTACTAGTGACCACCGCAAAATTTATGAACGATTCAATGACACCTTTAAGAATTATTATACGTGAAGCATCCCATCAATAATAGATTTCTTGCATTGCATTTTGTCGTTTTTGTGAATCTCTTAAAACATAGATTTGATAGGCTCTTAACATTAACAACGCACACTCCAGTCCCCTGGCCCAGCACACACACAAACCCCCAGACACACACACACACACACACACACACACACACACACACACACCACGGGGGAAGGCGTGGACCTACAGTTGTGTCCTCCTGCGTTGCTGATCTTGAAGGCTGTCAGGTTGTGAAGAAGATGGCGGAACTGGAAGGAGGACAGGGCGGGTCTGAAGCGCTCCTCCTCATGGAGCCTGGGCACAGAAACACAACGGATTATGTTGAAATATCTCCACACTACAAGTTCACTCCCCAGCCATATTGGCCAAGGTGACGGTCCGCGCTTACGCATGCTAAGCAGCAGCCGCTACGCTGTTATGATACTAATACTGAGGGCAGAGAGAGAGAGAGCAAATTAATCTGTTTCGCAAAGGCTGAAACTTCATTTAAATGTGTGAGGGTGTGTGTATAATGGATGCATGGTTGTATCAAAGTGCGTTTGTGTGCAGATCTGCGTGTGTGTGTCTGTGCGCCCACCCATATGTATCTCTGTGTGTGTGCGCGCAAATCTGTGTGTGTGTGTGTTTTACGCGTGTGCCTGTGTGTATATGTGTGTGCTTGTGCATCTCCATGCTCACACACTCCCCGTGTCCGTGCGCTCGCCATGGTAGGCTGGAATTGCATCGTAGGTTAATGTGAGGTGTCTCTCTGATTCACTAGCACTGCTTGTACTCCCTGAAGCAACGACCTGTCCTGTCCCTCCCCTCCTCCCCCCTCCCTCAACCTCCTCTCTACCTCTCTCCATATTCTCTTCCCTTCATCCACCTTCTCTCCCTCCTCCACCTCCTCCCCCTCTCCCTCCCTCCACCTCCTCCCCCTCTCTCCCTCCCTCCACCTCCTCCTCCTCCCTCCCTCCCTCCACCTCCTCCCCCTCTCTCCCTCCACCACCTCCTCCTCTCTCCCTCCCTCCCTCCACCTCCTCCCCCTCTCTCCCTCCCACCATCTCCGCCTCTCTTCCTCCTTCAACCCTCCCACTCTCTCCCTCGTCCCTCCCTCCCTCCACCACCTCCCCCTCTCTCCCTCCACCACCACCCCCTATCTCCCTCCCTCCACCACCTCCCCCAATCTCTCTCCCTCCACCACCTCCCCCTATCTCCCTCCCTCCACCACCTCCCCCCCTCTCCCTCACTCCCTCCACCACCACCTCCCCCTCTCTCCCTTCACAAGCTCCCCCTCTCTCCCTCCCTCCCACCACCTCTGCCTCTCTTCCTCCTCCCTTCCGCCTTCGATGTCCCCCCCCCCTCTCTCCCTCGTCCGTCCCTCCCTCCCTCCACCACCTCCCTCCCTCCCCCTCGTCCCTCTTTGCTCCACCCTGAGACGTATGGGGGTGGGGGGGGTGGGTGACACCCGGGCAGCGCGGTGACAAACCGGGCGGCCCCAGCAGCCCGGGTAATGGAGCTGGCCGGCGGGCGATAAGCGGGCCGCGCCTGGCAGTGGACAAACTGGCGCTCGGTGCTTCTCTTTATGCGCCGCTTGTGTCACTTTTAATCAGCGGCGAGCAGAGCCGAGGGGGGGGGCGGGGCCGAGCGGCGCTGTAATTAAGCTCTGCAGAGGATGAGGACAGATCAACAGGGGAAAGGGAGCCCGCAGGGGGCTGGCCACGCACACACACACACACACACACACACACACACACACACACACACACACACACACACACACACACACACACTTGCACACATGCATGGACAAAGACATCACACACGCTTGCTTACATAAACACACATGCCCATAGACACACACACACACACACACACACACACACACACACACACACACACACACCATTTCTTTGACCACTGCATGTACCCACACATGTATACAAATACACACATGCACAAATGCATGCAACAAGCACACACGCACACACACACACACACACACACACACACACACACACATTAAACAGATTGGAAAATGGAAAGATGGGGAAGTTGTGTGTGAGAAAGAAGAAGTAAATATCCTCTATGTACTATGTACGTCTGTGACATGCCATGCGACTCTTCAGGAAAAGGATATGTACCGAGACTTCTATTCCTTTATTCAATATTTATGCTTCCTTTTAGAAGTCTTTGGAGATCTAGGGCTACAAGACATTTTTTCATGTATCTAGTTTTGATGTCACCCGTTTAGCAAATAAACACACTCACAGATGTGTGTACGCGTCTGAATGTATCTATATATCTGGTTTCTTGGTTGGAATGAGGGAAGGTCTATTAGGCCATGGAAGATGTTATTCCAACCTACATTGCATTGATAAATACACTTTTATACAAACTCATTATACACACACTATACTGAAAACCTCCAACACAAACATACAAAAAGAGAGCTGCTTCTATTTTACTACAGAAATGAGCCATGTACACTGAATACCTTGTATGAAAAGCTTTCCAACATGCTGCTGAAATGGCTCATAATATGAGCCATTTTATTTGTATCCTATCTCAAAGCATTTCAGCATTTATCATCATTTATTTAAAGGGTTTTCACAATACTTACTTACAATAAAGGCTTCACACAAACAATTGAAACGTGCTTCTCTACACAGCTGAAATGCTTTGAGATAGGATACAAATAAAGTACCCTATTTCCCTTGATTATGTGTGAGGTTTTCAGTATAGCATATGAGTTCGGTCTGATATGTATTATGAGAACAAAAGTGCAGGGTAGGTGCGTGTTGATGACTATGTATAGACAGTATAGACAGACACTCACAGACACTCAGAATGTGTATGCGTGTCTATGTACGTGTGTGTGAGTGTGTGTGTGTGTGTGTGTGTGTGTGACACCGGGGGATCGAGGCCCTCCAATAACATCTGTAGAGCTCGTCCCCCGTAGAGGCTCCTAATGACAGTCATTGTCCCCGGGGCCCTGGTGCACTTAGACTGGGAGAGGGAGAAACCAAGTGGGGCCCCTCCTCCTCCTCCTCCTCCTCATCCTCCTCTCCTCTCCCCTCTCCCCTCTTCCCCTCTCTTCCTCTCCTCATCCTCACCTCCCTCCTCTCCTCTTCCTCCCTCCTCCTCCTCCCCTCTTCCTCCTTCTCCCCCTCTTCCTCCTCTTCCTCCTTCTCCTCCCCCTCTTCCTCCTCCTCCTCCTCTTCCTCCTTCTCCTCCTCCTCCCCTCTTCCTCCTTCTCCTCCTCCTCCCTCCTCCTCTTCCTCCCTTCTTCTCCTCCTCCTCCCCCTCTTCCTCCTCCTCCTCCACTTCCTCCTCATCGGCTCCCTCCTCCTCCTCCTCTCCCTCCTCCTCCTCCTCCTTTTCCTCTCCCTCCTCCTCTCCCTCCTCCTCCTCCTCTCCCTCCTCCTCCTCCTTTTCCTCTCCCTCCTCCTCTCCCTCCTCCTCCTCCTCTTCCTCCTCCTCCGCTCCCTCCTCCTCTCCCTCCTCCTCTCCCTCCTCCTCCTCTCCCTCCTCCTCAACCTTTCCCTCCTCCTCTCCCTCCTCCTCCTCGTCCTCCTTCTCCTCCCCCTCTCCCTCCTCCTCCTCTCCCTCCTCCTCCTCTCCCTCTCCCTCCTCCTCCTCTCCCTCCTCCTCCTCCTCCTCCCTCTCCTCTCCCTCTTCCTCCTCCTCCTCCTCCTCCTCCTCCTCCTCCTCCTCCTCCTTCTCCTCCTCTTCCTCCTCTCCCTCCTCCTCCTCCTCCTCCTTTTCCTCTCCCTCCTCCTCTCCCTCCTCCTCTCCCTCCTCCTCCCACTCCTCTCCCTCTCCCTCCTCCTCTCCCTCCTCCTCCTCCTCCTCCTCCTCTGCCTAGTGTCACGGTGGCTGGGAGGTAGTGGGGGGTCTTGGGGGGGGTGACTCATTAACTGTGTGAATTCACCAGTGAGAACAGGAAGACAAGCTGTCACTGAAGCCAGAAGGCAGTTTCCAGGAAGTGAAAGGAAAAGACGTGTACACATATGGGGCCGACGGCCCCCCGCAGCGCTGACAGCTCCCCCCCCCCCCACCACCCCTCCCCATATTGTAGATAAAACCATGTGGACATGCAAGAGCTCTGCACGTGTCATGTATTGGCGGCGGCGTGGGCTCCACAAGGACGTTATGAAAGAGACGACGTAGACGAGGTCGCTATCGCAAGGTAAACCCTTCAGATCCAGGAGTCGTGATAAGATAAGTTTGGCGGCGATGATTCACAATACTTATTCACGATTCTTATTGACAAATCTTTTTGGGGGATTTCACGTTTGGAAATTGCATCCATAGCAACTCATAGCAGCGGCCTGACATAACAGCCCGCTGAATGCCTTAATGGAGCTATCCCATAATATTAAACCACGCTGTGTGATACATGATGTCGTGTCGCAGTAGGGGCATCCCTATTAGGCTGGGAAACACAAGTCATAGCGTCGTCCTCCAACGTGATATTGTTCTCGGGCCACCCGAGCTCTACGTCTGTGAAAACCACACCAGGGACCTCAGCCACCGAGAAACGCTATCCTCGCCGTTCTAATTAAAGATAACCGAGATGTGCAATCACATGGCATCACGCATCGATCCCCACGCAGGCTGCACACCGCCTGCTACATGACAACCCTTTATGACTGGGCACCAGCACCGGAACGGCCTGTTACTACACATCTCATTACCTATAGCGTACAATACAATTATTTTACAATAAGCACAATGCAATGCCGAGGCAAGGACGTCCTTCTGGTGATAAACATGATTGACTGCAGTAATGGGCATTAGCGAACAGCAAGCTAATGGTGGAGTTATTAGCCGTTTCTCAATACCAAGTACACGGACTACGTTCTCGCGGACTTGGAAGTACGTACTTGGCAAGTCTGGACTTTCAAGTACAGACTTCCGAGAACGCGAGTACGCACCTGCAATTGGAACAGCAGCGGACTCGATGATGCATTCTGGGATATTTAACGGTCCCAAGTCCACACGAGTCACCTCCGATGCGTCCTCGGTAGAACGGCCTCATCGAGAACACATCAAGAACACTTCCGGGTTTTACGACAGTACTCGCGTTCTCGCGTACTTGGAATTGGAACAGTGCTCGGGCCACCACTGATGACGTTTACCGAGAACGCAAGTACACGAGTACGCACGAGAACGCGAATTGAGAAACGGCTATTGTTTACTAATGGTTGAGTTATCGTTTACTAATGGTGGACATGTTTACTAATGGTGGAGTTAGTACTGCTGGTGGTACTACCCCGCCCCCCCCCCCCCCTCCCCCCACTCTCATTGTTGTTCATAAGATACGGTCCAGTGCTCTCTCCAACATCTGTTAGACCCCTCCTTTGATGACGGACCCCCTGTCCTCCCCCCCCACCCCCTCCCAGCAGACTAATGGATCTCTCCCTGATGGCCATGTACACAAAAATATGAAATGCTGCACCTTGAGTTTTTTTATTTCCGATTTCAATTTCCTTTTTCCTTCTTCAATCTCCCGCACCCCCATTCCTTCCACCTGAAAACCCTTGATGACTCACCCACACCACACCACACACACACACACACACACACACACGCACGCATGCACGCACCAAATCTACCTCTGGTTATAAATAAAGTTATCAAATCAAATCACACACACAAACCACACACATACACGCACACACACCACGCATGCACACACACACACACACACACACACATGCATGCACGCACACCGTGGACACACACGCACACCTTGCACACACACACACACACACGCATGCACGCACACCGTGAACACACTCTCACACACACACACACACACACACCCACACACACACACACACACACACGCCCAACCATACACATACCTGACAGCAAAGGTGTGTACGGGTGCTCTGCCAAGCGACGACGATGACGACGACGATGACAACGGCGGCGGCGTCAGCGGGGGGAGGTCCGCCGACAGGAGGAGGGACCCCCCGCCCGCCCCGCCCCCCTCCAGCAGCACCGTGACGCGGCCGGGAAGCAGATCGGGCGTCTCGGAGGTGAAGGTGAAGTAGATGAAGTGGCCGTAGCTGTTGATCTGGTTCCCCAGGAACTTGTCTGGAGGAGCAGATGGCGGGGCGGGGAGGAGAGGGGGGGGGGGAATCATTAGCGGAGCGGATGGGTCTGGCGCCGGCTCCTAGCGCTCGGGCGCTACCGTAGCTCTTCTGGCACCGAGCCGCGGAGGACAGCGCGGCGAGACGCGGCGCGGCTTACTGCTGTGTTTACTGCCTTGGGAGGACGCGCTAACGCTAACGCTCACGCTGCTGCTGAGCTGCAGGGTGCACTGAGAACAGGGGAGTCAATACTCAGTCTCAATGAACACATTGGAACATAGATCAATAAGAACAGCGAAAAAAGGACAACGAGTGAGTGTAAGATTAAGGGTTATTCCCTGATTAACCCGTCCACATGTTTGTCGTAAAGTAAAGTCAATTGACAAAATGAAAACAAGCACATTGCAGGATTGTGATAATAACGCAGGGGAAAAATATCAGAAATCGGCAGTTTGGTTTGGGCTGTCAAGCCTGCACTCAGAGCACCTGCAAACAAAGGTCAAAGCGTTTTGTTGTGCGATGAAGAGCAGACCAAACTGTGGGCTGGCGTGTTGTCATATCTTTTTTTCCTGCTCCTCCTTCGCCTTTCCTTCCCGGCTCAAGATTGAGAGGACGGGCAGAGCTGACAGCTTGCGTGCTTGGTTGCCATCGTGCTTTTGAACGTAATTGTGTGTGAAGTACATCCTGAGCCGTCCTGGTGCTGCGAGGATGTGTGTGTGTTTGTGTGCATGTGCGTGTGTGTGCGTGTCTGAGTATGTATGTGTGTCTGTGTGTCAGGGGGTGTGTGTGTGTGTGTGTGTGTGTGTGTGTGCGTGTGTATGCGTATGTCTGTGTGTCAGGGGGTGTGAATGTGTATGCGTGTGTTGAGGGATGTGTGTGTGTCAGTGTGTATGTGTTTGTATGTGCACGCATGTATGTGTGTGTGTATGTCTGTTTGTTTGTGTGCGTGTTCATGTGCGCGTGCGTGTGTGTGTCGGTAGGTTAGGCATCCTCAGCATCTTCCCGGCAACAGTCGCTAATGCGCTACCAGGCTCAGTTCATCCTCTTAACTGTTTCCTTTTGATGTCCACACCATCTCCTCACCAGACCCCCACCCCACCCCTCCACCCCCACCCTACCCCCACCCTACCCCCCGCAGTGCAGTGGAGGCGTTTCACACTTGACCGGTAATTGCTCCACGTGACCCCCCCCCCCCCCCCCACCCCCGGGTCTGTGAAGGCAGGGCCGTGCACCGGGTGTGTCTCCGGCGTCTCATTGTTTGATGATTCGGAGCTTCCACCATCCGTCACCACCGTCTTGTTTGATTTACTTTTTGGGGAGCGCTGAGCAGGGAAACGCGTGAATTGCGAAAAGTGCTCTTGCGTTTGCACTTATGCTGACCTTTATTCACTTATTCTTTCTTATTCTTATTTCCAGGGCTCGCTGCTTGACGAAGGGTACGGCACTCACTTGCAAAATTACAATTTGGATTCAAGCAATCATAGTTCAACCTGAAAACTCGACTTGCTTGCTAAATTCTCGTGTAGAGCTCCTGGCTGTCGGCTTTCTTGCTGGCGGTATAAACACAGACCGTTTAGCATTATGCTAACATTGCTCTCACAAACCAAACATTACAACACCTACACGTTTCCCTTCCAACTTAATGTCATTTTCTATTCTTCACTTAATATCTGCAGTGTAGTTCACTGCAACAGGTTAGGGTTTGCATGATGGTCCATCCCATATTTCTATTGTATTTTGAATTTAGTCGTTTTTAACAGGCCTTTTCACTCCAATCGACCTGACTATGAGGTTGAGGGTTTGAGGTTGAGGGTTTGAGGTTTCTT
>NC_140292.1:12771797-12851797 GCF_964030765.1 Micromesistius poutassou | reverse complement strand
CGGTACTGCTCCATGTCAAACACACACTCGTCCGATCTCCCGCTGCAATCACACTCTGTGGAGCGGGGAGAAACATTGTGACATGGAGACCCTGATGAAGAGAGGGGATGGAGGGGGAAGACACATATCGACACAGAGACGCTGATGAAGAGAGGGGATGGAATGGGGAGAAACAGGGTGACACGGAGATGCTGATGAAGAGAGGGGATGGAATGGGGAGAAACAGGGTGACACAGAGATGCTGATGAAGAGAGGGCAGTAAGAGGGGGGGACCGAGAGGGATAGATGAAGAGAGATGAAGAGGGATACAAAGAGAGACAGAAAGGGATAGAGAGAGGAAAAGAGAGCGATGGAGAGAAAGAGGATAGAAAATGGGGTGAATGAAAGGGATGTGAAGGGATGGGGATTATAGAGAGAGAGAGAGAGAGAGAGAGAGAGAGAGAGATAGAGGGGGGGGGGTGCTAAGAGGAAAGCAATAGGATGAAAGCAGCAGGCCAGTAATGGAAGGAGTGTCCCAAAACGCAAAATAGTGGGAAACAAATAGGCCTGTAGTAAAACAGAAAAACGACTCGGGCCCCAAAATAGACACTGACTAGGGAACGGAGAGAGAGAGAGAGAGAGAGAGAGAGAGAGAGAGAGAGAGAGACGTAGAGTATGGGGGTTTCTGAGAGATTATGCGTTATGGGATTGGATCATAATTTAGAGGCTCGTTGCTAATCTCATTTCACACAGGCCTAATGAGCAGCCAGTCGTCTGTCAGGGGGCACTTAGATAACAGTAATGCGTGTTTATACAAGAGCAAATTACCCAGACGATAACGCACTGCCTCATATGCCCCTCACATCAAATCCCTCCTCAGTTTACCACAGACCCCGAGGAGGGATTTAGGGGGAAATTGCCCATTTTAATATGAATCAGCTCTCTGTTGAGTTGGCAGTAACTGTGTGATTATTCCTCTGTGTTGTTGTGGGGATCTTTGGCGGGCGTGGCCACGGCGTGTTTCAAACGCAGGAAGAGTGATTGTGGATCTGATGGTAGAACAGTCACGGGTGGGAGCCCCACCGTGGAACAGGAGGAAGCCTGTAACAAAATGGGCCTGGCCCCAACCTGCCGCCCAAACTCAATGATGCCATGGATCAGAATTAAACTGGATTGAACATTTAGATTTGATTCGATTTAGCCTCTGGGTAAGAGCATCTACTCCGTGAAATTACTAAATAACAGTATTGGTACATAGTATAAACAATATACTCCTTATTAATAAGGACAGGGATCTGTGTATGACGTACGTCTGAATACACTGCAGGTTCTACTAAAAGTCGCTCCTTCAGCTATGGGAGAAACCAATGAAATCAGGACCGCTCACTTATGAGTGTAACTTTCAACACATAATGACTGAAACTGAAACTTAAAGTTCTGACGCTTAAGAACAGGCAGTTAATACTATTTAATATCTATGCCAAGTTAAGTTTAGTCACTGAAATATATTACGGTATTGTATTTAATGCAAATGGATGAATATGAAATAAATACATACAATAAAGGTTTGAAAAGCTGACATAAAAATATTCTGATGGACAAAAAAATGATGTACATGCCCCAAGAGAATGTTCCGGGCTTTCTTCCTTGTCCTTCCTTACAGGTTATGCAGGGTTTATACAGTTGGCCAAGGTCACATCCTGCATACCATCTCCTCACTGCTGCATCTGCTGCTGCTCTGCCTGACGCCCCCCCAGTGTGCCCAGTTTATACTCCTTGTTACAGTAGTTTGGTCAAGCCTATTCATACCTTTTCGCCCGGACACGGACACTGAGTTGTGATCTCGCAGTCTTTTGGAATTCTTTGGTTAATTATTGATGAGTTTTGGTTGAATAAAACCCCCGGCAAACCTGAATCACTTAAGAGACTTAAACATAATCTTTTTGCTAGTGTTAGCATTCTGCACCATTGAATTGATTGTGGCTTTCTTTCTGAATATTGATTCTATGCTATGATCATTTATAATTAATAATAAATTGGATAATTGATTAACTGTTTTATTTTATCAAGGAAAATACATTTTATCCAAAACAATTAAATTAAAATATCACTTACCAAATATTGCTTGGTAAAGCAAGCTAAATCTATCTAGACTAGCAGGCTACCCAAATTAGTAGACTAAATTATAATCTGCTATCGCCAAAAATACATCTTTTAGAGACACAGCTGTGTGACCCCCTTCATCACAAAATGTGATCTTAATTTGTTACATAAAAGCTGAGAACATGGACATAAGCACACACACACACACACACACACACACACACACACACACACACACACACACACACACACACACACACACACACACACACACACACACACACACACACACACACACGTGCGCTCCTCCACAGGAAGTGAGGAGGTGTCAGTGTGTGTCCCTGGAGCCGTGATATTAACACGTCCAAGCAGTTTTTCTGTACTGCTGACCCAGGTTTATTGACCTAACCATATTAGTACTTAACCAACACTGTCTAAATGTGCCAACTAAGACCACTCATCCTTGTAAGTACTGTCACTGTTAATCACTGTCTGGGAATAGGAAATGAAGGCTAACCCCTGGCCGCCAGAGGAACCCTGATCGCCTTTGTCCAGTACACCTTCATCTGTGTCCTTTCTATGTATTATACATCTATTTCTCCATGTACGTTCTACATTATGTTCTACATCTATTAATATATGTAAGGTGCATGCACTGTATTCTGCATGTGTTTCTATATGTTTAACATCTACGTCTATGTTTATTCTAGATGTAGTATTCTGCATACTTCTACATGTGTGTTTCTGTGTGTATTCTACATGTATTTTCACCATCTCGTACTACATCCACCTTACTTCTTAAGGGGGGCTGAATAGTGATTAAATAAACGCAGGGATCGGTGGTTGTGTTTGAGCATTGGTGTTAACAGGACGTCAGCAGCAGAGCCTTATCTACAGCACCAAACCCCTAGCACGGAAGCAGTTGGAAACAAGCGAAATGAGAAAAGCCATACACTGTAGAGTCGCACGGTTCTCGTGGGAGCACTAAACAGCCAGCTAGCGCGGACATATAAACCTGTAACTTTAATGGCCTGACACACAAGAGGTGTTTGTTGTGTTATTAATACAACACACAGCCTTCACAAATATTGAACACACAACTATGTATAGATATGAAGGCGGTATCATAACGCTATAAAATTATTCTGAAGGACACAGAGAGCAATATGGGGGAAGTTTGTGGCCCCTATAAAAGCCAAGGTCCTTTAGTTTGTGTACGGTCGGCGCTGCCTGGTGAGTCCTTGTTAAACATGGCGTGCGGCCATCTTGGAGAATGGCTTTGTTCGGCTTCAATTGAGATGGAAAGCAATGGATTCTGAATCAACAGAGCTCATGAACTCATTTCAACATCTCTTGAGATTTCTGTGAAAAAAACAAAACTATCCCAGCCAGATCCCTGGTCATAATGGGAGTATACAAATGTGCTTGATTGACTAATGGTGCAAAAGCCCTCAGATCCATTCAATGCTGTTTAGTCCTTCACAGCTACGGCTGCTGTGAAGGAATATGTGGGTGGTTTGTCGGCTTCCTAAAAAAACACAGATCATTGCCCATAGCGTGAAATCTCAATTTCTGTCGCCAGATGTTTTGAATTGTGTGTGTTTGTTTTCCCTGCTCCTTTGCTTGTTTTTTGTGGCTGGTGTCTTAGCACAATAAGAGCTTTTGATTTGCAGTAGTTATCCCTTGTTTTCTTAAACAAAGGTTATGACGCCTAATGCAAGATCACATAGCTTATGAGTGGATCCGGTTGGCAGGGCACACACACACACACACACACACACACACACACACACACACATACATAAAGGATCTGGAGAAGAAAAGGCTGATATTTGCTTTATCGATAGATGAATCATCAGCGTGGCGAATGATTAGCAGAAGGTTAGAGCTTAGTTTGACTTTACATATTTTCACATATTGCTTGACCTTTCGGCTACTGATAAGCCCGGGTTGAAAAAATGTCCTTGTTTATATTTTGATATTTTGTAAGCAGTTTAACTGCTTTCAAAATATGTTTTCATTTGTTTTTTATCAAACAAAATGACATTTAAGATACGGATACCCAGCCGCAAAAAATCATTCATTCATAAGTAGGAATTGCTTTCAAGGGAAGATTTGTAAAGATACCAATGCACCACAGGATTTTTAATGAGGTTTACAATCACTGCGTTTCTGAGTGATCATTTTTTATGATTGTTCAATGGACAAATCTTGCCATGATTTTTGACCTTATATATTGCAACATAAATATTTACATGGTGTTTGGTCCTGTACTAATAAATGTGGCCTTTGGTTCGAAAAGACTGGAACGCTTGTGACCACATTATCTCTTAATATCAAGATTTAAGTGGTTTTAAATCTTCCTTTTGTAAGAATGGATACAGTTGAACACGGATGTGGACTCATAGAAGTGGGTACATTTATGTACACATGTATATAGGCAACTCTTGCAGATACATCTTTACTGCTGGTTGACATGGTTACAAAACTTAATCCAGGGTCAAACCTCAGAGACTGTTAAAATATTAAAAGGATTCTCATTTATTACCTTCAGTCAGTTCATTTTCACCTGAGCAGGATGGTTTGGTCAACAATACCGCTATTGCAAACGAGGATTAGAAAACCAGGCATCCCTGGCATAAAAGAGGTGCTGCAATTTGTCCTTGTTGTTGTTTGTATGATTATTGAAGGCTCTAGGAGTAACTCTAACTCCTTTTCCATGGCCTGCATTTTAATTAAATATGTTGCATTGATTTGGAGGATTGCACTTTACTCTAGAGACCGTCTGTTTGGTGTAAGTGTTGGAGTGATTAAAACAAGCTTGTTGCTTAAGCGAATCCTGCATAAAACAATTAATAGGCCACTTAACTTTATGATTTTATGAGCAAATCACAATGAATCTTCATAGTAATCCAATATTACCAGTGAATTAAAAAGGCTAATCCAACCCCACTCATTTATGTATGCACAGATTTATGAGTGACAAGTGAGCTGGCACAAATATTCATCTATTCATAAAGTGTCCAGACACACACACACACACACACACACACACAGTACAAAAATTGGGTTGTATTTAGCCCATTTATAGTTTTATCCTTTTAACATCGATCTTGTGTCAATACGAAAATATGAAACTGCATGTTGACAATTATTGATAAAGCTGTATTGCATTGTGCTCGAATCAGCAGGCTGCAAGGCCATTGTGATTAGAGTATATTCAATCTTGTTATTTATTATGGATATCAGTTCTATACCCTCTATCGTTCTAACTGAAGGTCCCGCCCTCTCTCTCACCTCTGAACCCGTGTCACTGAAAGTCCCGCCCTCTCTCTCACCTCTGAACCCGTGTCACTGAAAGTCCCGCCCCCTCTCTCACCTCTGAACCCGTGTCACTGAAAGTCCCGCCCTCTCTCTCACCTCTGAACCCGTGTCACTGAAAGTCCCGCCCTCTCTCTCACCTCTGAACCCGTGTCACTGAAAGTCCCGCCCTCTCTCTCACCTCTGAACCCGTGTCACTGAAAGTCCCGCCCTCTCTCTCACCTCTGAACCCGTGTCACTGAAAGTCCCGCCCTCTCTCTCACCTCTGAACCCGTGTCACTGAAAGTCCCGCCCTCTCTCTCACCTCTGAACCCGTGTCACTGAAAGTCCCGCCCTCTCTCTCACCTCTGAACCCGTGTGTCACTGAAAGTCCCGCCCTCTCTCTTGAAAACCATCGTTTATGTAACGCGCCCCCTCCAGGCGTGTCCTTGCCACATCCCAATGCAGGTCGCGCGGCGTGTTATCAGACCCAGGCCGGTGGCGCTACTCACTCAAACACTCATGGGCGGCCTCCCCGGTGGCCCGGGCCCAGGGCCGGTCCTGGTAGAAGGGGAGGCAGCGCTGGCAGTCCGCCCCCGCTGTGTGGTGCTGGCAGACGCAGGCCAGGACTCCCCTCCCGTCCTGGACGCACTCGCTGGCGTGGCCGTTGCACTTACACCTGAAGACAGAGAGACAGGGCGACAGGTTGAGAGGAAGTGTGTGTGTGTGTGTGTGTGTGTGTGTTTGTAAAAGTGTGTGTGTACAGATGTGTGTGTTTGATGGCGTGTGTGTGGGGGTGCGTGTTAAGGGTTGTGTGCATGTGTTTGTTTAAAAGAGAGCGGGGGAGAGAGAGAGTGAGAGAGAGAGAGAGAGAGAGAGAGAGAGAGAGAGAGAGAGAGAGAGAGAGGGACAGAAATAGACAGGATGCAAATTCAAAACAGATAGAGTTTATAGAGAGAGAAGAGAGAAGAGAGAAGATATGTATTTGTTTTTTTATTTTCGCCTTGGAGGCATCTTTAAAAAGATACATTAGGTCCGGCCTGTGTGTGTGCACGCACGCACACTACACTACACGCATGGAGGCAAAAGGGCAGAGAGGAGAGCAGAACGGAGTCGCTTCTTCTTCAACGCGATAGGTTGTTGTCACTTCCTATCAGCTCTTCCCTGGCATGAGCATAAACACAGCCCGGGATGAGTTCAGCTCTCCATCCGTTTCACTCAATGCGGGCAGCACGCATGTGTGTGTGTGTGTGTGTGTGTATGTGTCTGTTTGTGTGTGCGTGTTGAGTGTGTGTGATCCTGTACATCCAATTTGGGAACCACGGCACGCATGTGGGTGTGTGGGTGTATGAGTGCATGCTTGCGCGCGTGTGTGTGTGTGTGTGTAAGTTTGTATATGTGTCCAGTGTGTGTCCGCGTTATTGTTTATAAATGTGCTTGTTCAAATCAAGGATTTACTGTCTGAACATGTCCTATACAATTCAGCCTCCTCAGTGAAGGAGGATCAGGGCAGCCAATCAGAACGCAGGTTGTCTTTGGTGGGGATGGGACTAGGTGGAGGTGGGTATTGGAATACTGAGACATCACGGTTGCAATTGATATGTTTTGCTTGCCAGTCGAGAGGCAAGAAATTGTCAACTGAAAACGGAGGACTATATTATATGCATTCGTCTGCCTTTGTAAACAGACATTTCAGTTCGGCTCATTCGCTTCCACCTGTTTTCCCTCTACATTTGGAAACCCATGTCCACTGGCACACACACACACACACACACACACACACACACGCACACACACACACACACACACACACACACACACTCGCAGACACACACACACACACACACACACACACACACACTCGCAGACACACACACACACACACACACACACACAGACACACACACACACACAGACACACACACACGCCGAGTGGTGGCTTTGTTCCGTGCACTATTTTCCCGGGCTGTGTGGAGTGGCTGTGATGGCGGAGAGGGACTTGTCACTACGAGGCAGGTTCTGTCAGAATTAGCCAGCTGTCCCTGATCCAGACGCATGCTAGCCGCAGGACACGGGGAGTCGGTTATTTCTGTTATCACCGCGGCAACAACGGAGGTGGCGGCGGCAGCGGTGGCCTGGCGGGGACTCCACCCCCCCCACTCTCGATCGATCTCTCTGATGTAACAGTCAACAGCAGAGCAGCACCCTAACTCAAACCTGTGGTCATTCATCGGTAGATGTACATTGTCATTTTATCATTTGACCTATTCTTTAAAAATTCTTTTTTAAATAAATAACGTTATTATTCTACATGACAAACAGTGTTCTTGTCCATCGTGTGATGTGTTTCATGCCTTTATGGACAGAATGATGGAGATAGACAGGGAGGCAGGTTGGAATAGAGAGGTACTTGGCATACAAGTATCACTATAAGGTGTGTTGCCTCTGTGTTAATAGCGTGTTGAGCTACCAAGAAGGCCATGCTTTCCTAGAAGACAACAGTTTCCCTAGAAGCCGAGAGCTTTCACATCCTGCTAACAGTCTCACACATTTCTTTCAGCAGTGGGGGGTCAGTTGTCACCGTGACAGCGGACAATGTGCGACGACTGGCGCTGCGCCGTGTATAAAGTGAGGCGCATAAACCATTGGCACGAGAATAACATGTCCTGCGTGACGGCTCTCCCCCTCCCTCCATGTGTTGTGACATGGGTTGGTCATTTGTCATGTGGCGCGGCGGGTTCCATTAAGTGTTTATGACAGGTGTCGTATCATGGCCGTACTCTGGCAGAGGGCTTCATCGCGACTGCTTAATCGTCCACTCCGACCTTGCGCATGCACGCACGCACGCACGCACGCACGCATGTACGCACGCACGCACGCACGCACGCATGTACGCACGCACGCACGCCGGCCGCACTGCCAAGGTACACGGCGGGTACTTGGCAGCGCGTCCCGTCTCATTACCGTGAGTGATAAAACCACATTAGGAGGGAGGGAAAGGACTATTACCGTGCTCTGTTGGCTGTTCTGTTGCCCTGCCCGGGCTAATGGTCACTTGGCGGCTGACAATGTGTCCAATCAGTATTAAAATGGGCCGTACCGCAGTATAGTGTTCATTTGGTGTCCTAATTTGGCGTCCTTTTTGTCGCTGTTTGGTGCGTTGTACATGGGCCCCCGAGGGACCGGGCTGTAAGAAGTAAATCCTTTCAAGGAACTGTTAAAAAGTCAGGCATTACAGGCGGTGATGTGTTTATTGCATAAGATTGTCGGGTATGTGTGTTGACCCAACAGACATGCTTTAGTCTTTGATTGTAAAACAAATATCAACCTTTTCTTATCGCTTTCTTCAGATGGCATTTTTATAAATGTGGATACAATTCTTGCTTGATGCTGAACAAGATTGAGCTGTAATGGTCTCATACCCTTCAGGCTAGGGGGAGAGAGCTATTCTGGGATGGGAGAATCTGCAATGAAGCCCCCCCCCCCCTCTTACCTGCCACCCACGGAGAAGTCTGAGATGGCATAAAAGTAGGAGCGCAGAACCTTGGAGTCCTTGAAGAACTCATCTCCAAAGGTGTTGAGCCGGTCCAGAGAGATAAGCAGGTCTGTGGCTGTCACAAATTCCTGGACAGACAGACAGACAGACAGACAGAGAGTGTCAGAGAGAGAGAGAGAGAGAGAGAGAGAGAGAGAGAGAGAGAGAGAGAGAGAGAGATGTGAGGTGATGAGTGAGGCAGAGAGGACAGGAGAAAAGGGAAGAAAAAAAACGGTAGTTGGACTTCATCCATTTGCAGTGGTGCTTGCAACTCTCAGACGGACAAGGCAGCAAGTGGGGAAGATAAGGGCTGCAAGAGAAACCGGGAGGACGCCATGATGAAAAGGATTAGTTTTGGGGAGGAGAGGAGAATAGGATGGAGGAAGGGAGCTTGTTTGGAAGTTTGGCAAGAGAGAGAGAGAGAGAGAGAGAGAGAGAGAGAGAGAGAGAGAGAGAGAGAGAGAGAGAGAGAGAGAGAGAGAGAGAGAGAGGTGCAAGGGGAAAAATTAAGGGTGAGAGCGTGGAAACAAATGGATACCAAAAAAACCCCAACTACTCGAATCCTGAAAAGAAAGCAAAGAAACAAACACGATAAAGATGGCCAAACAGTTAATGGGCTGAAACTGTGAAAATAAACATTGCTGCTATTTCCGGCGTAACTCAAAACCAACCGAATTGAGATATGCAGCAATGTACCAGCGTGACAAAATGAAAAATGGGCAGTGGGGAAACTTAAGAGCTGAAGCACCAATAAGGGGAAAGGGAACAAAAGTGCTAAAGTGGGGCTGGGAGATAAAAAGGGGGTCAGCGTGTAACGGCGGAGAGAAAAGGCACAGGGAACAGAACAGAAGGGGGGACTTCAAAACAAATAGCGTGATCAAAAAAAGAAAAATATCTCTGGTTTTCTTGGCTTTTTGCAAAAGGGGGCTTTGTGGCAGAACTGAGGAAATAAAACGGCTGTAAACGCGGTATGTTTCTGAAGCCTTCCTCCCAGGAGACATGTTTGATGTGTGTGTGTGTGTGGGGAGGTGCGGGGGGGGGGGGGGGGGGTGGGAGAGGGGGGGGGTAGAAGACTGGAACGGATGGGCTTCAGACTGGGAACATGTGCAAGGAGTTCACACACTGTCTGTCTCGGAGACGCACTGAGCGCGTGCAATGTCGAGGCCTGTGGGAATCAGATAGCACCTTGAGCTAGCAGCAGCCGGAATGCGATTTCTGTGCTCGTGTTGCGCGTTGTAGGAGCGATATTGCGAAATGGTGCCTAAAGGAGCGCAGGATTTAATAACGCTCCGCGAGATGGGGGCGATTGATGAATTGTTATGGTGTGAGAACAATAGTGATTAAAGTCAGGGGGTTTTAATTAAAAAAATATAAAAAAAAAGTAAACAACACATGAAAGATGAGATTTGCGCTTTTGGTTTTTGACTTCAAGGGCCTGTGTATCTCTGTGATTTATCACAGCTTAAAGAGCCCTTGCACCGCAGTTAAACTTTATAACCAATTCATCCCTTAATGGGCCTCACACAACGAGAGAGAGAGAGAGAGAGAGAGAGAGAGAGAGAGAGAGAGAGAGAGAGAGAGACAGAGAGACAGAGAGACAGACAGAAAGAGAGAAAAAAGGGAGAGAAAGAGAAAGAGAGACAGACATAAAGAGAGAAAAAAGGGAGAGAGAGACGTGGGGGGGCTTTTATTTTGTACGGCAGAACTCATTACTACTCCTCAGAGGACGGTGTTGTAGCGAGACCGCCGCTAACCCCTGTGTGCGTGTGTCTTCGGATCACTAGGACGACGACACACACGCACACGCGCACACGGGGAGAATGTCCGGGCGCCAAGAGGTCACGGACCCCTTCCGCGGGGACATCTGGTGCGGGTGAGGTCCACACGTGTTCAGCATTGCTCTTCAAAAGCTCCCAGGGTCCCGAGCGAGGCCCTCTGTGCCATCTGGAGGTCGGGGGCGGGAGGGGGGGGGGGGGGTGGGTAAATAGCGGGACGTTGTGTCCGCTCTCTCTCTCTCTCTCTCTCTCTCTCTCTCTCTCTCTCCCGCTCTCTCCCCCTCCCTCCCCCTGGTACACGGCCACGCCGACCCGGGAGCAGTGACTCAGGGAGGATCGCCGGGTCCACAGAAGTGGATGATTAACCAGGCTGCTAATCAGGCGTTCAGGGAGGACAGATACTTTATTTTCCGCTAATGCAAATGAGGCTCCCTAATAAGGGCTCCCTTACATGTTAAACGCTCACCTCTAGTCCTCTCTCCGCCCCCCCTCGTCCACTCATCCGCTCACATGTGCTGTGCTTTCACTTTGGATACCTTCACAGTCGCTAAAAAAAAACTGGAAAGGTAGTTTCCCGCCCCCCCCCCCCCCCCCCCCCGCTGCCGCAGTCAGATGTCCCCCATCGCTCCCCTGGGCTCCCCCACCCACCGTTCCCCCACCCACCGCCCCCCCCCCATGCCCATTGCGGGCCCTGAACAGCGGCTGCAGTTGAACACGGTCTCAGTGTTGATTTGCCTGCGCTGCAGCTGCTGCTGCTGCGGTTGTGCGAGCAGCACTTCCTCTTTCCTTGGGCTGCCGCTGATCGACTCTGGCCTCGGCCTGCCATGGGTGAGGCCCGCGGCTAATGGAGTTCAGGCGCCACCAAACCAACGCACCCCGGGCCGGGCGCGGGCTGCCAGGCCCGGGGACCGCCTCATCCCTCATGTGGGCCGGGGTCTCTGCTGTACCTGCACCCCGCCCCTCCTCCTCCTCCTCCTCCTCCTCCTCCTCCTCCTCCCCTCCGCCTCCCTCCTCCTCCTCCCCTCCGCCTCCCTCCCGCCCTCCCTCTCCTCCATCCCACCCTGCTCATCCTTCTCATCTCTCCCACCCTCCTCTTCCTCATCCTTCTACTCCTTCTCCTTCCCACCCTCCTCCTCCTCCTCCTCCCTTTTCTCCCCTCTCCTCCCTCCCGCTCTCCCCCTGACAGCCATTCTGTAAAGGGACACTGTGAAGGATTTTCCCATCGAGTGGTAAAATTGACCTGTCGCTAAGCTCCGCCCTCAGAACGCAGATGAGCCAATGACATTCCAGCCTCAACTATACTCGCACATCAGCTCGGACAACGCCATTGAAACCAACAGGGAGGAGGCGTAATACAACAATTTAATGGCGGATTTATGTTGTTTGTGTAAAAATAAATTAACATGGTCCAACGATGTGCTTGGGGAACATACGGTATCCCGAGAGGCTGCAGAATGGGGTATATTTCATCCCTTTTTAGCAAAAACATTACTTAAAACGCTACACAGTGTCCCTTTAAGAAGAAGAAAAAGAAGAAGAAGAAAGAGGAGGAGGAGGAGGAGGAGGAGGAGGAAGTGAAGGAAAGGTTAGGCAAATGAAGCTGACCACACACCGCCGGCGAACCGCCGTTTCTGCGTGTCAAAACGCCGCCCCTAGCACCAATAGGAAGCGTCGCGCTGCAGCACCGTTGTGGTTGTGTTTTGAAAGCAGCAGATCAACAAACATAGTCGCTATAGGCTACCATTACGTTATACGAGTTGTTTTATGACTACACACGTGGCCCTGATGCCCATGATCCTCTGCTTGTGCTTACAATGATCGTCACATTAATTCATAGTTACTGTCGGGCACTTTGTTTGCAGTTTAGTCACTTTATTTACTGTCATTGCTCACTCATTTTGCATTGTGGAATTATTCATCTACTGTATCAACAAACAAGCCGGGACGTATGAAATAGCTTTAAAAAAGCACATTTTCACACGCGGCGAGGCTAGGGAGTAGAGCAGTGGGGGCTAGTACGTCGGAAATAATAGGAGCGTTCTTTTTGGCGCTGTGCTGCGCCGGCGGTGTGTGTTGGACTTGATGCGGCAAGATCGCAAATTATGATGAAATGATCAGGGGGTGGGGGAGGGGGGGCTTATAAAACATATAAATCACATAAAAAAAAGTTTTGGGTCGCAGATCACATGTTTTATTTCATCATTAGGATGAAAATAATTGGAGTGAGTGGGCTGCCCAATGTCATTCTGGGCTTGAACTTGGTCATAGAAACACATGTTAAAATTTGTCTCTGTTCTACCATGTTTTAATATAATCAACCTTTACGTTCTGCTGTGGCTTTAGTTCTGCTGCACTCCTTTTACGTCTCTCTCGCTCTCCCTCTCTCTCCCTCTATCTCCCTCTCTCTCCCTCTCTCTCTCTCTAGCCTGTTCGTGTTTAATTGGAATGCATCTTTCATTCTTCTGCTCAGCAGTACCATTGAATGATAAAAGAATAACTGCATTTACATTTCTTTCTCCCTCTTTCTGTTCAAGCGTGTGGTTACTTCCAGGTGTCTAGTGGAGTATGGCAGGTATCTGAGCATGTCTTTGTTTAGATTGCATTCACGTATGCTTGTTGATTGCTTTTGATACATTCGCTTTTTCTCGGAAAAGACATTTCAATTATCTTACATTTCAGATAATGCTTATAAATGGCTTGGAAACACTAATCTGCTTGTATGTATTTGTCAAGAATGATTAAATATCTGTTCTGCATTGTGTTCATCAGTTTACAAAACACTTTGTTGACGTGATGCCCATTTGTAAGTAGACTAGCATCTAAAAGAGATTTAACAGCGATAGCAGTAAAGGACAAAAATACTAAAGGTGTTTGGGAGATGCATCATAAGTGCTTCTTGGCAACGTCTACACTTTAATACATGGAAATATAAAATTGGCTATTTTAAATATCGATGTTGTTATTATCTTTTTTTGTCAGCATTTATGTACGAAGAATAGTGGATCTGTCGCTCAGGAAACACAGTGCACATGGAAGAGTGAAAACCTCTGCAAGGTTTTCTCTCAGGAAATCTGTCTCTTCTATTCGTTTTTCTATCTCTCTCTTGGTGGCGTTGCTGAGAGGGCTGCTGCTGTTCTGAGGAACCAAACATTTCTGTTAACTTTCCTACAGAATGTTGTGATATGTTCATCTTATAATGCCCACTCCACTACACTGCATTTCTTTTTGTTTTAGTTATATACTTAATAATGAATTAAAAGTAGATTAGTATTAAAACTTTCTTACTACATTAGATTACATTACCATTTTATTTAACTTAACACGTAGGGATGTTAATTGCTTGATAAGACATGTAATTAAGGGGTTGCAAATTATCCCAAATGAAGAGGGTGGAGGATATCACGGGAGAGTCAACTCACACGTGCATGAAATGACTTTGGAGAATCTCTGCTTAATGCTGTTAAAATTAATTTAATTACAGCAGTTATGGTAGAGTTCAGCAATTACAAATGTGTACACTGAATATATTCAAACATTAGCAGTCTGTGGCTCGGAAACATTAATTACCAACAGTTTGGAGCAAAATATTAAAGCTGCTATAAGGAAAGAGCAGAAAAAACAGTGAGGGCAAGACTTTGTAACTAAACCACTGAATAATTAAACTCTCCATCTCTGCTCCCTCCCTACAAGTGTTGCATGTCATGCACCTGTGCAGGCAAGATGGATTCCTCAAAACCAATTGTGAAAGGAATCCCTGATTGGTCAGAAATGAGCAGGGAGCGGTCTTACATCGAAAAAAAGAGTAGAAACATATTCCCACACTTATTTCAGCCCACACTTCACTCACTAATAGCTGACGGATGGTGATGCCATTTAAAATAAATGACACTCAAATAATAGTGCTGAAATATCAAGCATCTTTAAAATAGTGTAACGGTGTACAGGACCACTATCCACTATCTTCTAACTTGCCAGATGGCATGGGCTGAGGACGGCTACTCATCCCTGATCCCTTAATAGTTGAAATGCACTCTTTGGTCCTCTGGACGAGTCTGGAGACGTGCCCTCTAAGCCGTGCTACAGGCAGTGTCCCCCAGATCCAGCGTGGATTGAAGAACCTTTCAACATCTCAAAACAAACTGTCTGCCTATTGTGTCTCACCATTAAAGCCTTTATTTTCCCCCTCCTCTAGATGACTTTCCTCCTATGCTGCGGCTACCTGCCAGAAAAGACACACTCAAGCCCCCGACAGAATCCCAAAGCTCTGCTGGGCCCCGGCTCAGAGATTGTTTCTCTTAAGTTTCCACCTCAAGGTGATGCTACATCCGTCTGGAAATGTCACAAGTCAATGCCAGCAACCTTTTTTCTTTTGGGAAGAAAGTGCCCAGGATATTGTTGCTCTTTCACTCCCCTCCCCGTACCCCCTCCCCCCACCCCCTCTCCCAGCCACACTTTTGTTTTCTGATTCAATCAATTGTACACAAAAGATAATCTTTATTCATAGCCTTCTAGAACTGCCATCTCCAAAGGGCTTTTATTTTGCTGAGGGTCTTTTTTTTTGCAGCGACAAACGCTTCTCATAAATTCTCAGAGGACCTACTGGACCTGCAGAATTGGGTTTGTCGAGTGGCATTTTTCGTCGTTCCTCAAACGTTGTGTGCCCACCGATATATCCAAGAGCACGCAGCCTGTGTGGACTAAAGCACCCCACGGGCTGCAAGTGAATGTTTGCAAATGGTCGTATCCAGGCCACATTTGACACTTTGCTGTCATGTGTGTTCAGAAGCGGTTGTAATGTAGCATTGTTCATTTTCAGGACAAAGACTTATTCACTCCTTTTTTTCTTTACATCTATCACATAGTATCCCTGAATCCAACGTTATAAACGGTCATAACATCAAATTCATCTTGAATGGAGCACAATTTAGAAACAGCAACAGGTCGAGTTTCAGGAGTAAATAATGATCTGTACTTTGAGCATGCCTACTGTATGTCAACAACAGTGAACAGAGTCAGAGCCACATTCAATCATGGGCCTTTGTTGGACGTAAACCAAGAAGAAACAATGCATTATATGCACCATCTCAGCAGGCTAAAGCCCAGCAGGCTGGATCAACATCCCGGGTCACCATTAGTCTTCCTGAGTATATACAAAGTAATAGCATATTTTTGTGATCAATATTTGGAGTGCCTACGATCTATGTGCACACTTATCAGGGGATCATTTTGTAAACGGTGCATTGCTATTGTTGCCTACAGCATGGCCTCATACGTTTATTGCACACTAAATCCTCCCAGTGCATTATTAGCATTTTAGATAACTTAGATACTGCCAAAGCAAGCACATTTCTCCCCCTCATATATCACTGGCACTCATTATCATATGCCGTAGCTATTAGTTATGCTTGGGAGGGGAGTGTAACTTGTGTAAATCAAGGCAAACATTCTTTTAAATATCATTTGCTGCTCTAAAAGGAAGCCTTTTTATTTTTATTAGAAAGGTTAATTAATAGGCTGCCGTTATTTATTGTGCAGACCCAAGCACAGGCTTAATTAACTGCCATTCAGCCACTCTGACTTTGTGATGTGAGCGGCGGTGGCACCACCACAGCGTCTGGCACCCCCAGGCGGCCTGGCAGCCCGCCAGGTCTGCGTTAGGCTGGCTGTCTAACTGGTCTAAATGAGCCTTGAACCCACACATGCTATATGAAGTCAGTGCAGCCGTTTTAACCAGATACCCATCTGCTGAAGAGACCCTGAGGCGCCTATGTACGTAGCACGGCCTCGCTGTCGTCTCGGAAGATCTCTCTCTCGCTCTGTCTGCCTTCCTTGTCTTCTATCCATCTTGACCATTTTTTTTCTCTTCCTTCATTCTATTTTCTGCGTGTTTCCTTCAAAATGAGTGTCTGGAGGCAGTGAAGGGGAATGAGAGCGGAGTGGCTCATTCCAAAGTTAATAACTTTTTTTAATTTAATTGCTTAAGTTCATTGTGCCCCCAATATGTATTTTTCCCCTTTTACTCATTGTCATTCAACTCTGGGATTCCAATTTGCCACACGGCTTTTGAGAGCACGAGAGAGACAGAGTGGGAGGGAGAGAGTGGGGGGGGGGAGAGAGGGAGAGAGGGAAGGAGAGAGAGAGAGGGAATGGCACAGTGGCAGGAGAGAGACAAACTATTTTAATGGATGACTGAACAAATTAAATCTGTATTTCTACCACAGCTTTCATCTTCTTTACCGTATAATATATGGGTTTACAAAACTGTAGTGAGATGTTATTTCAGGGTATAAGAAGCACGGTCACCATGATGAGTAAGTTCATCGTTGGAGATAATTTGTTTAGTGAAAAATAAACAGCGACAAACACATTAGATATCAATAATGCGGATGTCCTTCTAGACATATATTGACCATAGACGAGACTGAATAGTGAAGAAGCTATCAATTCAGTACCACAAAGAGTTAGATTAATATTTACAACTGTCAAATCACCATGCAGAAGGCCACCATGAGGGGATCCCTTTAAAAGAGTA
Organism: Micromesistius poutassou; assembly: GCF_964030765.1. NCBI lineage: Eukaryota > Metazoa > Chordata > Actinopteri > Gadiformes > Gadidae > Micromesistius > Micromesistius poutassou. Next base: position 12,834,573 of record NC_140292.1, on the reverse strand, counting down.
GGGGATAAAAACGGCTATTTGATGCAAAGTGGTCCCCCTTCACTTTTGAAATGCTAACTGAAAATCTGTAGAGGGATTAAAATGCTAATAAAACAGACAGGATACGATTGCTGTTTTTAAGCCTTATGAAATATTCATGCTTATGTATGAGCCCAGAGTTGCAGGCAGCACTGTTAGCACAGTGAAGTGTGCTAGGAGTTTAGCTCCCTGCTACAGGTGACCTTTTCCCACCGGAGGAATGCGACAAAAACTGAACAGATTGAGAAGTCATCGCATTGTTTTCTGAGGCAGACTCCTTTCACTCTTTTGCTTCAGCCATTGTGGAATTCACTTAAAGTTACTTAAACGTATGTTAAAATGACATCTGTGAGTTCATATTCAATATTCAAAATATGACATATGTAAATGGATTTAATAAGTGAGTAATTGATTGTTTTCAGTGTTTTATTTCTAATTGACTTGAGTTGAGTCTGGAGCTGGTTGCTACCTTAAAGGCATTTCACTGCTGCCTTTCAGTCACACCCAACCCTGGGGGTGTGAATGTCTAGGCCCCGCCCACCGCTATGTGGTGTATCATAAACAGACATCTGGTGAAGATGCTTGCTTCTAGCATAGAAGCTTAGCGTAGCAGCTGCTAATGTGTCCTTCAGAGAACTTTGGTGGCCTACAATAGACGATACAAACTTCTACAAAAGTCCAACTTTAAGAGCAGGAGTTCACCTGGCAGCCGCCAAACTCCTGAAAGGTCAACTCATCACTCTGATTGCGGACAGGGGATGTGGTCAAAGCAGGGAAGACACTCCCCTTCCCTTACTTAGTCATTCATACCCTCATTCCACTTGATTCAGAGGTGGAAATCCAATTTAGGCACTATCATTTAGTGGGACAGATCGCTCTGATGGGCAAAGTTGAAAACTATTGAGATGAAGGAATAGGCCTACTTAGGTAGCGTGACCTATAAGTGCTCACCAGCAAGCTTAGCCTCTTTCTAAGACTCGCGCTGACCGTCGTTCCGTCCTTGCCTTCTTTAATTCATCATTTTTTTCTTTCACTCTTTCTTTTCTATCTCTCATGAGCCAAATCTACAGCCAAATATAAATTGTAAGACATGTGGTTTCTAATTTAAATACATTTGAATTGTATTCTGTCAAAATGCACTTCTAGTCACAACTACGTACCTAATTATCAAATTATTTTCCCCCGTAGTTTCAGCCTATGCATAACATTTCAAAAGAGGGAAAGTGTTGGCAACCTCAACCTATAATCTTACATTATTGTGTCTACAAAGCCCTACACTGAATTTGGTCAGAATACTTATTAGCTTGTGAAATTAGTCCACAAAGACAGTTATTTTATTATAAGCAGGCATAGTTATGGGCTCAAAAGGGGTCCTCGTGAGAGTGGCAGGAGGTGGGTTTTAGTAGCAGCAGCGAGTTTCATTATGCACATAACTTAAAGTAACAACATCGGGCGCAAGAGTCTGCGTCTTTAATATATATATATAAACTGTATATATATATCTATCTATACATAACACATCTCAATTATATTTTTTGTTGAATGAAATAATAATAAAAAACAAGCCACCCAATGTATTTGAAGTTTGCTGGTACCACCCTATGATGACATGTGTTAGTCGCTATAGCCTTAGCTGGTAGTTTGTGTGTTTCTGTAATTTTTCTGTATACTCATATTCGTTGTTTTCACCTCCAAAGCTGAGCATATTGACCTGAACCAGGCTTAAACAAATGACTTTGAGTGAATTTTAGAAATCCATTTATTTTCTTTGGTCATTAATGTAATTATTATTGTCAAGCAGGTAAGGATGACTGCATATATCCCAGCGCAGTCGTTGGAGGTTGACCCAGCTCTTACCACTATACTACCCTTTCTTCAGGGATCCCTTGCCAGAGAATATTTGTATTAAGTATCGTATGTGCTTAATATTATGTTTTGAGTTTGTTCTAAAATATAAAAGGTCTATCCATCATGATTCCTCACCCTCTGGCGCTTTACTGCTAAATGAAGCTTCCCCAAGAAGTTAAAAAAGTTAAAAGTTTTATTCTTTTTTTAAGCTGCATTGGCTCACCAATCTCCATACTGAACATGTATTCATGCCTGGATTTTATAACTGTGTGCCTAGCAACAGACTGCAGACTGGGACAGCGTCGTTACATCCCCCTATTACACTTCACATTAACAATATGGCTACAGACGATTCAAAATGAGCCCAATCAGGTCCATCTGTCCATGATGTCAGCTACCGTCATTCATCAATCAACATGGTTTATTAAGCAGGAGGTAAGACCGAGAACACATCAGATATATATCCCCATAAGATACGGGGCGGATAAGCCTAAGCGACGATAAGACATTTAAGATGTAGATTCAGTTTACTTGTCCTCCAGTCATGCAATCCTCCAGAGCCTCTTCTGGATGCGCCCTCCGTACCGGAGCCGTTTCTCCCCGTATCCTGGCTCTAAATCAGAGGAACACGGGGAACCCGCTGCTGCACTGTGTGTGATTTACAGTTCGGAAACTGAAGCACCCACAAGCATTAGCAAAAAACCAATAACAACCAATACCTACATTTTTTCTCACCGGCTGTAACAAAAAATATGGAAAACAGAAATGGCAAAAAAGGAAGAGGAAGGGAAGGGTGTTTGACTCAGAGCCAAAAGATTCTGGCTTGGATTCCCTAGCATCTCTGAGCGAGATGTCTGACTGTATGTGCTTCCTAATGGCATGCATCTCAAAGCACTGGGAGTCACTGGCTGTGGCGGGGTCCTCTGTTGAACAACAAGAAAGACACTATTGCAATCAAATCATATTTTATTCTAATGGAGGAATTGATCTCACTCAATTGCCTGTCTCTGTCTCCTTGAGGTTTTGGAGGAGAACAGATAGAGGAGGAGGAGGAGAGAGGCGGAGGATGGTGCTGATGAGGAGGAGGAGAGAGGAGGTGGAGGAGGAGGTTTATGATGATGACGGTGAAGAGGTGGAGATAGGAGGAGGGAGGCAGAGAAGGAGGAGGAGGAGGAGGCGAGAGGATGAATAGAGAGGAGGAGGCACTGGAGTTTAGTGAGGTTGATGAGCGATTTGCCACCCAATCTGTGTGTATTCCTGCCTACTATTGATCCCTGCTCTGCTTTATAATCCCTGGGTCGATGTAATCTGAACCACCATTAAACAGCATTGGCCACTGGCTGCTGGTGTAACTACAGCATCCTTCCACTGATCAGCCCTAAAGGCCACCAGAGGCTTACGCACACAATGCCACGCTAAGAAATCATCAGATGAAGCAATACCGAAGGCACAATGTATTGGCATACTGACTTCATAGGCAAGGAGTTATTTTTTATTATTTATTTTTTTTGAATGCTTCCAATCAAAGACGTGGAATTAGAAAATAAGTAGAGTGAACACATAATAGACTGTGGTGCATCGCTGGTAAATTGGATTAAGGATAGATTAATCAGTGTTCACAAGTATGGAAATATCTCGCCACAAAGCGTTTCTTAATACATCGGCGCAGAAGGAGTTTGCGATAATGTCGGACGTGGCAAAGTTAAAGTAAAAAGTAGAATAATTATAGTGAAAAAAGATTAAAATATAATTATGGGTTTAATCTACAAAAATAGTAGATGAATGACCTCATTAAAACATGTTTTTTAATACCTTAATTCCAAGACATACACATCTTTTGTGTGTATAAGTGAGTGCAGATGTGGGCGGCATTAGCTCAGGAGGTAGAGCGGGTTGGCTGGTAACCGCAGTCTTGCTGGTTGGATCCCCGGCTCCTCCTAGCTGAGTGTCGAGGTGTCGAGGTGTCCCTGAGCGAGACGCCTCACCCTGATTGCTCCTGATGAGCTGGCTGTCACCCTGTGTGGTGGACTCCGCCGTTGGGGTGCGAATGTGTGCATGAATGGGTGAATGTCAGTCAACACTGTAAAGTGAGAGTCACTATATGAATGAGGACCATTTACCAGATGTGGGTTTGTGTGTGTGTGTGTGCCTGTTTGTGTGTGTGCGCCTGCGTTGGTACCTCGGAGGAATACGTTTCCCGTTATCTAGTCTAAGTCTAGTCTCAATGGTTAGTTGACTGTACATGTTATCAGATATCATGATATTTTATCTATCTATCTATTTTATAAAAAAAAAAAATTAAACCAAAGAACAACACAGATGGAAACTAGCCTTCTGGCCAAATCTGGCATATTTACAGAAATGTCTATTAATATGCACTGTCCCTGTCAAATAAACAAATAAAATAAAACACAACAGCTATGAGACCCCAAATGCCCAACAACAATTCAAATATTAACATGAGATACAAACACAGTTCTAACGAACGTAACAAGTGCACTGCCTCTCACACGCACGTAGAAGACGAACCCGTCCGACAATATCGTACCAAGTCGCTCCTAAATCCCGTCAAGCATATAATACTCCAACCCTAACCCCTGGGGTGTTACGCGTAACGCGCTACCAACTCCCGAATAAAACCCAAGACTGCCAGCCCTCTAGCGGGGCTCTTACACCGGGGGACAAGAGGCGGCCCGCTGCTCGTACCACACAGATACAGCCACACAGAAATAGCGGGGAGGCGAAGAGGGTTAGCATGTAGGGATTAATCAGAAACGGCAACAACTCTAATCTCTGGTTTCTCAGACTCAAAACGGCGGGCTCCATCTCCTATTGCCTTAAGCTCTTTCCGTCCACCATTACTGAGGGAGGTGGCGGGAGGCTAATCTAAACTAAAAACAAGATTGCGTGGTGTATCGCTGCCGGGGTGTGTGTGGCGGTCAGGGGGTGGGACGGAACAAGAAGAAGAAGAAAAATGGATTTTCTTTCCTGTCCAGACAGAACTGTATTTTTTCAGTTTTTTTAGATTTTGTTTGTCGGATAAGTGGTTATGACTAAGACCCCCCCCCCCCCCAAAGTCAAAAAATCCTAAATGTAATATTTTCAATTTCTATTTCCGGCCAAGTTCCTCTACCAGCTGAACAAAGTCAGACAGACGCTATAGGTGGACAGGCTTCCAGCATCGAAACCAAACCCTGACTCATTTCATCTCTCTCTCTGTCTCTCTCTCTCTCTCTCTCTCTCTCTCTCTCTCTCTCTCTCTCTCTATCCTGCCACACAGCGTGCTAACCTCCAGCAACACTAAACCTAATCCAATAGTGAATTTCATTTCTATTTTCTCTTGCTTCAGACCCCTGGGGGCCCGCGCACGTCAGAGATGAGGAGAGAGAAGAGTGAGAGAGAGAGGGACAGACTTCATTCTCCGCTGCTTAGCTTGTATACCTCTCTCTCTCTCTCTCTCTCTCTCTCTCTCTCTCGCTCTCATGAAAGAGAAAAAAATATTGATACATACACACGTTAAAAGGCATATAGTTGAAAAGTAAAGTTTGAATAACCATATCATTGAACTTAAAGGATGTTCACCAAGCTTTTTCTATAACCTTTTTTCTATCAATCTATAAACTTTTTCAGGGTAGATAATATAATATCACAATTGTAATGGTTGACTTTTGGTCTTGTGCTAATGATTTATTCCCTGGCTAACATGATGGGAGGCCTGAGAGGCCATCCAGCGATACAACACATCACTTAACCCTCCTCTGAAAGCTTCCAAAGCCATCTTTTCTACTTAGCTTCTCCACAACTGACTTGAATTCTTAAACTCTGATTAGTCGTCCGTCTTTTGTAATGGAAATCAGCAGGTGAACCTCCTTGTATCTTTCCAGTGTGAGACAAGATAGAACCAGTTTAGAACCTGAAACAGCCGGTGCTCTGTTGAAGAGTTCATGCTCATAGATTTGTGTCAGTATATTCCCATTTGGATTTTCTGTATTAATTATTGATTTAACAACATGGATTTTCCCTCTCCTAAAAGATGCAGGTCTTTCCCTTACTCAACTGGTGCATGTTTGTGTGGTGTCCTCTAACCTAGTCTAAATTAGACATCAGTAAATTACTCAGAATAAATATGGATTTCATGACAAGGCTTAACATACCCTTGGTCCGTATGTCCCACTGCGGTAATAAGGAGTGGATATTGACTTCCCCTCAGGTCGGGTCAAAGTTCAATTCAGTTCAGCATCTTTGACCAGAAGTTCAAATAAATATGCAGACACACATGCGATAAGGTGCACGCACCCATCAACAGACAGACAGGTTTGGTGAACTCTTGAACTCTACTTTCACAGTCAATCTGCAAGTCATCACACCCGTCTGCAGGGGACATAAGTAGTTCCTCATCAGAACAGACGTGGGAGATATGCTGCGATTCACTCTGACGTTTTGTGCAATCGAATCGAGACGCTGGCGTCTCCCCTAGTGCTGTCTGGACCGGTTATGCTGGTGGGGATCCATTGAAACGTCATTACAATCTTTTTAAAAAGTCAATAGAATGTGACACACACTCACTCACTCACACACTCAAACGCACACACACACACACAAACTGACTCACTCGCTCACTCAAACGCACACATACACACACACATTGACTCACTCGCTCAAACACTCGCTCAAACGCACACACACACACACACACACACACACACACTCAAACGCACGCATACACACACACACACACTGACTCACTCGCTCACACACTCGCTCAAACGCACACACACACACACACCGACTCACCGACTCACTCGCTCAAACGCACACACACACACACACACACACACACACACACACACACACACACAGCCGACGCCCCCCCCCCCCCACCTGCAGCACCACGCTCTGGTCGAAGTTGTAGGCGCTGGGCCGGCCCTCCAGGGTGGAGAAGGCCACGTTGCCCCCGGTGAGCGGGGAGATGTCGCTGAACTCCTCGGTGCAGGCGGGGCCGCGCTCGTCCTCCCCGGGCCGCAGGTAGCCCTTGGCGTCGCGGCCGTAGGTCTTCAGGCAGGAGCCGCTGTAGTACTGGTAGGGCAGCCAGGGCCCGTCGCGCTCCAGACGCTTGTAGATGGCGAAGCTCTCCGGGCGGCTGGTGTGGAACTTGAGCCGCACGTAGGTGATCTCGAAGGCCTTCCCTGGGCAGGGACGGAGGGGAACACGGGGTGAGCTGGGGGTGAGCTGGGGGTGAGCTGGGGGTGGGCTGGGGGTGAGCTGGGGGTGGGCTGGGGGTGAGCTGGGGGTGGGCTGGGGGTGAGCTGGGGGTGGGCTGGGGGTGGGCTGGGGGTGAGCTGGGGGTGGGCTGGGCTGTTTCTGGGACTCACCGAGTATATAAAACCAACCCATTTGTACATTTACATTTAGGGCATTTAGCAGACGCCTTTATCCAAAGCAACTTACAATAAGTACGTTTGTCATAAGAAAGTGAATCAATTGCTTTCGGTACAGTAAGGATGCTCATAGAACCAAACCAACCAAGTACTAACAATTGTACAAGTACTAACATTTGTACACAGTCAACATGGAGTTTAGTGATGGGGTGAGCTGTTTCTTGCTACCAGCATTACCAGCTATGAAAGCTTAAATGACACATGCATAAACAGACAAACATATCACATTCATAATTAAGCTGGTGTTTAGGAAGGCAGAAAGATGCAGTTTCGCTTCTTTGGATTTTGGAAATAAACAAACTTATCTTGTTCCAAATCTACCTACGGCGTTCGGCTAGGAAGTACCACTCTGCTTGTTGACTTTTTATTGTAAAACGAACACGCATATCCTCGAACAAATCTCAAGTTCTCTTATCTTAAGTTATGCATTAATATTTTCATCTTTTCATTTTCTTTTGTTCTACCCAAAACAAGCAACAAAACAAGCTGAACATATCACCTTCCAAATGGATATGGACTTCCGCTATATGCACAACGATTTAGCGTTGGGTGAACGCATGTGTTTTCTAACGTATAAGCAATGTATGAAGATGGGTATAGGGCCCAGAGGACACGGGGAAACACACCTAATTGCATTTAAGAAAAAAACAAGGCAAAGGGGATCGCTGTGATTTCCCTTGCCTGTGTGCAGCGTAAATGAATGTCCTCCCTGCCGCAGTAGAAGAATTCTCTAGATTATTTTCTCATTACACAGGACATAATAAGCCCCTGAAGTGAACTGTAGGTCAAAGGGAAAGGAAGAGGAAATATGTCTTCATTGTTTGTGATTTAGATATTTTTTCTCCACCAGCATTGCATTGTAAGCCTGACAGTAACCCTAGGCATAACAAATCCATTTGACTTTAGTGGATGATTAAAATTAAAGCAAAAAAATGACAAGTAAACAAATTACAGGTAACAGGGAGCCGTCCTTTGGCAAGAAGTCAAGGTTTTAATTGAAAGTTTGGCTGCCAGTTTGTTTATTTTTGCGTGGTCCTGTCCTTTCTTAACTTGACAATAAAGCAAATGAAGGGATGGAGGAAAGGGTGAACGTTGGGGTGAAGGACGAGAGACACAAGCCTAGCGGAGCACATGAGAGTAGCAGGAGTCAAGGAGGACAGAGTGGTGGGATGAACCTATTCCTTCCCTACACTCAATCCAAGCCTGTGTTAAAAAAAAACAACCACTGGGATAGCAGAAGCCCTGGTCAGCGTATCATGGGCCAAAGAGACGTCTCTCCGACAGAAGATGTGGAAAAGGGGTTAACAGTCTGCGGCAATGTGCTGCAATTTTACAGTTTAATTGAAGCAGTGGGGATAACTACTTTTTTTTTTCAGAGTCTTATCTGAGCAGCAAAAATATTCTGCAAATGGTGTGGTACGAGGTGAGATTAAATAAAATCTGAGGGCAGTATGTATCTCGGCATACTTTAATAATTTTCATGCTTTGTTGTCACATGTGGAGGCGAGATTGTTCTGCCTGAGAGGAAATGTAAATATTGGACCGTAATTCCTGACATTCTTATCTGTACCGAGGTGGTGGCGAGCAGAGAATATTGATAATTGAAAGACCTGTTGGTTATGTATCATCCACTTTGCATTTGGCTGAACGTTGGAAGTTTAAAAAAGCTTCTTGCCTGTTAAACCATCGACCTGACAACACTGCTCTGTGCTTCTTTGAGCGTTGTTGATATGCTTTCCTGCCTTTGGGGCTGGGGTTGTAAATTAACCAAAACCAACACCAGCTTTTAATTCCTATGATTGATTTGAATCTGCAGATGTAAAAATCCTTCATGTGCACCAAGCTGAGACCACCACTTCACCAATACCATTCACTATGTAACCATTTATCCATGGCGACTTGAAGGTGAATTCAGCGCTGTGTCATAGAATAGAATATCATCTTCTTTAGTGCCATTGCACAGTGAAATTTAAATGTAATCCAGATGGTGCGATTCACAACAACAAATCTTTAATATATAAGATTGAGAGGAAGCTCGGGGTTAGGACATCTCGCTCTAAGCATAGCTACGGGTCGGGCCGTGGTGAATTCAGGTCATTGAGGGGAAGCTAGGGGTAAGGACATCTTGCTCGCAGCAAACCTCTGAGTTCGGCTGTGGACTATGGGCTATCCAATGCAGTGCCTTTTGGTTGGTAGTCCAGCAATCATCACAAGGTCTCATCACAAGAGAACATTTAAAAACAGTTACCCTTTGCCATAACAGAGGTATATATATATATATATATATATATATATATATATATATATATACACATTAGTGTCAGTTAAACGTGCTATTAATGGCGTTAACTCAAACCCATTTTAATGGAGTAAATTTTTTTATTGCGAGATGAACGTTTTTTTTTAACCTTTTTACCATTGCCTGAGAGATTATTTGCTCCGAGTGTGAATGACTGCTCCAAGTGCAGTGTTGGGAAGGATACTTAAAATGTATCCAGTTACAGAATACAGAATACAGAATACAGAATATATGCCCAAAAATGTAATTTGTAATGTATTCCATAACACGAATACATTATACGCCATACGCAATCTGAGTATTGTATTCTGGATACTTCCACATTGAATTGCATTTTTTAAGTGTAGGAATGCGGCATCAAATCCTGCTTACTAAACAGGCCTATTCTGGTATGTTCTTCTGTTCCAACTGGCTGAATGTGTTAGGCCCAAGTCTCCCTGAAAGTGCACTAGATTATATAATTTGTCATATATATATATCATCAACTCTACAGCAAATTATCTCTCACTTATCTCTCACTCTAGAGAGTGAGAGAGAGTATTGAGCATATTCACACCAGGAAAGTCCTTAGTTTGCTCTCTTTTGTCCGGACCAAAATACAATGTTTATTTTTTGGTTTGGTGCGGTTCCTTTTCACATTGCAATTTTCGCAACAGTCCCAGAATTTGACAACAAACCCACATGTGTGCAAAGATCAATCATTGGACGAAAAGGTCTGGGGCGGGGTAAAGTGTTAAATTTAAAAAAAGGCGGGGAAGCGCTGGTGAAAGTAAACAATCAGGGATATCAAGCGTGATATCCATTGATCTACGGACCGGTTGAACTCCTTCTCCCTCATCCTGATGCAGAATGTGTTAAATGTATTGGCATTTTTATGTGTGTTTTCCAGCATACGTTTAATGTGGGTGTTTGCCCAAATATCCACGAGCCACGACTCATTTTCACAGTCCGACAATGTGCTGCTAATCTTGTTACCGCTAATCAAACAATTATTCTCATAATGCGCACGGCTGAGCGTGGGCCTGTTACGTCCAAAGAGGCGTATGCTTTTTAGAACCGGATCGGACCGGGGTGCGTTCGCTTTCACATCTCAAGCGAATCACACCAGGGTTCGTTTGGAAGCGACCCGAGACCACCAGGGAGGTCTCGGCTGATTTGGTGCTCACCAAAGTGAGGTGGTTCGTGGTTGCATTCACACCAATGCAAATGTACCGAACCAAGGGACCAAACTTGTTTAGTGCGCACTAAACGCTGTTGGTGTGTAAGCAAGAGAGTGAATAAACTTGTGAAACAGAGAAGTATTGTCATGTAATCCATTGATTTCAACAATGTATTATATTATAAATACCAACTATTTAAATTGTAACTGTAACGGATTACAGTTACTTATAATTTGTTTTCTGAATACGTAACGCTGGTACATGTATTCCGTTACTCCCCAACACTGTCCAAGTGAGAATTTTAGTGTGAAATTGAACACTACAGTATATAGTACAGTATATGTTTTTACACACAGCAAGCCGATCCAATTTTCCATGTTGATAAGAGCATTAAAATGAGAATGAAATGAAAAAATAAGAGCATTAAAATGAGAATGAAATGAAAAAATAATGACAAAAAGAAATCAAGGGACATTTAGAATAGATAAAAATGTGTTAAAAGTTAACTATGACATTAATGCGATTAATCGCGATGAAATATTTCAATCGTTTGATAGTGCTAATATACATGCATATCTATGTATGTATATAAATATGTATATAGCATGTATAATATAACCCCTCCCCACATGAGGATTGTTGAGGCCTGCTGGGGGTCTCATGTGAACCGTAGCGGAGGGAGAGGACAGGATTTGTTCAGGGTCCCCAGTGACGAGATGCACTCTAATTGGAAAGGCGATGAGCATGTTTCCTACGCTGTCCAGTGACCCATGAGGAGCCATTTCTCTGTTAGAATACTGCACTAAACGTAACTGTATTTTAACAGGATTAGTCCCTGGACTTCCTGTCTTCACAAAAAAACTAGGTTCATGGCCAAGAACCAAACTGCATTCGCTTGACAAGCATGGAGCCATCGCTGTAAACCACCGCTGTACAACGCCACTCTCACCCATTAATGAGAATACAGCTGAGTCCTTGTGTTAGTCCTGACTAGACACACGTTGCAGTGGGAAACGTCAGTAGTGCCTTCTGGTTGCACGCACCTTTGAACTGGTGTCGTCAGTTTACACACAAAGCGTTGGGGTCGTAGCATGCGAGCCCCGTGGAGACTAAACTCAGCAGTGGCCAGACTCAGCATCTCCGAGTGTGTTTACGCGACCCTCGCGTTTCAGACGCAACATCTCCGAGTGTGTTTACGCGACGCTCGCGTTTGGGACGAGATGAATCCAAACAGTTCATCAATGTATTTATTGTCCTGTGTGTGCATCTCTTCCAAATGACGTTCCATGTGCAGGCGATATTGTGTGCGTACGAAACGCTTGCCGTGTGAACCACGAAGCCAAATCTAAAAGCTGTATAATACATGGCTTTGTGCTGTGAAGATCTTTCTCTGACGGCCGATCTTCAGGTTCCCGTCATGTAAAGGTCGCTGGTGGAGCTGTCAGAGAGTCTGCCTGCCGCGGCCACATGTGAGCACACATCTGCCTCTGAGGCCCAGCGGCAGGAACTGACTTTCCTTTGACACAACTCAATGAAAACCAGCTGCAAGGTTCCCGACGTCTGTCTATGTGTGTGTGTGTGTGTGTGTGTGTGTGTGTGTGTGTGTGTGTGTGTGTGTGTGTGTGTGTGTGTATGTGTGTGTGGGTGTCTATGTCCCGTCCCCCGCCCCCCCCCCCCCCCCCCCCACATACACACAAGCAAACATCCCAGGGATCTTTTTTTCCTTCTCCTTTTCATTTCCCATCCTCCTGCTTGTGTTTTGTTTACTCCCACCCCAGCATGGATCCCACAGAAAGACGGGGCTGCAAGATGTGTGCCCCTAACATACCGAGTTCTGTTTATCATCCGCTTCCCTCCCCCACTGAGGGGGGAGGGTTTGTTTTGTTTGGAGAGAGAGAGAGACAGAGAGAGAGAGAGAGACAGAAAGAGACAGAGAGAGAGAGAGAGAGAGAGAGAGAGAGAGAGAGAGAGAGAGAGAGAGACACACACACAGAGTGAAAGACAGAAAGAGACACAGAGAGAGAGAGAGACAGAAAGAGACAGAGAGAGAGAGAGAGAGACAGAGTGAGAGACAGAAAGAGAGAGAGACAGAGAGAGAGACAGAAAGAGACAGAGAGAGAGACAGAAAGAGACAGAGAGAGAGACAGAAAGAGAGAGACAGAGTGAGAGACAGAAAGAGACAGAGAGAGACAGAAAGAGACAGAGAGAGAGACAGAAAGAAAGAGAGACAGAGAGAGAGACAGAAAGAGACAGAGAGAGAGACAGAAAGAGAGCGACAGAGTGAGAGACAGAAAGAGACAGAGAGAGACAGAAAGAGAGAGAGACAGAGAGAGAGACAGAAAGAGACAGAGAGAGACAGAAAGAGAGAGAGACAGAGAGAGAGACAGAAAGAGACAGAGAGAGAAACAGAAAGAGACAGAGAGACAGAGAGACAGAAAGAGAGAGAGACAGAGAGAGAGACAGAAAGAGAGAGAGAGACAGAAAGAGACAGAGAGAGAAACAGAAAGAGACAGAGAGACAGAGAGAGAGACAGAAAGAGAGAGAGAGACAGAAAGAGAGAGAGACAGAAAGAGACAGAGAGAGAGACAGAAAGAGAGAGAGACAGAGAGAGGGAGAGACAGAGAGAGAGAGACAGAAAGAGAGAGAGACAGAGAGAGACAGGGCGAGAGACAGAAAGAGGGAGAGACAAAGAGAGAGACAGAAAGAGAGAGAGACAGAAAGAGAGACAGAGAGAGAGACAGAGAGAGAGACAGAGAGAGAACGAGAGAGAGAGCAAAAGAAAACAGGCCATGTCAAAGATATAACCCCCCACCAAGACAGTCCCCCAGATGGGCCATTGATGCGTGTGTGTGTGTGTGTGTGTGTGTGTGTGTGTGTGTGTGTGTGTGTGTCATACGTACAGTATATAGATCAAAATCAAGCCCATACCAAAGTCTTAATGCGCTCCATTTGTCTGCTGGATAAACATGGCCGGGGAGGTTGAAGGGCCCAGCGCTCCGTGGGGGGTGAGTGGGGGGGGGGGGGTTCTGGGGGGCCTATCAGGTAAGATGAGTAGGCTGCTCTGATCTGGAGGCTACAGAGAGGCCCAGAGGTGTATTTGGTCTGGGCCATCCAGACACGTGGGTGCTGGGAAAGAGTTCCAGAAACAATAAATAGTCCACACGGTGTTCCGCATTCCTGTGTCGCCGGCGTGACCCTTTGATCATCTTGGTACCAAAGCGATCTGGCAGAAGATATTATTGAATTAAACGATTAGCCCAAAAGACACGCCAGCTGTCGGCTTCTGCTGCCAACTCTCATGACATGTGATTTAAATTGTTAGCACTCTGCTGACATTTTCACAGACCCCCTGTCGTAATTATTTCCTTTTTTTATCTAGCTTGAGGCTAAATGTTGTCCTGGGGGAGGTTGTTGGTATTTAGACAGAGAGAGAGAGAGAGAGAGAGAGAGAGAGAGAGAGAGAGAGAGAGAGAGAGAGAGAGAGAGAGAGGGAGAGAGAGAGAGAGAGAGAGAGAGAGAGAGAGAGAGAGAGGGGGGGGGATGGACATTTACACATGAGATGGTCAGTTGGTACGGTTCACTAGATTGACACGATGGACATATAAACATGAGATGATATGTTGGTACGTCCCATTCGATTGACTTGATGTGTCAATCGATGACTCGATTGACACAGACATGAGATGATCCCTTGGTAGGGTCCTCTAACTTGCCTATGATGTAGCTAAAGGGTGGATTTTCAAAAAGCTTATAATGGTATGTAATAAACATCACACCTGGTCGGATATAATGGGGCCTTTTAAAGAATAGGGTTCATAATTCTCATTATTAGTTTTTGGTTAAACAGAGGTTGGATCTTCTCGAAGATTATTTGGTCTAGTAGAACTGGTGTGGGACAAAAAGGGAGGACAGGAAGTGATGACAGGAAATCCAGCTCTCTGACCGTGTACTGTGACATGGGGCGGCATTAGCTCAGGAGGTAGAGCGGGTTGGCTGGTAACCGCAAGGTTGCTCCCCGGCTCCTCCTAGCTGTGTGTCGTGGTGTCCCTGAGCAAGACGCCTCACCCTAATTGCTCCGGACGAGCTGACTGTCGCCCTGCGTGGTGGACTCTGCCGTTGGTGTGTGTGTGTATGGGTGAATGTCAGTCAACACTGTAAAGCGCTATATAAATGAGGACCATTTACCATATGTAACCTGCTGTAAATGCCGCCCCCATTACAGCAGACAGAACGTTTCTGTAGATCAAACATGTTTTTTCGTGTCATGTTAATAACTTGAACAGACAATGAGCCCAGAAGATTGAGATTAGGAAGTTGGCAGAAGGAATCCAAATCATGCAGGATTTCTTCCATTTGGTGTCGTCTTAAAATGTCTATTTTCTAAATACAATTTTCAACGGTTGACCTTTTCCCCCAACTGAATTGCCATCATGTTATTTGGACTCATCCACACCTTTCCCTTTCCCAGGTTCATACATTTTAACATGAGGTAGACAAAGGAATCACTTTACCCATCCAAACTTCTGTATTTGACCATGCGTATAACTTTCTATAAGCAAGACATGATAAATGGAAACAACAACAATCCATTTGAATCCATTCGAATAGATTCGACTGTGAGGTTGTTTATTATTCTATGTGCCTTCTACCACGTTGGACTAATCTGTGACTTTGGGGAACATATATTCCTCCTTAGTGCTTTATAGGCATCGGGTTGCTAGACATGGCCTTCGGGCTATGTGTTTGCAATTACTAGAACAAGGAGGTTTTAAGGCGCGTCTGGCAACATGGGTTTGGTCAGATGGTCAGAAGACAGATTAAAGTCATTACTGAGGAACACACCAAAAAGCCAAGTTACAAAGGTCCAGCTGTTTGGAGTGCTTTTGGGATTCTTTTTTGAACTGATTGGCACATCACAAGAATATGTATCACGCTGTGACAAAAAAAAGGGAGATTATCGCAATACTAACAGTCGATAAGCGTGCAGAAGGCCGTCACAGACTGCCTTGGAAACCCTCATATCAGAACCAGGAACTGAGGGCTCTGAAGCATTTCCACTCGAAACAAAGTCTTACCAGATGGCCCTCTCTCGACCAATAAATCTATTGTAGGATTTAAATTCCCTTCTGTGACAAACAGAATAATAACAAAAACATTCCGCTTGGCCAGTGGTGAGAGTTTCCTAAACTCTTTTTTTCAGGCAAAGACTGTAGCTTGTAAAGTGGGGGGATGTTATGAGGTGTTGTGCTCTGCAGATGCACAGATACCTCCGACACATCAGGGAGTACAACTGACCACAAGGGCGTGTCCATGACACACGCCCTAGTAAAAAAGTGTGTGTGCACACATGTGTGTGTGTGTGTGTGTGTTTGTGTGCGCACACATGTGTGTGTGTGTGTGTGTGTGTGTACATGTGTGTGTGTGTGTGTACACACGTGTGTGTGTGTGTACATGTATGTGTGTGTGTGTGTGCACATGTGTTTGTGTGTGTGTGCGCACACACGTGTGTGTGTGTGTGTGTGTGTACACATGTGTGTGTGTGTGTGTGTGTGTGTGCACACACGTGTGTGTGTACATGTATGTGTGTGTGTGTGTGTGCACACATGTGTGTGTGTGTGTGTGTGTGTGTGTGTGTGTGTGTGTTCAATGCACAGAGCTCCTGGCTCCTTACCCAGGTGAAGGGTGATGTTGACGGAGTTGGGGTGCTGCACCCCGTAGAACATGGACTGGCTCTGCCACCAGGTGGGCTCCTGGTCCGTGTGGAAGTCGGTGAGCAGGCGGGCGCCGTGGCTGCGCTCGCGGTCGGCGGCGTCGCAGCGGTGGCAGAGGCGCGTGGAGCCCGTCTGCATGCAGTAGTCCTCGGGGGGCGCGCCGCACGCGTTGGACGCCAGCGCGCTGCGGTTGAAGGCGGCGTTTTCAAACTTGGGCATGCAGCGGCTGGGCCGGCCGCCGTCGGCGTCGTAGCAGGAGTCCATGGCCCCCCAGGCCAGGAGGGAGGAGCGGCGCTGGAGGTGGAGGGTGAGGAGGATGGCCAGGGCCAGAGACACCGTCCCGGGGGCTTCCATGCTTGAGTTTCAGGTCTAGTAGTTCCAGATCTTTACGTTGACTTGGACGCAAAAAAAAGTGTGCAGGAGGGTGAGTCAGTCCTTCATGCTCGGAGACGGAACATGGAGCCAGTCTGTGGTGTTTGGAGAAGTAATCCAACAAGAGCAACACAAACTCCTGGCTTGTTCTGCTGTTCCCCTCTCTGTTTCCTCCTGTGTTCCTGCTGGCCTCACTGCCTCAGCGTTCCCTCTCTCGCTGCAGACTGGAGAAAAGGGCAGAGAAGTTAGCCAGGGGTCCCCCCCCACTTTCTCCCCCCCCCCCCCGCCCCCCCCCCAGTCCCCCCACCCCTCATCTGGAAGAGGAGGGACAAGATTGGAACATGGGGGAGGGCGGGAGGTGGGTGGGCGAGGGGGTGGAGGTGGAGCAGGTTTCCAGGGCCTGGACTCTTCCCCC
The DNA here is from genome assembly GCF_964030765.1 of Micromesistius poutassou. Taxonomy (NCBI): domain Eukaryota; kingdom Metazoa; phylum Chordata; class Actinopteri; order Gadiformes; family Gadidae; genus Micromesistius; species Micromesistius poutassou. Next base: position 12,817,312 of record NC_140292.1, on the reverse strand, counting down.
TGCTGGTCATGAAATCCACAACACTTGGTGTGTGTGGATTGGTGTGTGTGTGTGTGTGTGTGTGTGTGTGTGTGTGTGTGTGTGTGTGTGTGTGAGTGGGGGGAGGGGGGGATGGCAGTATTCCACAGCATACAGGTAATAGTTTCTCATTTGATGGGGAAAAAAACAACAAAAAAAACATTTCATAAGTCATTTCATTAATGTAGCAGTCTTGATTGAGGTTAATAGACCTCTGGGCGTTGTATTACAGAGTGAGAGCCCAGGCCTCTGATTTCACCACTTATGCAAAAATGCCATATCTTTATGGTGATGAATGCACACTGCAGTCAGCACACCAGGCTCTTCTGGTAAATGCTGACTGCAGTGCGTCGCTGCCGAGGGGCTTTGCATGCTAAAAGGAGCATTTTTTTGTTTGGTTTTTTCCTTAAGCAGACACATATCTCCACAGAGTTGCGACAACTTATCTCAGGATGGTCTGTGTTGTCGTGAGAGATGGGGACGTGCGCAGCTTTAAGAGATGTAATCCGTTCGGTTCTACGGTGAGGCTCTGGCCTTGGATGTTTTGGTCCTGCATTCACATAATTGGTCTCCTGCTAGATTCAGGTAATCGCTTTTGACAATCGCGTTTTAAAGCTGCTCTTGGTGAGATAAGAGGGTTTGAAGAGGGAGCGCTGGAAGAAGCAGAACAAAGCAAGATTCTGAAACTAAACAACTCAAAAGACGCCCCCTCCCTCTAAGCCCCCTCCCTTCTGATGTTTCTCTGCTGTTGAAAGGTGTTGGATTACATGCACCTGTGATTGACAGGCGAGATTGATTGGTTCGGGGGGCATCTCTTGCCCAAACCCACTAGGGAAGACATACCCTGATTGGTCCGAAATAAGCTGGGAGCGGTCTCAAATCATATTGAAGCCCGAAACTATTGTAGTTGTTGGATTGCTCATTGGTATACTGCTTGTGTAAGGACGGGTAAGGTGTAACCATCCAGAAACAGAGAAACTAACTGATAGATGAGGTGACTGTCTCACATTTGGATTAGCAGGTGGTGCGCCGCATTTGTGTTGATTATCACAATTAAGCTTTCGCACACAATTTGCAGATGAACGATGGGTGTGGGAAGGAACAAAAATAAAACAAAAACATGATGAGAAAAGACAGAAAAAATATAAAATGTGATGCAAGAAAAAAAAATAAAAAGGATAGGATAGGATACATGTGAGGCAGACAGTAAGTGAGGGAGGGAAAGCAAGAGTCAGAGACACAGACAGAGGGAAGAAGTAATAAAAACAAGACTAAGGACCAGACTACATTAAGATAGCGAGGAAGAGAAGGGGAGCAATCAGAGTGGTGTGTGGACGGGGGCATTTGGATGCTGTAGATTTACGATTCCAGTGGGATTTACCGTACAGTCTCACCCATATTTCCTTGTGATTGCTCTGATTTATCGGAGCTCTGTCATGGCTCAGGCTGGCAGACATAATAAAAAGGAAAAGAAAAAAAAGGACGCCACATCAATTTGCAGCGAAATCCTCCGGCGCCTACGGATGAAAGCGTCTGCGACTAAGATTCAGTTTGACTGTCTGTGGATCTCCCATTATGATAAGAGCCAGCCTTAAGGCAGTGCAAGGTGCCACTATCTCCAAAAAGGGGCTGCTTTATTAAGACACTACCTGTGTATCGACAATGCCGAATCTCTGCTCACTTCTTGTGGATTCATTCAGAGAACATTCAACCATTCCAAAAAAACCTAAACATTGTTTTTTTGGGGGCGAGATTGTATAATGTTTGCTTTGTGTTGGGTATGATGTTTAATGCGTGCAGTCACCGAGACGTTTCAGGGCGGTGTGAAGGGGAGGGTGGTTGAGGGGGCAAGGGAAAGGGGGTGTGGCTCTAAGGACCCAATCAGAAGACAGATGAGCCATGGGAAGGTGTGGTCCATGTTCTGATCACCTGTCTGCGGCAAGAATGTACCGGTACACCTTCAAGCAATTCAAACATAATATCTTTTTGGCTGTATTGATTCATGTCTCAGTATGTTTCCCCAAACAATTGGCCGCCAAGTGAGAATTGAATCGCTAGCCATGGGCTTGGCCAGTGGGACTCTTACAGGTCTTGTTTTCACTGCTGCCAAAGGACATTACATGTTGTGCGAGGTATTTCTGTTTTTCGGCCACGAACAAACTGGGCACGATGCTGGGCTATCGGTTGACCCCTGTGTCTTTTCATTTCTTCACACGAGGGATGTTTGACGTCACAACCGCAGCAGATTGACATCAGCTGGCACATTTCTACACCATGATGGGCTGGCAGGGGCTGGGATAATCCTTGAAGAAAAAATAAACACATCTCCGAGAGCGTACCTGTGACACAAACTGTCAAGGCATCAGAATCCCAATCGAAAATAGCTTCACCGAGAAAAGAAAGAAATATATACTGTCTGTATTCTCGACTTCAAAGCCGGCTACTGATATTTGAGTGGTCTTAAATGAACGCAGCGTGGCGCCGGAACGGAAGGGAATGAGTGTCAAGCCCCCCGGGGGCGAGCGATGGCTCGGAGGTCCCCCCGCTGTGTAATTCAGACGACTCCACCACCCACCTGATGGCTGTGGGCAGGGGGCCCGTGGAGAGGAACCCACCCACAGATGAGACGGAGCTGGCCCACATCCTGCGCTGCTGACACGCTGCTCTCAAGGTACTCCATTGTGTCAAGCGTGACTCTTGATTTATGGTTGAACGTGTGTGGATTTATTGTTTGATTCAGCAATTTTTTGATTGCTTTATTAATCCGTTTTACTATTTTTAACTTTATCTTATTTCCAGATGTATACCATTAATTGCATTCATATATATACGTTTTGAAAGACACCCAAAGCTCTTTACATATATGCATTATTACTTTATAAATATGGGACACACACACACACACACACACACACACACACACACACACAGAGACAGACAGACTGAGAGACAGACAGATAGACAGACAGACACACGCAGGGTAGAGTGATTCACGCATGTTGATGTGCCATAGGTGAGACACTCACTAGTGCGACGCGATGATTCCACTCTTCCGTCGACTGCTTGGCTGTCAGCCAGGCTTCACTCTCCCATCAGCTAGAAGCACACTTGTCCTTTTTTTGTTGTTTAGTCTTTTTTTTCACATCCCTGAACTTTCTCTGCTAGACTTTTCCTCCCATCTCTCCATTGAAAAAAAGAGCAGTCTCTCTCTCACAGCTTTTTTCAGCATCCTCTTCCTGAGGGTCTCTACACTCACGCTCCTCTCTTCTCTCAGTTCCTCACCGTCCCCACCCCCCCCCCCCCCCCGGCCCCCACACCCCCCGCTTCCTCTTCCTTCCATGGCTACAGATTATTTGTTCAATCATGTCCCTCTTCCTCCCCCCTTCCACAGCTTCACTTTCTCCCCTCGTTCAGCACCTTTTGACAGCTTCAAGTTCATCCCCTCCTCTACACACCCCCTTTTCCTTATCCCCGCCCCTCTTAAACCCCTCCCCCCTCTCCCCCGTTCCCCCCCTGATGCGAGGGCGGAGAGTTCCGCGCGGCATGCTCTGTCCTGCCCCGTGATGGACTCCGCGGCTCCCTTCGCGGCGACACCACGCCTGAGAGATGGGTTCCCCGCCGTTCGTACCGGGATGTGATGTCACGGCTGTCTGCACAGCCGCTGTTCCCGCCGTCAGTGTAGACGGTCTGCCTCCTACTGTCACTGTGACCCGGGCCACGCCCGGGTGTCTGGGACACTCGCTCATCGTTTCTCCGCCTCCAAACCTGTGAAGCAGTTTGTCGTGGACTTTTAGTGTGGTGTTTGTCATGTCATATATGTGGGTCTAAGGAAATTAGCTTTATGGTCGAGTGTTTTCTATTACCATGTACGGGAGGTTCATGGTAAGCCTCTTTCAACATGACTGGCCCACGCGCACGTGTGTGTGGGTGTGTGTGTGTGTGTGTGTGTGTGTGTGTGTGTGTGTGTGTGTGTGATCTGTCTTAGATAGCGATTGGTTTCGCTAATGGATGATGTTTGGGTACATCGTAATCATGAACAAGGTGTTACCTGCACAAAACGAAAAGGGGAGAAGAATAACAAGCTGCTCATGAGATTAAAAATATGTCAAAGAAAAAAACAACACAATATCAATGATGCAGAATGCAGAAAAACTAAATCAGGAACAAGTTTGAAAAGTACAACAGAGCAGATACAACCTGACAGAAACTTGGGAAACCAAGCAACCCCCAAACCAAACCCCACAACAACACATTCTCTCACTCGCAATATGAATATGCAGTGTAACTCCCAGGCTCGCACAAGAAGCAGGGCTCTGATGGCGCTGAGGGCTGAGGTTCAAAGCCTGGTGTCGGCACTCTGCCGTGGGCCTCCATTAGTCTGCTAAAGGACTACATCATTAATAATGAATCAGGGGAACAGCCATTAAGACAAACTGTATTTGTTGTGTTGTTACTGCAGAATAAACACACGCACGCTGACAAGATATTGGTGAAAAGACCTCAGTTTGAAGAAAAAGGGCACTGCAACATAATGGAGCTCTGTGGTGACAGCAGAAACAAAAAAGCCCAAGCTATTGCTCACTTCCAATTAGGCAGAGAGAAGGTCATGATTTTTATCGATTGTCTGGTCCACCAAAACACAATTTCCGTTCTCTTACTTCCTGAGAGCTGTGTATGTCAGTTAACGGCCCCAGACAACAACGATGACAACGACAATAGCGTTTTGAGGTGATGAACTTGACAGAGCAATATCCCAGACATGGAACGATGAAACGTGTGTTCTATACCCTCTATGGGTAGTCCCGCTCAACACAAGCCTGCCAGAAGTTTCTCTAACACAGACGTTGATGTAGCTCTGGCGTGACCGCGTTTAAAACATCCGGGTTTATTCCTATACTTACATCCATGGGTTCATTCTGTCCGCAGGTATGTCTTTCATGCTGTATACAACTGAGCAATCAAATTTAATCCTGAGGGTTTGAGGCGTGTGGTCTGTAATTGGTCTGGCTTGCCTGTCAATCAAGACCTCTTCCTGATATGCAGGCGGCTCTTGACACTCTAAATTAACACTGTGTCCCAGGCTCTACGAGAGGGAGAGCTGGGCTCCGTGAGACGATGTCACAAAAAAGAGAAGACATCAGTCCACAAGCTGCTGTTTCTTCCAGCGTCTTGACGATGTGAGGCATCGCTTCAGTTGATCCCTCATCAAGTAATTGCCTGAGCAATAACAAGTCATGGTTCGGCGTGAACTCTCTGTTCCCCCACCTGTCTATCTGCTGCCACGCATCCATTGTTTCCAGCATGATGATTCATTTGCCTAATTGGTTCAAAAAACGTATGTTGATATCCAGCAATCCAATTACTTAATTGGTTCACCGTCTCACTCCCCACCCACACACACACACACACACACACACACACACACATTCTCTTATAGAGTTGTCATCATAGATTACAGTTTTTACACATTTGATCATTGTTCAGAGATAAAAAGCAACAATTGAATCAAAATTTCTCTTTGTTCAGAGAGCAGATCTATGTGTCTACGCACTGCATATATATGTGGTAACACAAGTCTTTGTTGTAACGCACTACATATGGATATTTTAAGATTGGATATTAAGATTATACGGGGCAGGCATTAATGAGTGTAAACACAAATCATGCAATCAATCAATGGTGTAAACCATCAATCCCAATTCCCTAATCAATCAAATTCTATCGGCGTCATCATGGCGATCATCAGCCTAATGTCTCGCAGAGCACATCCGCCGAGTCCCAGTGGAGCAGGGCGTCTCCTCCCCCACCCCGGGGCCCCCCCCCCGCGGCAGGGTGGAGCCTGCTAACGGCTGTGGAGATCTGCCGCGAGACAGCCCTGTTTGGTCCAGGCTAATAAGGCATGGACAGGGGCCAGGCCTGTTGCTATGGATGCGAGGCATGCATACATGAATGAGCAGAGGCGGACATAAAGGTGAGTAGGGTCTCCAGACAGAAGTTTAAATCTCCGTGATTCGGTTTTGGTGGGGCCTTTGGTAGCCAGGTTCAGCTGGAGGTCCTCGCTCTCACCGCCTCGCATCAGACTCGAAACGAAGGGTGTTTAGTGTCTTCGGTGCTTTAAGGTGAAAGCCAATCACAGGCCATTTCACCATCTATTGACATGTACTCACTTGAATTGTGTCTCCTTCAGATAGCATTTCGTTATTATAAATTCTACTACTACGTTAAAGCAGAACTTTGCTTCCTGTTTTGTTACAGAGATGCTTTACCAAAGAATACGTGGATGAGCTTTGATAGAGGAGTTTGAAAGAGAGATGTGAAAGGGTTTCTTTACAGTGTACACAGTGTTGATCGGAAACCTTTACACACACTTTTGTACAGTTATCTATTGCTGGACGGGTTTGTGCTCGACAATAACTGGCATACATATCCTTGCCTCCAGCAACATGACACAACCAGCAAAATAAATGAACCGCCCTGTTTACCAAGATTTTAGCTCATTTGTGAGATATTAATCTACACGTCAATAGATTTCCATGTTCTCTCTTATTCTATGTTCTCTCACACACATTCCAAAGGGTCGTCCTCTAAATCGGGGTAGGGTTTACGACACTGGCTTAGAGAACTGTGTATTTTCTTCTTCAATTTTCACATTGCAGTGTGGAGCTCTATTTGAACTCATGTGCTGTGCATAATACAGCAGGGAAATGGAGAAGCAGCATTGCAGTAGCAGTACTGCAGTATGCTACCCTGTATTGTGCCATTAAACATCAGGGGTGGACTTTTAAGATGTAAGTGGATGTATTTGGTAATATGAAACTGCAACCTCATAGTATGTATGTATGACAATGTAACCCTAAGTACCCTAAGTAATCGCTCTGGTCTTCTCAACTCTGAACCTAGATCTTTGGGTGGATGTGAATGTATGGCTTGATGTGGCTGTGAAGGTTGAGCCTTACACTCATTAGTAACTAAGAAGGAGAGAGTTTGCCATCCCGGAGAGATGGAGGTAATGAAACCCTGTGTGGCGTCCCTTATTAAGGAGGAGGGCCTCCCTCTGATGGAGCTCAGTGCTGTTTCATCCAGACCTGTTAGTGCTGCAGGGCAGGTGTGGGGCGGCGCTGCAGGGGGGCTGTGGAGGGCTGCTGTGGTACCCACAGATACCGCCGCATGTAGCATGTGTGGACCACAACAGAAATTAATGTGTCTATTTTCTTCTAGTTTGAATAACACATTGTGAGACTTCAATGCCCCTTGGCGCTCTGGCCTGGAAGTACAACCCAATAGGGGGTGGGGGGGGGTAGGAGTGAAGCCATGATTGTCTGCCATCAAAAAAGTGGCATCCAATTCAGCGTCTTATCAGACCTGTTTTCAGGGACTCTACTGGCTGAAAGAAACGACTTGAAAATGTAGCGTCACAGTCGCCTGACTTCTTTAGCTTTTTCTTTTAATAGTCTGGAGACAGGAGCCGTGAAAAGTTTCTCTGTTACCTTTTGCCAGGAAGAGGGAGAGATGGGAGCCCCGCAGCTGTCTGACGTCCTGTGTGTGGAGGAGATCCAGGAAGTGTGGGCTCCTGCTAGAGCGGAGGGGAGGGTGACAGGAACCTGAGGGGGAATGGAGAGGCAGCCGCTTGATGGGAGTGAACTCCGCCTGGCCGCTCCGTTTCAATATGGTGGCAAAGCTTGAGAGGAATGTCCGCCGTCAGGGAGACGGAGTCTTCAGGAGTCGGTTTCTCAGAGTACATGTGCAGAATTACATTTTCCGAAAGTGTGAACATGGTCTTTTGCTGTCAACAAGTAGAAGCGCAGTACAAAAAATAAATCAAAGTGTGATTAGAACACTGTGAAAATAGCCGATGCTGGGGGATCCTAGCAGAGTGTTGAGGGGTTTGCTGATTAAGCGGCTGAAGCAAGAACAACGCCCAGAGCGTTATTCCGAGAAGTAGTCCACTTGGCTACTTTCAGTAGCCTCTGATGAAGATGACGGCTGTTTTGGATCTGGGGCTCAGAACATACACCTATTCCCTGGCTGTTTATTTCACTGGGGATGTGACATGGCACAGCAGTAGTGATGAGGTGGTTTTTAAATAAGTTGTGTGGGAATTGTTGCCACTGCAGTTTTACACATGGAAGACCTGCATATGAACCATAATATTATTGCAGCATCAACTCAAGTTGAACAACGTCAACATACACATGTTTTCTTAAGAGTTTCTTTATTATATTAGATTAGATAAGATACAATGTTTTTAATCCCCCATAGGAGAAATTAGTTTGTTGCAACAGCCCAGCAGCAAAACACAGGATGGAAAACACAGGATCAAATACACAGGATATTGTATTCTATTATAATAGAATACAATAAAATGACTACTAATGAAAACAGTAATAGACGCTAAGGTAAATGCTAAACTAAATGCTAAAGTAAGGACAAATCAAGACAAACAGAACAAACAACAAAAAGATGGGCAAACAAAACAGACGGGATAAACAATATAAATTATTAATTATAATGTCTAAAGTGTAAATTATAAAGTGGCTAAGTACCAGAAATGCAATATGAACAAACAGAAGTGGCGATCAATATACATATACTATATATGATATATATAGTATATCATATATAGTAATAATATATAATAACAAGTAATAAGAATGCAATATCATATATGGTATTGGGTCCTATAATTTAAAGAGTAACTGAACACAGAGCTTCAATAAAAACTCAACTTCAATAAAGAAAAAGAACAACAATAGCAGTTTAACCTGAAATCTCTAAATGAAACGGTGACGCTTACTCCAGCATCTGAGGTTAACCTGTCTAAACCACACCATTTCTCTAATTTGCCAACTTCTCATTTGGATGCACGCCTAGTGGCGCACCCCCCTAAACTACCCCCCTCTCTACCGCACTCATAAGCTCTTTGTTCCCACAACCTGGCTTTTGTAATTACCACAACGTTGATAAAAGAAAAACTGTTTTGGGAAGAGAGGATATCCAGCAATTAGCTAGCATATTAATCCCCTGCAAGGGCTTCATTAGAGCCCTGCAGGCTGCCTCTGCTTCAAGTTCCACATTGTTACCAATTTAAATTTAGACTTTAGGGATTTTTGGGGCAATTTGCACTTCTATTTTAATGTGTCCCTCGTCCCGACCGCGGCCCGTTACTGTGTGGCGGCCGGTAGGTCGGTAAGTGGGACCAAAATGGCGCTGGGCTCCAATGTGTTTGAATGGATGTTGTGCGACAGACCCGACATTTATTGCCGACATTTACTTCCAGTTATTGCCTTCCATCCCTCAAGATGTACATGGTGGTGTTGGCGGAGGCTGTGCACACAGTCTATGATGCAGCGCGCTGCGTCCCACGGCGCCCGCTGGCTCTCGGGAGGACCCCTCTGTGCTGATGAAGACATGCCCTGTCTCTGGTGTGTGCTACATTACATTTAATGCAGCATATTTGTTTATATGCTGCCTTTCTCCAACGGGACAATGTAAAGCAGGATGTTTTGTTTCAACAATAGATGGACTATTCATTTATTTGAACGAGCAGAAACACACAAACAACGTCCTTTGTCAAACGTTTGGCATGAATTACACAAACAACTTAGTTGAAGAGTGCATGTAGTGTATTAGCCTAATTGATTATATATGTACATACATGCGTATATTTCAATCCTACCAAAATAAGACTACTAATGTTTGATACCTGGCCATTATATATTGTTATCCCGGTACATTAATTTATGTACATGTGTGCGCACACACACACACACACACACACACACACACACACTCACTCAAACATACACATACACATACCCTCTAACGCGTACCCCCACACACACTCACACCCTGAGGCTGATAGTGGTTAATGGGGTTAGTGATATATCCATAGGCTGCTCTGCTCATTTACAGAGCAGTGGAGGGTGGAGAAATGGGCTGGAGGAGGAGGAGGAGGAGGAGGAGGAGGAGGAGGAGGCATGCCCCTGGACGATTGAGGCTGCAGGTGCTGAGATAAAAAGAAGAGGGTCAAGGAGGAGGAAGAAGGAGGAACCATTGAAGGGAAGTGATGTCGAGAAAAAAGAAAGATGAAGGCAGCGAGGTGGGGAAAGTCCGCAGCGAGGGGGGGCTGGCACAACATTAATCCCCAGTCAGTGCTGTCACCGGAGGGGAGAATATATAAACAAGGCCATGGAGGTGCCCTGACTAATGCGCCCACAACAACAATGGGAAGGGAGAGACAGAGTGGTTAAAAGACAGAGTGGGAGAGAGAGCGAGAGAGAGAGAGAGAGAGGGAGAGAGAGAGAGAGAGAAAGGGAGAAAGAGCGAGTGAGAGAGCGCGTGAGAGAGAAGGAGAGAGAGAGAGAGAAAGGGAGAGAGAGAGATAGAGAGAGAGAGAGAGAGAGAAATAGAGAGAGAGAGGCACAAAGACCCAAGATAAATGTCTGGAGTGGAAACCGGCGGGAACAGCCGGTCGGACATGGAGCACCATGGGCATGGGGTCTTTGTGTGTTATTGTTAGGGGTTCTTTTTCATTTGGTTTGGGTGTTTGTCTGTGTGTGTGTGTGTGTGTGTGTGTGTGTGTGTGTTTGTGTATGTGTATGTCTGTGTCTGATGTGGGATGTCGGATGTGTGTGTGTGTGTGTGTGTGTCTGTGTTTTGTGAATACATTTGTGTGTGTGTGTGTGTGTGTGTGTCTATGTTTTGTGAATACATTTGTGTGTGTGTGTGTGTGTGTGTGAGTGTGCGTGTGCAGGAATGCATGCGTGTGTGTGCACAGACACCGTGGGTTGCGTACCTTGAAGACAGGTGCATGGGGGCGTGTGTTTACATCGTTACACTCACACCCACCAGAGTGCAGCAGTCATTAACGATTCCCAGGGCTGCTGCCAATGAGCCTTTGCGGTATTAAAGCCTTAACTTCCCGCACCACATAAATCAACGCATCGCCGCGGCCTAGGGCTATCTCCTCCATTTGCATCACAGCGGCACGAACACAGCCAGGGTCCCCTCATCGGCAAATGATTCAACAATTTCCTAGCGGTTTCCCAGTGCTTCTCACTCATGTTGCCTCTTTGTTATTCATGTGTTTATGTGTATGTCTCTCTCTCTCTCTCTCTCTCTGTCTCACTCTCTGGTTGTGTCTAATGACATTGCGTCAAAGGCCATTTGTCAGCTAATGCGTGTGCTTATCGACCTCTCCGGGGCTTATCTCGGTGGGGTGTGAGGGTGTTCAAGGCCATGGGGAACTCTGTCCGTCCACCGGCTGATATTCCTCGCTTCTTCGTCCTCTTCCTCTTCCTCTTCTTCCTCCTCTCCTACCTCACGCCATAGCTCGGCTGTTGTTGGCTGTCGGCTTACTCCGTTACTACCTGAGATCTAGGTTCTTCTGTTTTAGAGGTGCCCTGTGTTTGATGAATTGCTCCAAGGTGTTAATGCATGCAGATGTCCCTGCACACAAAGTGTTATATCCACACTACACGTGTCGATTTCTTCTTTTTTTATCCTGTATTTGAGCTAGTTTTGCTCAGAGGTAAATGTGTCTGCCTATTATCTCTATCTGCTGGAGATTTGTTCTTTGTTTATTTCCCGGTTTATTTCCCCGGTGCGTTTGGTATAAAGGACTCAGTGGGGACAAACAGTGGAGTCATTGTAACAGAGTACCCACTTGCATTGTGACCTTGGCTCTGTTGGGCCAGGGCCCATAGGCGACGGATTATTCATGTGTATATTAATGTTGAAACACAACTTTATCGTTCACAACACATTTTCAACAAAACAAGGAGAAATAAACAGTCGGTCATGGTATTGTATTAGCAGACTCCGAGCAGAGCCACCCTGATTGGTCCAAAACATCACATGGTTGCTTTAGTCATGCCTGAGCTAAGACAGAGTTTCACTTGTTTTGATTTTGTAACCGTCCTTATAGTTAGCGCTGTAGCGATTAGCAACATGAATACAACTGAAGGAATCCAAGGTGACATCTTTGGTACTTTTGCTAAACCTCATAATATTGTGAAGTGTCTTTCACCGCAGCGTTTTTGATTATTTTAACAGCTTTGGTAGAAGATAATCGTTGATTTGTCCTTAGAGGACATGTTTGTCCTACCACAGTTTAGCTCTGGGGTTTTCAGTGCCAGTCAATGTGTCCGGTTATATGACCACATTTATTGAACCAATGTCCAATAAAGTGCAATACGACAGGAGGACAAGGGATTTACACATGTAATTACACAGACACAACCCGCCAGGGAGTCAATAGCACCTGCATTGACTTTAATGCCCGAATTTGATTGCTATTCTGTCGGTCTGTCCCATCCATTTCCAGGCCTGCTCGGACTCCCGTATTTTAACAAGTTTAACTTTGAAAGTCATCCATGTAATAGTCTGAAGGTGGTTGGTAATTGGACGTGTCTCCAGAAGGAAACCAGCAACCACCTCTGCAGCCACAGCGGCTATGACGTTTGCTCACTGGCTTGTGATGCTTCCTCTGGGCCCAGACTCCAGAACCGGCCTCCTCCTCCTTTTTAATTGGTTAGAGAGCTGTCTAAAGGTACTTACGGTTGTGCTGAAGGTCTGTGAAGCGTGTCCAGCAGGGATGCGTACTCACAGTACCCCCCTACTCCCACATCCCCTGAGGGGCGCCATGGACCAGGCCTCCCCCTCCGGTGGACGGGACCAGAGTCCTCCGACATCTCCCTCTCCACGTTCGCCCCCGCGATGCCAAACCGTCGGGGATCGGAGAACCTGATGGCTTTGGTAGCACTGAGGCGCATGAGTCCCAGCCTAGGTTCTGGGTTCGATCCCCAGTGTCCGCAGTCTCCCTGCAGTCATCCTTTAGCGAGATGCCCCCTATCCCTCTACCTCCTGCTCATTAATGATCCATCTGAAAGAGGAGTCTTCTCCATGACTGAATATAATTAAAATGGTAGATATGAAGATGGTTTGAGTCTATAAGTGAACACAACTCAGTTTGTGCCTACATTTCAAATATTGGATAAAGGTACCCACCCACTGCTATTTTATGCAATGATGATCCATGATATGATTCTGGAAATATGTGTAAAATAGTCATGACAACCAATTTGATAAAAACTTTAATTACATTTTTCATGTTTGTTTTATCATATTTATATTGTCTTAATTAATTTGAGTGCAGATAAAGAGTGAGTTTACATGACACAGTAATTTTGCAATAAGAAACCAAGTATATATCACCTCTCTAAAACATAGAATGATTTGTCCTAGAAGTGCTCATACTCACATCCAACAAAAAGTCAAAGTCATGTAGAGACAATTCAACTAAATATACAATGAATGCAGTGTTAACAAAAGCATGTGTAGTGTAAGGATGCAACGTCTCCAACTCCTACCTCCCAGCCATACCTGTGATCTGTTCTTTACTTCATATATCGGTGTCCACAGAGGGCAGGAGAGCTCTGTCCGGGAGCCAGGTTACATGAGGGCATCGCCGGTCCCCTCGTAGCCCAGGAGGGCTCTCCATTTTCATGTTGATACCCAAAGCGTCAGATCAAATGGTCCCAGGCTGCAGACCCACACAGCGTTTCCCCCGCTCCAGTCTCATGTGCCTCTGTCCCTCTTTCTCTCACGACCCCCCTACTGTTCCGTGGTATTCCTTACATCTTGTCTTCATGCTCACACTTTCCATTCCCTAGCCCCTCCCATCCGTAGATCCATCTAGCTCTCCTATCCTCCCCCTCGCTTCCTTCAACCCCTCCCTCCATCTCGCCTCCTCCTCTTTCCCTTCCGCCGCCTCTCTCTTCCATCCTCGACCATGCTCTCCCACCTTCCCTTCCACTCCCTCCCTTCCTTATCAGTGGTGTCACCTTCCTACTGCACCTCATCCAGCCCCTGCTGTTTCTCTTCTCCCAGGTCTCCCAGATAAAGGGTAAGGTTTAGTTTCTCTTCTCTCAGATAAAGGGTAAGGTTTAGTTTCCCTTCTCTCAGATAAAGGGTAAGGTTTAGTTTCTCTTCTCTCAGATAAAGGGTAAGGTTTAGTTTCTCTTCTCTCAGATAAAGGGTAAGGTTTGGTTTCTCTTCTCCCAGATAAAGGGTAAGGTTTAGTTTCTCTTCTCTCAGATAAAGGGTAAGGTTTAGTTTCTCTTCTTTCAGATAAAGGTGAAGGTTTGGTTTCTCTTCTCCCAGATAAAGGTGAAGGTTTGGTTTCGCTACGCCAGATAAAGGTGAAGGTTTCTCTTCTCTCAGATAAAGGTAAAGGTTTAGTTTCTCTTCCCACAGATATGGTGAAGGTTTCTCTTCTCCCAGATAAAGGGTAAGGTTTAGTTTCTCTTCTCCCAGATAAAGGGTAAGGTTTAGTTTCTCTTCTCCCAGATAAAGGGTAAGGTTTGGTTTCTCTTCTCCCAGATAAAGGGTAAGGTTTAGTTTCTCTTCTCCCAGATAAAGGGTAAGGTTTAGTTTCTCTTCTCTCAGATAAAGGGTAAGGTTTAGTTTGCCTTCTCCCAGATAAAGGTTTAGTTTCTCTTCTCCCAGATAAAGGGTAAGGTTTAGTTTCTCTTCTCTCAGATAAAGGGTAAGGTTTAGTTTCCCTTCTCCCAGATAAAGGTTTAGTTTCTCTTCCCACAGATAAAGGTTTAGTTTCTCTTCCCACAGATAAGGTGAAGGTTTTCTTCAGGGAGCCTTCCTTTGATGTTTTTCTTTCTTTCCATCATTTCTCCGGTGTGTTACCGACCGCCACCCTCTGGACTGTACAGCAGCTTCCTCTTTTACCTTTCTCATGGTGCGATTGGGAGACGGGAGAGAGAGTGACCTTTGTGGATTTCTAAAGCTCATTATTCAGAGTTGGGGCTCTTCTCCTGCTCCACGGGGGGCCTGGCTGATCGGGGTGGTGGCCCGTCCAAACGGAGGAGGTTTCTATCTACCCTCCTCTCCCTCTCTCGTCTGTTCTTCCTCCTGCACCGCTCGCACTCATGCACTGTTATTCTTTCAGATTCTCTCACTCTCTCCCCTGACCTTTCCCGTTATTTTCTCTTCTTAGCCGTATCTTTTCTCCTCTGTGTGGTGTCCTTTGTCTGGGCTCCCTCCGCCTCGTAGCGAGCCCGCTGGCCGCCGCTCGATCCATCCTACAGAAAGTCCATTACGCTGTCAGCGTCAGACGCCAGGCATTCCTTATGAGCTAAACCGCGGGGTCCTGCGCCATTAGCAAACACTGTAGGGAGAGAGACGCAGCCTTGAGCTATGATGAGTCCTATTCTGTCATACGCTGAGCCCCATGACCACGGATCATCCATCACAGTGTAATAAGACATTAGATAATACAAACGGTCATGAGTGTCATACATGTTAAAAATATGACATACGATAATAGTTATTTCCTAATTGGTAATAATGAATAAATAAATAAAATATGAATAATCATGATAATAATAAGGTAACAGTTATGTTTACTATTGTTGTGATTATCATGTTCATAAGTTCACTCGTTCATGCCAACATATTCTTCATTTTTTTGTGCAGAATGTATTTGAAAAGCAGAGCTATTATTTGACCTTGGATTTGACGGGAGGCCATTATTAACAGACAGGAAGTAGGCTGCTCTCACACCTGACCGCAGACCACCTGGACTGATGGGCGTGGCCGCCATTCCCCCCCTTCCACCAGGCCTCATCACCGCTGCACCCCTGTAGCCCCTGACTCCTGGCTAATTCATCATGGATCACCGCTCCGCCTGGCTTATGGTGGCGCCGGTGACAGACAGGAGGAAATGGTTACCAGGTTGAGGAAACGCGGGCAACACACACGCCACGTGTGGTGCGATTAGCCGTTACAAGCCATTTTGGAGATCTGCCTCTTATGACATCACTGGTGGGCGTGTCCACCTAGACGTGTGACGGACAGATGAGAAACGTTTGATACAGTCCACTGGGTAGGCTGGTAGACTGATCTATCCAGATTTCAAAAACGGCTTGTAACGGCTAATCACACTCACACCTGGTGGCATGTCATGGGACCTTTAAACGGACTCCCAACCCATAGGGTTCTGGGTTCAAACCCCAACCTCTGGCCTTTAGGGAACCTTTGAGCCTCTTCTAGCTACCGGCTCCTGAACGACAAGCAGCTGAATCCACCGCGAGTCAATGAAGATGAACGCCTCTCCTGGTAGTAAAATATAAGCACAACATCAAAAGATAAATCAAACAAGTGGGAAAGCCGATAACATAAAAGGCACCGTGCCTGCTGCCACAAAGTCTGGGCATGTCTCATGCCGGCAATTTGTTCTTTAAATGATTTAATCTTAAAAAAATGATTCATTCTATTTGTTAACATAGTGTACCTCATTGTACAAAAAAGTCATGCACGACTAAAACTAGAAAGTTAATTTGGTTGTAAAATAAAAACCAAGCCGAAAACGACCTGCAGTTATCAAGCGCTCGCACTGCATGTATTTTTAACTGTTTGGGTAATTCTCCTGATGTATCTTGCTTACTTAGTCTACAAAAGCTGAATTAGAATTGAATGGCTATCAGCCAAATGGGCCTGTAATTCTACTAGTGGTGGATTTCATGATTAGTTTGAATGAATCAGTTTGCGTTGGTCAGTTCGCCAAGATGAGTCGTTCGTTCGTTCGTTCGTTCGCATTTCCGGTAGCGGTGAATCACGATTCTCAGTCACTGAGTCGGTCAGACTCGGCTCCTCCCTCGTTCTCGTTCAAACGAATCGCGATTGCACAGTTCTCAGCCAAGTCGGTCAGACTTGACTCCTCCCTCGTTCTCATTCTCAAACGAATCACGATCGTGCAATGGTGCAAATGGTCATCAATCAACACAACATTAACTAAGTTCCTTTTAGCTGAGGAGCGCTTCATGTTCGGAATCGGGATGTTGTTGCCCGTCTGGCTCTTGTGACTTCTCAGTCCTCGAGTCTTCACCGCTAAACAGTCAGTGAACGAACGGCGACTCGCGAGTCAGCGCGACTCAGCGACTAGTGGGTGGAGCTGGGAGTCGAGTCTCGGAGAACGAACGATACGAACGAGACAAACTGAAACGGGGAATCAGGTCGGTTCGTTCATGTTAAAGAGTCGTTTGTTCGAACTGATTTGTTTGCGAATGAGCCATCACTAGTGTGCGCCCAAGGAGTTGCTTGGGCAACAGTTTGTGGAGTCTTGAGCCTCTCCACTTGTATCCTACTGAGCCTATTGTTCTGCGGTATTAATGAGCCATTTGATGATGTGTTAATGAGTCTGAATGTGTTACAGTTGGCACTTCAGGGAATTGAGTGCTGTGACATACTTACCAGGTGTCGCTATGGGCCCATGATAAGGAACAAGTTTGTTGCCAGGATGGGAGAATCTTTTATCCCCCATTCATGGTGTTACGAGAGTAGCGTACGTGTGTGCGCGAGAATGGCAGTGTGTGTGTGAGTGAACGAGAGAGGAGAGCGAGCGATAGCGTGTGTCGGTCGAATGAAGAATGAATCGAGTCCGGTTAGGTTTTGTGCAAACGTGAACTGTAGGTAGTTGTAGGTAGTAGAAACTGTGGAATAGAAGTACCCAGCCGTCAAGAATCGGTGCCCGTGTCATTCCAACCTATAAGCAGACCCACTGCCGATCAAAGTGAGGGTGTTACCCCCGAAAGAACATCGGCCCTGGAGGGAACGTCTCCCCTGTGCTCCTCGACTACGGTCTGGGAGCCGAAGAGCAGGAAAGGTGTAACAATGGCTTTACATCATGGTCCTGTATAGTCACGTCCGTGGCTCCCATCGCTAGCCGCCGACAGACAATTCAAAGCATTCCAACCAACGCTGATGACACTCCATCAGAAACACACTAACAAAACAACGCCTCGACGACATTAGGTCACCCTCAGATCAAAGGGTGGCTGACAGGTCAGGGTACTCACGATCCAAGGGGACTGTACCTCCGTACCAGCACTGCCAAGACTGTCCTGTAGCCGTGGGCCCCCCCGGAGGCCACCATCGCCCCAGGCAAAATGCATTGTGGCCAGGGGGTGGGGGGGAAGGGAACTGTGGATGCAACAACACATCAACCGTACCAGGGTCAACGAAGGGTTAACCCCTTCAGGCAGAATACAGAACACACACACACGCACAAACACACACACACACACACACACATATATGTAGGGCCAGCCAACAGTCACGAGGATGACTGACGAAGATAACAAATCTCCACGGTTTCCTGTATGATTGATGAAGCACCGATGTTGTGAAATAACACAACTCAAAAGCTGCATTCCACCTGCTCCACACACGGACGTGGTTTTGAGGATACTGAAGGGATCTGAAGATTTGATAATGAATGATGTGGGCGACGCTTAGGAATGGCCTTTATTTGGCACTTATTTTTTTTAATCTTTTTGAGGAATTAATTGTCATCCCACACAGGATGCAAAACTTAAGTGATATGCAACAGTGGTGATGAGGATGAAGCACCCAGTTAAGCTCTTTTATAAATAGCTCAGGACGACATAAAATGCCACATTAAGTCTAATGTTGCAAAGCAAGCAAACATCTTAACTTTAAACATCTGTTTGTTAGGGGGACATGTATTACTGATTCACGTCCGGGCTGCTGCTAATGATTTTCCTGGTACGTGCAGGAGAAAGTGCTTGCACAGCGAGCTCCTCGAGGACTCCGTCCCGAGAGGCCAAACCTTCTGGGAGCTGAGACTGTGAATGAGTTTGGGTTATCGTGGGCGACTGGATTCAGAAGAACAAGGTGTACATTTACTGTGTGCAGAACAGTAGCTCAATGTTGTACGAAAAAAAATATCCCATGACCTTTAAAACCCATTTCTTTGCAGACATTATTACATTGCGCTTGGACGGATCATTGATCAGAATCCAGCGATAGATAAAAATAAGTCCAATCTCTGCGATTTCCTGGCTTTATTCACCATAAAATAAAGTTCTCTAAATATGCCAGTGTGTGGGAATATCTGCTGCCTTCAGAAAGTAACTCTCCTTAGCGGAAATAATTGCAAAGCAAACACTTCTAAAATAATACTTGATCCCTCACAGTGTGTGAGTATGACTGGAACAAGTGTAATACATTTTCATTTTCCTTCTTCAGGTAAACTTAATTACTGACCTAAGGGGATGCACACTGCAGGGAGTTAAATAGAGGGACTTTAAAATAGCACAACGCTATTCAACGTAGCACAACTTCATCACAAGGATTCGTATATATATCCCCATCGGTGGACTTCTTAAAATACCACGAGTGCAACCGTTTCTATCAGGGGCGGCCCCGGTGGGAATCGATAACCCTGGCCTAATGCCATGCTGCACAGCTTGAGCCACACCGGGTCAGCTCATTAGCGTACCAGCAAAGTCATCTCTATGACATGTAAACATACTCCTCCTCATCCTCACTTTTGGAGTCAGTAAGCCATCGCTCTGTACGTCACGTACGAGTCGTGCATTCAATTAAAACCCCTTTGTCCTTCATCGGCGCCGCTTGAACCACCGGCCACGCCACATGGGCCACACGGTTCAGCCCCGTCTCTGTCAACACCAGCAGATGTTTGTCACCGTGGGACACTTGATCCGTGCCTGAACACGTCCCTCATCCCCTTCATCTGCTGTGTGATACAGCTGTTGTTGAACTGCTGTACAACTTAAGAAAATATAGATGGCCCCTTCCTTAATGAAACAGAGATTGCAAATTACTGCTCCCCTCTGCGGGAATAGAGGTTCAGTCTAATGGGAATCTTAATTGCATCTACAAATCAAGTTGTAGTGTAGGTGTATGTGTGTTTATATATTTGTGTGTGTGTGTGTGTGTATTTATATATTTGTGTGTGTGTGTGTGTGTGTGTGTGTATGTGTGTTTATATATTTGTGTGTGTGTGTGTGTGTGTGTGTGTGTGTGTTGGGTGCAAACAGGCATACGTGTGTGTGTGTGTGTGTGTGTGTGTGCATACAAGCATCTATCAACATACATTGAAATAATGGAAATTGAAGATAAAAACAAATCAGCAAACAAGTGAAATCTTTACATTGTCATCACATGTCATCACAAATAGGTACACGTGTCATTAAGCAGCAGGTAGGTATGGGGGCATATGGCTCAAGGACGCTCATACAGGTTATGCTGCAAACATTGGGGATCAAACCACCGGCCAAGCAGCCAATTAAAATCACTTAAATAAGGCGTCCCTCCCCAACAGTGAGTACAGTGCTCATCCTGTCGCCAGCCATTAATCACGAGCCGTGGCGCCACGGCGACCGTGGCACCACGCGCCGCGGCTCGTGAACAGAGACGCTCTACAGCGCGTCTCAAAGTAGAGCAGGTGTTCCCGCCGAGGATCCTCCATCTACCATCCGCGCGTGACGTTAAACACTGGATGTGATTAGCCACAGGGTTCTGTTTGATTTCTGACACATGCGCATCTTGTGCACTTCAAAACGCAGCGCACAGGGGACCGGTCGGTTGCCATATCCTGCTGCCTGCCCTGTATGCGCGTGTGCGTCTGTGGGTGTGTGTGTGTGTGTGTGGCGCATGTGTGTGTGGTGTGCATGCGTGTGTGTGTGTGTGTGTGTGTGTGTTAGTTAGCATACTGTTTCATGAGACACAGATCCGCTGTTAATCCCTCTTCCCGACACAGGGCGTGTGTTAGATCGCATTAGTGATGTTTCCACCTGTTCACATCGGCATTTGAAAACATGATTCAAAAGATTGCGTCTCTATAATGGAGGTGGAGCTGCCTCAGAACTTCCCTCTGTGCTCGGCTTAGGCGGTATCGCGGTATTACGGTTTACCAGGGTATTTACAAACACAGAAGGTATTATTTTACGACAGCTTATGAATACAATTCTTGCGATGTTGATTTTTCTCCAAATTTTGAAGCAGGATATATGAATAAATATTCCAAAAATAAAGTATTCCCTGTTGCATTGTGGTTCAGACTGACTTTGGGTCGTCGCCAACGATTAGTGGAAGGCACGGCTAGGCAGAGTTCCCCCGTGCTTGACAAGTTACTACACAATGGGCAAACTACAAAGTACCGGGCCCTGAACAATAGCCGAGCTAAAATGCAATTAACCCCGATATGGCTCACATTTCTAAAAATTTCCAAATGGTAATTACAATAAAATCCCTGTTTGGAGTGTATCCCACCATCTCTACAACAGTGAGAGCAGGTAAAAGACGGCGTGGCCAGTGGAGCTCCAGTGTGGGGGCAATGCGATTGGGCTGTATCAAGGTTAAACCGACTCAACATAGACTGAGTATAATACAGGTTCATCTGGCTTATTTTCTCTCTACTTATTATTCCATGATCCATAAGTACTCAAACCCAGCAAGCCTACTCCATATCGAGAAATGAAGCCGTAGGCTAATGTTGCTACTGCTGCACTTTTAAATCAGTTTGTCTTGCATTTCCTGTATTTAAGAAAGAATAAAATAGCACAATTAGAAGCGGCCTGTTTTTTCCTTTTTGCGTGAATCTGTTAATAATAATATTTTTATGTAATATTTTATTCATTTTAGCTATAGCTCTATATATAGCTCACACATTTATCTGGTTCTGTTTACTATCTATGTTAACAACCTGGGTCCTAATGCACAGTTTCCTTTTTATGCTGACGATACTGTCATTTACTGCTGTAGTGCCACACTGCCACCCTTGCTTAATCACTTGAGTATTTTCATTTTGATCTGAAAGTGATGTTGAATGCTACAAAAACTTAACTGATGTTGTTTTCTAATGCCAGGAAACCATTAGCTTCTCTTCCTAACACTGGTACCTTGCTGGGAAGTCTGATTTAATTGGTGTCACAAGTATCGCTGTGCTTTTTAATTGAGGTTTGTTTACTGTTAAATTTAAAAAATGTAGCATTTAGAAACTAATTCTGCTTTTCCTACGCTGACAGGAATACATTGGTTGAGGCACGTTAACACGTTAACATCACCACAGTCCAGTAAGGGAAGGCCCTTACTGGACTGTGGTGATCTGGTGTACGCACGCCTCTGCCCAATGCTGGCCGTGGCTGCACACTGTGCACTGTGTACCAGTACACTCTGAGGTTTGTCACAGGCTGCAACGCGCTCACTCACCATTGCACCCTATATGCCAGAGTTAAGTGGCCTTCATTGGCCCTGCCCAGACTCACTCATTAGCACATATTTAATTAAGTCAATCCTAGGTCTGCTCCCGCCTTACCATCGTGGGTATATGTCACAAAGGACTAGCAATTATCTTTTGCGTTCAAACGACACTAGCCTACTGTCCGTCCCTAGGGGAGGCAAACAGGCCTTTGTCTTACCCCTGCAGGAAGCTCTTGCAGACAGATCTGCAGCTAGAGGACCTGATCCCTATTAAGTCATTCACAAATGTCGTAAAGGGTTTGGAGGCATATCAAACAGGAATTTGATCTTTCTTTACTAGCTAGACCTGTCTCCAGCCGTCTGTTGGGCATTTGATTCTGAGACCTATCGCTGAATGTTTTGTTTTATGTACTTTTAATGTGTGTTGTACATTGTGAAACATCTCTATTGCTGCTATCTTGGTCG
The DNA here is from genome assembly GCF_964030765.1 of Micromesistius poutassou. Lineage (NCBI taxonomy): Eukaryota > Metazoa > Chordata > Actinopteri > Gadiformes > Gadidae > Micromesistius > Micromesistius poutassou. The sequence continues at coordinate 12,794,785 of NC_140292.1, read as the reverse complement.
AGGCATCCTCAAAAGAGACATCTCAATGGGACTTGGCTGGTGAAATAAAGGATTAATAATACTAAACGTCTGTTGTTCAGGAAGGTTTGTGGATAGCGGGGGTCTTTACCATAACAGGTAAGAATATCATAGCGGGGAGCTAAACAACAGAGCTAGCTCACTGAGGGGCTATTCATTAGATCACATTAGCCAAGTAATGACATCAAGAATGCTTATAATGCTTATATTATAATCTGCAATTACCTGCCGCAGTCTAAATTAGGAAAGCAGTGATGGGAGGGGTGGGGAGGGGTAATTCAGACGGTGGCGGAGAAGACATCCCATGTATTATAGTCATGCAATATCCTGATGTGAAACCAACATCTAGATCTGTTTACTTCCATGTCTTGATTTGAGGCTTGGGTCTCGGTAACGCCACCTCAAAAAAAACCGGTCTAGTTCTCTCTCTCTCTCTCTCTCTCTCTCTCTCTCTCTCTCTCTCTCTCTCTCTCTCTCTCTCTCTCTCTCTCTCTCTCTCTCTCTCTCTCTCTCTCTCTCTCTCTCTCTCTCTCTCTCTCTCTCTCTCTCTCTCTCTCTCTCTCTCTCTCTCCTAAGGCCTTGTGTTGTTGTATATGCTGTCAGAACAGGAGATTAGTCATTCATTCAGACTGGAGATAGAGGGAGGTAGAGGAAGAGGAAGAGGGAGAAAGACAGATCGGCCCCCTCCCGACCCTCCGCCCGTATGTTGTCAGAGATCCGGGTCCCTCCTCACTCGGCACAGTAGGAAGTTTGTATTCCAACCCAAAGGACACGCTCCCGGCTCCTTTCTGAACCAATCAGGGCTTCTCTTTCCCGATTGGTTCGGATAAATATTCATGCCTGTCAATCAAGAGAGAGATCTAGGAACACTGTAAAAAATAAAAAGTAAATTCAACTTGAAATTTCAAGGCAACTGTCTGCACAGGATTTTTGGGTTATCATGTCAACTCAAACTTCTACGTTTTGAAGAAAATATCACAGTTGTGCCAACTTAATTCTTATAGTTGTACCAGCTAATTTCAAAGTTGAGACAACTAAGTTTTTTTGGTCCAAATTCTAAGCCAATATTATATTGAATCATTCATGTGCAAAAACATCCATTTTGAGTTTTTCTTACAAAGGAAATCCTATTAAAAATTGCACAAATGGACAATAAACCAGCCTTTTAATTTTAAACAATTGTGCATTTTTATTTTTCACCATGAGGGTAATAAACAGCTTTAAAACTTAGGATGCCATAGGATTCATAGGATCCCATATGTGACATGCTGGCTCTATGCATGCAACATAAACTGGGGAGACCACGCTTTTTCAACAACAACAAAGAATTTATTAAGAAATAAATACAATAAGAAGTGTGGTGCAAGTCAGTATAAATGAAAGTAACCAAAAAGGGCATGCAAAGATCAGTCCAAGTGTTACAAACAAAGGAACAAAGGAAATCAAATGCCTGGAGGAGGGAGAAGCCAGCTCTGTAGTCTGGGCAGGCTCTATATACTGCGGTCCTGGTCCAACCCACACCTGCTGACAATCTCCTAATTAGTAGAGAGCGCAACACAGGCACAAACAGCAGGGGCGGGGTCAAACAATAACCAATCAATCCAAAACAAGTAGAAACAACCAAAAACAACAAAAACTCAACCACCACCAGCTATCTCCAACCAACACTCATACACACTACCACTCCTCTCGCCCACCAGTCTCCTGACCTCCTGTCCCACAGCAAAACCGGGCCCAAGTACTTTAAGAGGGACAGGGGAGGAGTGAAATAATAGCATGCATGAAATCAACCACCTATTCCACCACTTCCGGGCGCTAACGCATGGGAAGTTGGAACCATAGGATTCAATTCGTATTTCTTTATTTGCCAGTTTATGGAAACATTTGGAAGTTAGTTGAAACAGCTCAAATAAACAGTTTACAGTGCAACTTGTAGTTTTATATTCACTCAATGTAAAAATCCTTTTGAGACCAGCAATTTCAAGTTATCGTTTTTACAGTGAAGGCAGGGAGGAGAGAGGGAAACTGAAATTCTTTTGGGTTGTGTATTTACAAAATCTCTCTCTTTACAGCTCTCGAATCTGACATCCATCACCTTTAGGTTTCTCACTTTAATGTTTCAGACAAATATTCACTTATGACCGTCAACTTTTATCCATGCATACCTTTGCACCCGATCCCTTCGTCCTTATTATCTCCTGTCCGGGGCGACGCAGTGCCGTCTACGACCTTCACTACCCACAGTCAGACAACAACTGTCTGTCTGTGGGGCTCTGTGGGGGCCTGCCGTCAGGCCTGGGCCCCCATCACCGTAGCCCAGCCGCGTCTCGCCCGCATGGCTCCTGCTGCTGGTCTTAGTTATGCATGAGAGGGGAGAGGAGGAGAGAGGGAGAGGCCCGGGCACCGTGAAGGAGGAAAACAAGACGGCGAGCAAGAAAGGACGAGCTCTTCTTGAGGAATTGATGCGGTGTTGCGCTTAACTCTGATAGTGATTTATGTCTCTGTGGCGTGTTGTTAAGTGTACCGCGTTCCGAAGGTGCATCCAGGTGCGTGTGTGCGTCAGAGTGTGTTTGTGTGTGTGTGTTTTTATGTGTGTTTTCATTTATGTGTTTTTGTGTGCCTGTGTGTTTGAGTGAGTTTGAGTCTGTGTGCGTTTGTGTGTGTTAGTGTTTGAGTTTGTGTGTGTGTGAGTCTGAGTCTATGTGACTATGTGTGTGTTTCTTTTTTGTACATTTTGTACTGTGATTATCCTTTGGTGTGATTGTGTGTGTGTGCGCGTTCTTGCGTGTCGACGGCGTGCGTTTAAGATGAACGTTCTCTCCGACAGTATCCGCGGGCAGCCAGGTGCGGAGGCCTGCGTTAGCTAAAGGCGTCCTCCGATGTCTGAACGCGGTGCGCTGCTCAGGCACCGTGTGTGCCCACGGCGGCTGCTGAGGTCCGGGGCCCAGCCAGCCTCACAACACTCACTTCCACTTTCACTTTTGTCAACGTTTTCAGGGTTACCGCGACGACGACGACAACTCGGCGGTGAGCAACACTGCCGAGGGATGGTTGGCGAGGGTGAATTCGGGAGTTTTGATGACAGGTCGACAAGCGTTCCATCCATTCGATAATGTTATTCATAACGTTCGGTAGCCGATGAGCCTTGACGCGGTGACTGCTCAGCCGTCTCTCGAGGAGAAAGAGGCGGAGGAGGCCGCCAGCGCTACGTGGCTAATCTATCGGCTACCCAGAGGAAATTTACTTAGAGAGTTTCAGCAGCGCGAACATTATTAAATACATGCCCTCTCCCATCGGGGGGGTCGTGTTCGTCATTCAGTCGGTGAGTCACGGTGTGTGTGTGTGTGTGTGTGTGTGTGTGTGTGTGTGTGTGTGTGTGTGTGTGTGTGTGTGTGTGTGTGTGTGTGCGTGCGTGTGTGGAAGGAGCACAGCCTTTCCAGACCCTGGGTTAGTCTCTCTCAAGGCTGAACAACATCTTGACCTCCTGCCGGGGACAAGACGCCCGTAGCTAAGCTAAGCTATGCTATGCTATGCTACACTACTACGCTTCCTTAGAAAACAGCGCCGTAACAGCCTCTACATGAACCCTCTTCCCACCTTATCATTCTCTCCCTCTTCTTAATTCTTTGTTCTCCTCTTTTAATTTCGCTGGCCTTCTCCCTTAACCTCCTCTGTCTCCTCCCCCCTAGCCTCCTCCTGGGTTGTGTGGCTCCGCCCTTAACCTCCTCTGTCTCCTCCCCCCTAGCCTCCTCCTGCTAAATGGGTTGTGTGGCTCCGCCCTTAACCTCCTCTGTCTCCTCCCCCCTAGCCTCCTCCTGCTAAATGGGTTGTGTGGCTCCGCCCTTAACCTCCTCTGTCTCCTCCCCCCTAGCCTCCTCCTGGGTTGTGTGGCTCCGCCCTTAACCTCCTCTGTCTCCTCCCCCCTAGCCTCCTCCTGCTAAATGGATTGTGTGGCTCCGCCCTTAACCTCCTCTGTCTCCTCCCCCCTAGCCTCCTCCTGCTAAATGGGTTGTGTGGCTCCGCCCTTAACCTCCTCTGTCTCCTCCCCCCTAGCCTCCTCCTGCTAAATGGGTTGTGTGGCTGGCTGCTGTGGAGGATTATTTGTTGTCGAGGAGGAGAAGGGTGGCTCATACAGGCATTCATCATGGTTAGTGAAGACACACCGCTGCGGTGGCCATGGATACGGGATGTGGAGGGCGAGGGTGAGGGTAATAGGGGGGGCGCTTCTGGTACACGTTGTTGATCTCCCCCACAGACCTGCCCTCTCCCAGCGTCTCTCCGGTGTAGATATACATACACATAATGCAGACAGAATGGAATGCTTGACCCGTCATTCATGTAGGTGAACTCAATCTCTCTCACTCGCCCTCTCTCTCTCACACACACACACACACACACACACACACACACACACACACACACACACACACACACACACACGCACGCACATGCCCCTGTGCCTGCACTCACTTTCCTTTATAGCTAATGCAGTTACAATTGAATTTATTGCCTTTCTTCCATTCCCGTGTTTTAAATTTGTATCCGATTTTTTGTTTTTTCTCTCCCCCTCTCCCCTAAGAGTTACATTTTGCCGGAGTGTGCTCTGTCTCCTAAAGCCTCCATCTCATTCCACTCGCTCCATCACTCTATCTCACCTGCCAATCCAGGAGACACACGCTCGCGCATACATGCACACACACACACTCACACCTATACATGCCGACAGAGATGCAGGTGTGTGCACACCCACACCCCCCAACACTGGCGCCTATATAAATGCACACCAAGCACAAAAACACACACATCTGCACAACGGCACACCTAAACACACACACACACACACACACACACACTTTTTTCACAATTTCCTGAATATAAAGTACACAGGGTGGTGATGTAGGAACCGGTTTATTGCCTGATTATAATATAGAGCAGAGGGGTATTCCATCAACCAAGCTAAGCGCAAAGCCGGGCTTATTTCGCTTAGCCAGACTTCTTTCAGCTAGAGTTGCGTTCCATGAACGTGACTTAAGGGAATCTCCGCTAAGAAACCATGGCAACTTATCCAACCAAACTAACCTGGTCGGAAGCAGGTTAACTGTCAGCTAACTTGAGCGGTGTTTCAGAGAAATCCATCTGTCAGCAACAATTGTACCATCAGAAGGTTCCACCAAGCCTAGTCCTCACAATTTTGTCATAAATGTACATACATAAAGTACAAACAGTGTATATTTTCACTAAGGGTCTAAGGCTGGCTTTACATGACAATGATCTGAACACAAACCGCAAAAGTGGCATTGCGTTCTCACTTTTCATTCCGCGTTTAGACGAGCGTCTTTGGGTGGAAATCTGCGTGCATACGGTGACGCAAAAGTGTGTGAAATCCGACATGTTTGTTGTGGTTTGCCTGTACTGCACATGGATGTGACGTAAACGTGTAGGGGAAGAGAGCCAGCGTGAGCAGCTCAGAGCACACTTTTGCGTTTTTAAGATTTCCACTCTGGACGGTGGGTTCATTTTTTTGTGTCTTTAAGCCCCGAAAACGCTGTCGCCGTCTAAACAAAAGGCACATCTGATAAAATATTTTGTCGGTTTCACCCGGGAGCGTTGTCGTGTAAAGCCAGCCTAAAATTAAATGATGCAAGTAAAATAATTAAATGAATTGCTATCTATTGTTACTGTGGCTATTTTCTCAACACATTTTTATACAACATTTACAATATAAGGAAATCAGGAATAAGCAGTTGGGTGAATGGTGTAGCACTTGCCCTGTGGTAGGTGCGACCCGAGTTCGCGTCCAGAGTATTTCATAGTATTCTTGGCATTGGCTTAATTTAGTAATTCCCTTTATTAATTTGATTAATTCTCAAATTAAGAATATTCAAAGAAATGGAAAATAAATGGCATGAAAAGTTATTTGCTTTCTCTAGTAATCCTTCATATATTACTAATTGCGTGGGGATTGAACCCTGGACGACCGGGTGCAAGTCCGCCACATTAACTCGAGACTATCTCCCTGATTATAAAACTATGGTCAATTAAAATATGTTACGCTTAATGCTACTTATGCATTCAACAGTTCAGCGATTTTTTTTTGCCAGGCAGCCTCCCTCTTTCTATTAATGGTTACGGTGTTCCCTCCCTCCCTGAGTTATTATATGCGTGTACTCCTCATAGACCTCCACAAGCAGCTTCTGTTCGCCGCTGGAAAAGATCCCGCTCTGTCCTTTTCGGACATTTGATCCATGATTCGACATTCACGGTTCTGGGCTGGTTACATATCTCGTGAACGTGCGTAATCCATGATAACGTTAGCCTGGCGTGAACTAACCTGGGGGGTATTCCATCAAATTAGATTAAGCCCAGTTAGAACTAGCACCAACTTCCACTTGAGGCTTAAGCCGTTCCATCAACGCAGTTCAGCTGCGCCTTGCTCAGGTTAGTTCAAACTAGGCTAATGTTATCGTGGAGGTAAACCTGTTATAGGTAAACCTCTTTGGGAAAAAAAAATTTGCCGTCCGCGGTTCAATTCCCACGCAATTAGTAATATAGGAAGGATTACTAGAGAAATCAAAGAACTTTTCATGCCATTCATTTTAAATTTCTTTGAATATTCTTAATTAGGGAATTAATCAAATTAATAAAGGGAATTACAAAATTAAGCCAACGTCAAGAATACTATGAAATAGCCTACTCTGGACGCAAACTCGGGTCACGCGTACCACAGGGCAAGTGCTAGACCATTCACCCAACTGCTGATTCCGTTATAATACATCGATTTGTATAAAAATGTGTTGAGAAAATAGCCACAGTAACAATAGATAGCAATTCATTAAATTATTTTATTTGCATAATTTAATCTTAGACCCTTAGTGAAAATATACGTTGTTGTTTGTACTTCATATATGTACATTTATGACAAAATCTTGAGGACTAGGCTTGGCGGAACCTTCTGATGGTACACTTCGACAGATGCAACACCGCTCAAGTTAGCCTGACAGTTATGGTGCATTCCAGGCAACCCGTAACCCGTGTTTTCACAACCTACCCGTGAAAGTGCCCTGGAACGGCAGTCAAACCCGCAACTTACTACCAGTGAACTCGTACCAGATCGATGTACTCCCAGTTCCAGCTCGTAACTTACGTGCTAAAAAGTGTCCCTGGAACGCAGCATTAACCTGCTACCGACCAGGTTAGTTTGGTCGGATAAGTTGCCATGGTTACTTAGCGGAGATTCCCTTAAGTCACGTTCATGGAACGCAACTCTAGCTGAAATAAGCCCAGCTTTGCGCTTAGCTTGGTTGATGGAATACCCTCTGAGCAAGACGCGGCTGAACTGCGTTGATGGAACGGCTTAAGCCTCAAGTGGAAGTTGGCGTTAGTTCTAACTGGGCTTAATCAACTAAGCGCCTCTTTCGTTAGCGACTTTGATGGAATACCCCTCAGGAGTGTGTGACATGTTAGCATGCCCGAGATCTGTGTGTGGAGATGGCTAATTTGTGCACATCGATTGCTCAATGCACAACAGGTGTGCAGACCCACCCAGCCCCAGAGTCCAGTCAGTCTGATTGGGGCCAGGTGAGGCTGCTTAAACCAGCTAGCATCCACACACACTCCACAGTTACCTGTGAGGTGAGATATAAAGGGGGTTACATATTGCCTCCTTGAAAAATAATATAGTCTTATTTTGGAAGACGATGAATAGGAACGGGTGTTTAAAATGATGACCACCCAAAACAATAGATTGAGTTGTTAACATGATGCTCCTCCTCACAGGCTGACACAAGTTTCTTGATGTTACTTTTATTTGCCTATAGAGGAACATGGAAGGTGTTTTTTTAATGACCATGGCCTTAGATGTGTCTTTGTACAAGTTGAACTCAAAAACATAAATGATACAGTGACCGATATAAAATAATAACGCACCTCAAGCAAGAATCCATGACCACCCTCTGCCATTAGGACCCTATAAAGACCCGTAGGAACAACAACACACACACACACACACACACACACACACACACACACACACAAATGAAGTTAATTGTATGGTTACTTGGTTGTAACTAATTTTTTATTAAATTTTTTTAACAAAGGGCATAATACAGGGTTAAACATTCAAACTCACCATTCTTGTGACGTCCGTCTTGGCATATGGTGATGGCTGACTGAATACATCTTGTATCCACCTAGAGGTGTGTGTTGACAACGGCGTCAATTAGTCACGCAACCTCTGCAACGGAACGGTGTGAACCCCTTGACCTGTGAACCTCACCAACGCTCACGTTCATCCATCAACGGCTTCAAGAAAGCCTCTTTTAAGGAATCGCACCACTGCAGAGGGATGCTGGGTAATGAATGTGGATGACTTGCAATTATGGCTGCTGTGGTTATACTTTAAAATTGGCAGGGCTTAACGAGAGAGAGAGAGAGAGAGAGAGAGAGAGAGAGAGAGAGAGAGAGAGAGAGAGAGAGAGAGAGAGAGAGAGAGAGAGAGAGAGAGACGAGGACTAGACCAGATTTTTTGAGGTGCCGTTACCGAGACCCAAGCCTCAAATCAAGACATGGAAGTAAACAGAGAGAGAGAGAGAGAGAGAGAGACATTTAAAGCAGTAGATAGAAAGCCAATATTGAGTATATTGTAACGAAACACAGTATTTTCAAAATGAAAACACAGTTTTCAATGTTGATTCACCTAGACAAACTCCCTGTAAACCCGTCCAGGTACCCCGGGTCTGGTTTGGGAGGCCTGGGGTTGAGTTTCCCTGGAGGGGCGCGGGGGACATGGTTTAACCTGTGGTGAGGGCACAGCGACGGCTGCAGTCACCGGAGGAGCTTTGGGCGCTGACCGCAGCCGGCGGTGAGCTTCTCTGCAGAGAAAGGCAGAGCTCAACTTATATGAGAGGGAAGAGGGCTCAAGGGGATTTCTGTGGGTAAATAAAAACAGGGAGGTGGGCGTCACGTCAGAGCCCAGACAGCCTAGACTTCTGAATCGTATCGTATAGCGACCGGGGTTGGAATTTGGGAAGAGCACCAGGAAATAGACATAGCTCAAAAAACACAAAAGAAGGCACCACTAATACCTGAAGCATCAGAAGTGTGAGATTAGACGCCATTCACATACAGAAGGTATTCACACACAAAGATAAGGAGCTCACCATGCACTCGACGGATTGTAGAGCTACCACCATCACAGCCCCCTGTGTACTGCCACTGCATTCTTCCCTTAATATCGCACATGCTTTCCTTCAGAAGGACCTTGTTAAGAGATAATTATGTTAGTCTGTTAACACAATTGTGCTAACTCCATCACCACAAGAGGAGAGAGAGAGAGCAGGTATAAAAGGGGGGGAGAGAGAGAAATGAATGTGTATAGAATGAGTAATGGAGAGGATAGAGATAGAGAGAGATGGCTTGAGAAGAAAGAGAGGGAGAGAGATAGACAGAGAATTAGGAAAGAGCGAGGGTGAAAGGGGGGTCTGGAGAGAGATAGACAGAGAGATAGCTATAGGATGAGAGAGAGAGACAGAGAGCGAGGCCGAGGGAAATGGGGGGGGGGGGGGGGTAGAGAGAGAGAGAGAGATTGCAAGAGAATGAGGAGAGGAGAGCAAGAAGGGGAGTTTCACAGAGAGACGGAGAGAGCATGAGGATGAGAGAGTGATGAAGAGAGAGGGATACACGGTATAAAGAGAGGGAGCAGGGGAGACGGATGATAACTTCTCCCGCCCGGCCTACTGCTGGGCTGCTAGCTCAGCCAGCCTTCACTCCCCCCCCCCCGGTCGACACTCACCCGGCCCGGCCGCGGGCCACCTCGGGCGGGGCCCGGGGCCCGGGGCACGCGGCTGCCTGAGGCCCGCGGCGCAGAGAGGCTTATCAGCTAGCAGAGCCCATAGCGTCTCCCGTCGGGCTGGCAGGCGGAGTCAGTGATTAACGCTACGTCTGGGTTACCCGCTCACAGTCAGCGTCCCGCTCTCTCTCTTGTGACAAAGAGCGGGTTTGTTTGTCCCTTCTAAGGACCCGTCAGTCAAGGCCTGCTAAATCAAATCTTTGTCTACGATTCGATGGACTGTTTTACTCACTCAGGCCATGTCAGAACCCCCGCACTCACTCATTCATTCGCTCTCTCCTCGTCTCCCAATGCCCACAACGACAGCTGGCCCTGCCAGCCATCATTCCACTTCACTTCCTTAAGCCTCATCTTTCCCCCACCACCGCCCGTCCTTACTATTTCAGTTCATTCCATGTCTAATAATAAAGTGTGTGGGCCCATTGATCCGAGGCAGAGATCAGAGGGTGGGAGATGTTCCTAATTCATAAACGCCTGAGAAAAACACACACACACACACACACACACACACTGTTTGATCAAAGCCATCACGTCTCTTCGCCTTTGTCCGCAACACAAACTCATTTGAGCTGACATCAGTCCCTCAAAATAACCGCCTTCTCAGACTCTTAACGTTGTTTGACATCTGACCCCTCCCCCCCACCCCCCCAGACACGCCTCCTGGACCGCCCCGTGCTGACAGGCTCTGACTTTTTCGTCGGTTTCGTCGGAGTCAGAGGAGTAGATCGATCATAGGAAGAAGACAGACGGACAGACATATAGTCTGTAAGCCAGGCAGACGGGTAGATAGAGGATAGGAAGAAGACGGACGGACAGACATATACATCATTCTTGGTTAGATAATTAAATTATATTTTATTAGAATCTGGATTTTTCTGGCTACAATTTCTTAAACAAGTCTATATATATATATATATATATATATATATATATATATATATATATATATACAGACAGATAGATAGACAGAGTAAGCTTTTTGTTACATCAGAAGCTGGTGATATCCAATCTCTTCAGAGGAGGTACAATACTGCAGATCTTCCCCATGTTGTCGTCTCTAGGGCTCCATTTGCATCATATATTGTCTTAAAACTGGAGCTTAAAAAAAACGTCCTGGAATTTGTTTTGCAGTGAAAATGAGACTTCAGCAATTTCAGCCTAGAGTTTGTATCGGCTCAACTAAGTGACAAAAAGTAATGCCGCAATGCTTTGTTTGGGTCACTGCACATAATAGGCTTACGCACATGATCTCCTTCTCATCCCTCTCTTTCTCCTTCTTTCACTCGCCCTCTCCCTCTCCCTCCCTCTACCTCTCCTTCTCTCACTCTCCCTCTCTCTACCCCTCTCTCTCCCTGTCCCTCTATCTACCTACCTCTCTCCCTTTCTCTCCCTCTCTCCACCTCCCTCTCTGCCTCTCTCTCCCGCCCTCTCTTTGAGGTTTTTCTTCAAGGTCTCCTCCACTGAAACAAGTGTTTGATTTCATTCAGTTATACCTGAGGGAGACCAAAACAGAACCGCGCAGGTCAGACAAGGGGAGCTGTAGAGTTTAAGTACGAGGGATTGAGTGTAACGGATACGCAGACAACGGATAATCTGTTCTACTTATTACTGTGTTGAAATGAAAAAACTCTGCAGGTTGGTCAGCTGGAAAGACCAATGGGGTGGGAGAGTTTTGTGGTGCGGTTTCAAGGAGAAAGGTTGTGGGTTTGAAGCAGTCTGCCCATATGCATCCACGAGCAAGACACCTCGACCCCCAGTCCCCACCCTGCACCTCAAAGACATGCATCTAACATAATCACCCTTTAAATCACATTGGAAAGAAGCATCTAGATAGTGGGATATCTAGTAGTGAAGAGTCACGAAGGAGTAGAGAAAGAACATATAATCTGTGGATCTCATTCATTTGCATAGTATTAGTCAACAGCACCCGGGCAGAATGTGAACGAGGACCGGAGAGATGGAGGCGAGACATCTTCTTGGGAGTCGTTCTGCATGCCGGCCCTGCAGACGTTAAACCCTGCGTTTCATCGTCTGTTCCGCTTTGTGAGAGAGCAGCCAAATAAAAAAAATGAGTAGAAATCTGAAAACAGCCATGTGGTGATGCATGTTTATCGTTTGTGACCTTTGATTCGGGCATATTCACATTCAAGAGCATGGCTTAGATGCTAGCCATGCGCAGCCCATCAACTCTGTGCTCTGATCATTCCAGCAACAAGGCCCTAGTCTGGGTCTGGAGATGGCAGAAGCACACATGAATCATAAATAAACAGCCCTATTGATCCTTCGGAAAATGGAGCAACATTAAAAAATCATTAAAATCCTGACTTTGTTTGAAGGGAATGGATTGGATCGAATGGACGAGTTCCCAGGTATTTCGGTTCCCCATTTTGCATTCATTGTCATCCTTTCCATCATTCTTTTCATTTTGCCGTGGTTGAACAGAACGGCGAGATGCGGAGAGGTGGGCTTTTAAGCCGCCACGCACAAGGTTACCGCCGTCACGAGGGCCACGCGGGCTTTTGTTCTCCGCCTGCTGTCCAAATCAAAGTGGAGACGACACCTCTGTGAGTCATGCCCTCATTGTGCTGCCGGAGACACAGACAGAGAGGAGCTTAAGCACTTTACACTTTATCTTTCCCGAGGTCGCCCTGGCGAGCCCTGGAGAGGCCTAGCAGGACTCGCTTTTTCAACAGTCTGTAGAGCATTCAACACTCAACTGGACGGACAAATGAACCTTAATGTGTCACGTTGAATCCCTGCGCTTGTAACCGAACAAACGTCAAACCGACACAAAGAGAAATGGAGGATGGAAGTGGTTGCTTTTAGCCCGTGTCTGGAGGAGGAGTCAGGGAGCCATAAGTGCCGCAGTGTCTCTGCTTCTGAAGAATGAGAGAACCAAGAATGCGAGAACTCTTGCTCACGGACGCCTAGCACACCGAATACCTGGGGTGAACCCAGAAGATTTCTGTTGGAATCCAGGCAAACAACCCAACCACTACTGATCTATCCTGACTACATGCAGCTCCCCTCACGCACGCCAACACACTGACCTGTGTACAAGTAGCGTGTGTTTGAACCTGGAACTCTCATTGGTCAACACGTGTTACTGCTCTCACTCAATCCATTTCATCCACGTACATGCTCTCTCCCGCCTCCGTCCATGTACCAAGCAAAAGGTCAACGTAGAAGAACAATTACAAAGGACGTCGTTGAAGGTGATGGATTCTAGTAAGTGGACAGCTTAACAGCCTCGTCGTCATCTCGTGTGAAGATGCACTTATTCTCTCACTGGTTTCTTTGTGTCCAGCGGGCTGAGAGAACACGGGTTGCACCATAAGCCTGGCATCTTTCTATATCTATATATATTGCTATGTTTCTTCACCTATTGTAATAGCTGTCCTGTGCAGACCAGAGCAGGCTGTTCTGTACATGCCCATCGGTGTGTGGAGAGATCTACAACTCTGATCTCCATGGGCCGTGCCCGAGGTCAAGCCCTGCGTCAGATGCAGCAGATAAACACACAGAACCTTTTGTTCTCTCACCTGCGTGAATCCGCCGTTCTCCCCACCCCTGCACATTATTATTACGACCATCCCAGGGGCTGGAGATGTCCCCAGGTACCTGTCTGACTTGTGGACTTCCAGTGAGATGGATTTCGGCCTATTTCACGTCCAACAGTCAAAAGACTATCTAAACAAAATGACCAAAGTGCCAAACGAGCAATTTTTTTACATTTTGTTGATTAGGTTCGTACTGCTGTTCTGCGTGACGCATCCACTCCAAGGCAGTCCATTCTTCACATTCTCTTTCATCAACATTCAAGTGTGTGTGTGTCTACTCCACTTAGTCAATAGCTTAGCTCAAATAGTACAACGTGTACTGCACCATCCTTCACCCAAGATGTGGTGTGTGTGTGTGTGTGTGTGTGTGTGTGTGTGTGTGTGTGTGTGTGTGTGTGTGTGTGTGTGTGTGTGTGGAGTGGTGGGGGGGGGGGGGTCTGTCTTTGAAGATGAGCCATTGCATGAGGACAGCTCTGCAGGCTGCAGGGCTGCACTTTTCAAATGACGTGTGCGGAATACTGGGCTGCATGGAGACGTTGGGTGGTGGTATGGGGGGGGGGGGGGTGGTTGGGGGGGGGGGGTGGTTGGGTGGGCAAGGGGTGAGGTTATAAAATGAAACATGACAGCACTGTTAGGGCTCCAGCTGTGTGTGTGGGTTGTGTGTGTGTGTGTGAGGCGGGGGAGGGTCGCAACACTCTTAAAGTACTTTCCAGGCTTTCTTTATTAGTTTTTTAAGGGTTTTTTGGTGGATGGCTTGTGTTTGTTTACACTGTACCGTGCCTCAAAATATGAAATTAACATTTGCAGAAAAATTCCATATCATCTGAACACAAATACTTCTTCACTCTTTTTTTGTCTTTGCAAGAATGTTCCCGTCGTCGACTAACACAGCACCAGGAGCCGTTAGTACGACAACAACAACATCAACAACAACCAGTGTTTGGCAGAGAAAGACAAAAAAAAGTTAGGATGGAAACTATGCTGTGGTCTCACAGATCAGATGTAGATTAACACCTCAGGTCTGACGGCAGACAAGCTCACATCTGGGTTAACGATGCATTTCACTACCCTTTGCTTCCTATTTGTATTGACCAATCGTGTTGCTGGAGGCACAAATCTCTAAGCTGATCATTGGCGAACATAACTCAACCAGCGGTTGTGAAACGTGAACGAGTCTATGTATCTTTTACTAATCTATAATTTTCTTTTTATTGTATGACAATGTTTATATGTACAGCACTTGGAGTCTGCCTTGTGTATGAAAAGTGCTATATAAATAAAGTTGCCTTGCCTTTCCTATGCAAAGGTTTCAAATCAACATTGTGCAGACTTGCCACTGCAGAAATACACTAGAAATCCCCTTCTGAAAGAACCATCCCCTTCCGTGAATGGTTGTCCTTCAGTGGACACCAGGGCATGGCTCTGCCCCTGGCAGTGTGGCGGTTTCCCGCCCAGGTTCTGCGGCGTCTCCCCGAAGTAGTTCTGCTAGGACACAGAGGGACCGCTGGATCCCAGATTAGCTGCGGCGTTGATCTGAAGTGTGAGAGAAACACCTCGGCGCCGCCCTGAAGGAAGCCCTAACACCTCGTCTAATGGACTCTAATGATATTAATTGGCTCCAGGACGGGTGATAAGACTCTGAAAGGCACTGGAGCATATCTCAGGCCTCCAATTCACCCCCCTACTTAACACTGGAGGGGGGAGGGAGGGGACGGAGAGAGACCAGAGTGATGGGAGAGGGGGAAAGAGAGAGAGAGTGAAAGAGAGAGAAGGGGAGAGAGACAGAGGGGTAAAAAGGGAGAGAGCACAAGAGGGAAAGGAGAGAGTGTGATGGAGAGAGTTGATTAAATTCAACAAAAGCAGGATAACAAAAGAGGATCTGGAGGAGACATGCACGCATGCAGACATTTATTCAGAAAATGATTTGGGAATTGTGTGAAGACATAGTGGAGCGATGCTTTCACTTACTTTAATTCATGTATTGTATTATATATATATATATATATATATATATGTATGTGTATATGTATATGTATATGTATATATGTATATGTATGGTAACACTTACCAAACATACACATATTTAAGTGTTACCATATATATATATACGTATATTCTTTTTTTGTATGTCCTGTATATACTGTATTTGTTTCAAGTCAAGTCAACTTTCTTTCAACTTTGTTTAAACCTATAAAGATGTACAGTAGTTATTTTATCGACAACTTGCATAATCGGTTCTTTCAACGTCAATATGTAATAAACAAACGTACTGCAACACGCTGTGTTCCTCTACTGATGTGTTGCTTTTAAATACATGTTTAATGAACACATACAACAGCGTACCTACTCATTTTTCCCTGGTCTTGTTCAAAGTGTTTGACACGCTGTTTATTGTCTCCCTCGATTACCATGAACCCTCCATCAGGCTGTGCTCGAGGAAACTGTGAAGACCCGCCGCCCCGCTGCCATCACACCACATAACCTCCTCCCAGTGTTGTGAGCTGCCAACAAAACGAATGTGCGTCCTTCATCGTGGCTCTTTGTGGCACCACACTGGCGGTGTGCGTGCGTGCTTTCATGCAGGCGTCGACCGAAGTTGTGAAGCACAACACGAGGCGGGGAAGTTCCAACTACAGCGCATCTCGCTAATCGATGTTCTTCTATGGCGATAACATATCCAATTCCAGATGTCTCTCCTGGTATCATCTGAAAGCAGATGTGCTTATTAGATCCAGTGCTCTTACAGCGCCATAAAAAACTGTTTTGTAAATCAAAGACAACATTAAAGGGGTAGTTTTGGACATCAGACCTCATTTCCAAGTGAGCCAGTGTGTTATTAATCATTGGAGACAGTTTTCAACACTATTCATTCAGTCCTTCTAGTTGCAGAAATCGCTGGTGCTAGGCTAGCACAAGTCGAGGGGAACTGCTAGCCTGCCAATAAAAAACACTCCACAGTACACCCGAGGCAACCCAATTATAACGCCAGACCATCGATGTAAATGTCTGTGTTGATAGAATAATGTTAGAAATAAAACTACCCTTGCATCGCATTGCATTTAGTTTATAATCCCTGTAGTTGGAAGCAAGCTATGGCAGCGGTGGACTGATATTACCTGGAGTGCGCTTCTCTGTTTACCTTCTGCTGTAGTGAATTGGTTGCTACACCGGAGCAAAGTGAAATTCCGCCGCTGCTTAGAAAGTAGTCCCTCAAAATGTAATGCGATCATTGCGATACAAGGATTGTTTTATTTCTAACATTATTCTATCAACACAGACATTTTACATCGATAGTTGGGCGTTATAATTGGTTTGCCTCGGGTGTACTGTGGAGTGGGTAAAATTGTTTTTATTGGCAGGCTAGCAGTTCCCCTTGACTTGCGCTAGCCTAGCACCAGCGATCTCTGCAACTAGAAGGACTGAATGAATAGTGTTGAAAACAGTCTCCAATGATTAATAACACACTGGCTCACTTGGAAATGAGGTCCGATGTCCAAAATTCTGAACTACCCCTTTAATATGTAAATACTACATGTTATTAACTCAGTCGTGTTGTTTCTAGCCTTCATTATATACTGCATGGTCAATATTCTTGTTGATGATTTGCATTTGTTTTTCTTGGAGCTAACTCGCGGATGGGAGGTTCTTGAACACACCTTTTAGTTATACCGATTTATAACACTGCCAATATAATAATAATAATAATAAATAGATTTTATATAGCGCCTTTCAGGATACTTAAGGTCACTTCACAAGAGTGGGAGGTGAGAGTGTGTGTGTAGGCGAGTGAGTGAGTGCAAATGCACAAGGCGCTGGGTGGGGTCGTGGGTTAGAGGCCATAGGCCTCAGAGAAAAGGTGTGCTTTGATGTGCTTTTTAAAAGTCTCCACGGAAGGGGCACAGCGGATGTGGGGGGGGGGGGGGGGAGCTGATTCCACAGAGTGGGGGCGGACACGCAAAAGGCCCTATCCCCAAAGGTCTTAAATCTAGTGCGGGGAATTGCCAGCTGGTCCTTGTCAGAGGACCTGAGGGACCGCAGGGGCATGTAAGGGAGGAGGAGGTCAGAGAGGTAACGGGGGGCCAGAGCATGAAGGGACTTGTAAGTGAGGAGTAAAATTTTGAATTTAATGCAGAACTTGACTGGTAACCAGTGGAGCTGCATCAGGGTGGGGGTGATGTGCTGCCAGGGCTTAATCCCAGTTAACACCCTGGCAGCTGAATTCTGCACATATTGCAGTCTGTCCAGGGTTTTAGAGGGGAGACCGGTGAGTATGGCGTTGCAGTAATCCAGGCGGGTAGAGATGAAGCAGTGGATCAGGGTTTCGGAGTCTGAGAGTGAGGGTCGGAGTCGTGCGATGTTCTTCAGGTGGTAGAATGCAGATTTTGCGACATTATTAATGTGGGACTGGAATGATAGGGTGGGGTCCAGGATGACACCCAGGTTTTTGAGCACAATTCACGTGTCAGGGCCAAAAACACATTTTTGGTCAAAAAGTGATTCTCTCGCTCTGAAAAGCATTTTGCACGCATAAAAACTGGAAAAGTTAATAACTCAGTCACTTTCAATGCAAACGTGTAACTGAGCTTAAATAGGGTTATTTATGCCATTGCGCACCATTTGAAAGTGGAGAGCATTAGTTTTGAGCATAATTCACGTGTTAGGGTCAAAAACACATTGTGGGTCAAAACATGCTTTTCTCGCTCTGAAAAGCATTTTGCACTACGGGTGATGGGGTAATGGAGCAGCCATCCACTTCCAGGAGAAGATCCCCAACCTTCCTGAGCAGTGGCTTGGGGGCCACCACTATGAGCTCAGTTTTATTGCTGTTCAGTTCTTGCAGACAGTTGATGAGTGGACCAGGCGGGAGCTGAGTGGAGGGTTTGGTGCTGATGTATAATTGAGTGTCATCGGCATAGCAGTGGAAACTGAGACAAATAATTTGGCCAAGGGGGAGCATGTACATGGTGAAGAGGAGAGGGCCGAGCACAGAACCCTGCGGTACGCCATGATTGACTGGAGCCAGGGTGGAGTTGGCATCTTTCAGGGTGACATATTGTTTGCGGTTGGAAAGGTAGGATTGAAACCAGGAGAGAGCTGAGCCCCTGAGGCCGATCAGAGAGACGGGTAAGGAGGATGGAATGGGACACTGTGTCAAAGGCTGCGGATAGATCAAGGAGGATAAGAATGGAGATGAGGCCATTGTCGGCGGCAGTAAGAAGGTCGTTGGTGATTTTAGTAAGGGCGGTCTCAGTACTGTGTCGAATTCTGAAGCCTGATTGGAGGGGTTCAAAGAGCACATGGTGGGACATGTGATGTTGAAGCTACGAAGCCACTGCTCTTTCCAGGAAGGAAGGTTGGAGATCGGACGATAGTTGTTTGGGTCATCAGGGTCCAGACCAGGCTTTTTCAGGGTGGGAATAACTGCTGCTATTTTGAAGCCTGAAGGCACCACACCAGAGTCCAGTGAGCAGTTGATGATGGCGGCAATAGAGGGACAGATGACAGGGAGGCAGGTCTTCACCAAGGTGGTAGGCATAGGATCCAGCTTGCTGGAAGAGGTCTTAGCTTTGGACACCAAGTCATGCACCTGGTCAGTGTCCAGTGTGGTGAAAGAGGAGAAACAGCACTGCAGTGGACAGGCAGTACGGGTGTCGACACCAGGATGGGGGGGAGTAGAAGATGGTGGCGTAGAGTGTTGCAGAAGGTGGTTGTGAATGGAATCCACCTTGTTTTGGAAGAAATCCAAAAACCTGGAGCACAAGTCTACAGCGTCAGTCGGTTGGGGAGCATCGGGGGGGCGCAGGAGTCGGTTGATGGTTGTGAAAAGCTTTTTGGGGTGGTTTTGTTGGTTGTTAATAAGCATGGAGTATATATATACACAAATCAATGGGGTCTGGCATATCTCTCTCACATATCCTTGTTTTTTCTTTACACATTCATTAATACACTCATTATTTACTATTTACTATTAGCACTAGACACATCATCCTCATCAGATACATGTGATTTCCCCCAAACTGATGGAAACAATCGTAGATGATAGAATTGACACAAAGTAGAAGTATTACTATTATTATTATTACTAGTTCAGAGCCCTCATGGCGGGCTTCTTTTGAAGCCCAGTATCAGCAGCGTAAAGGCATCTCAAGCAGACTATCCCAGAGATTGCCTCTTAAACCTTCCTACCTTTTGCTGGAAATCTGCCTACAGAGGCCAGGTGAATCTCTTCTTATTAGATTACAAAATTGTCTATCAACCTATTCAGGGAAAAGCCAATGGCTTTCAGACAAGGCTTCAAACAGCGGGCTTTGATCTGAGCCTAATGGATTCCTATTCTGTTACCCCAGCAGCAGTTCATAATCCTATTTTGTTAAATATAATCCTCAGAAAAAAATCTCAACACAAAAGGTAATTTCAGAAACAGGAAAATGCATCAACATTCACAAGTGCATTGCTAAAGGTAACTGATAGCTTACATGTAAAGGTCTATTGTTAGAAGTAATGCCAGATCACTGAGTACAACAAAGACAACAGAGTCCGGTCAGCTGAGCACACAGAGAGACGGGGGGGGGGGGCCTTTTGGTCCGGACAACTCTGTCCCTGTGTCTTAATACCTAAGACACAAGAGAGCATTTAACATGTGCAAAAGGGGAGAATCTAAGTTCATTTTTAATCAATTTGAACGCGTTTTTTTTATTGAGATTTACTTTTTCTTTTACATTATTTATGAGCAGAAAACAAACACACACAAATCCTCTATATTGTGCTGTGGATGTTTTCATTATGTCCTTATTTCAGTGTCAGTTTTCAGATAATGCAAAGATACACTAAGATGGCTGAACACAATCAACCCTGTGTGCATAGGCGTACACAATGAGTGTTTCTGAGCTAATGAATGCACCAATCAGGCGGAGGGAAAGTGCATTCCCATGGGCCGCTGACCTAGCCGCCGCTTATTAAATGCAGGAAGCATGAGTGATACGCCCGCTGATCGACTCTGATGCCTACCCCCCCCCCCCCACCCCCACCACCAAACCCCTCAACACACACACACAGCAACATGTACACACACACACACACACACACAGGAGCGCACACACACACACACACACACACACACACATAGATTATTATCTAATATTGTCCAAAACCGCAATAGTTTCTGCTTAATCTACGAAGCAAATGAAGCAAACACAAAGTACACAATATGCCTTTGCGGCAGGACAAGTGCTGCAGTTATTTGAATTACACATCATCCTTTTCACAATGTTCCTCTCTCCCCTAACTCAAATGATGGATCCCACAAGTCAAGGATGGATTGTGCAGGTCAAAAGTACTTCAATGAATGAATAAACTTTGTTAAAAAAAAGCTGGACAAGGATTTACTCCGGCTGTCATTGTGAAGAGCAATTCCTCCTTCTCGACATTTATTTATTTCCTCTCCTCCAATCCTCCTCCTCCCCCACCCCCCTACCCCCCCTACCCCCCCCGGGCACCTAGTGTCATGATTAACCCGGCCGTTGCTCTGAATGCAAACCCTGGCCTCAGCTCTATCTGCTGACGCATCTATTGTATCCACTTTTTAGTCATGGAGCGTTTGGCTTGATAAAGGATTCAAACTCTCAGATAAGTTTTAATTAAATGCCACAGCAACAGCCAAAAGGACGATTAATGAATTATCAATGCCTGTAAAAAAAAGTGGCCACAAAAGAGCGATCCATTAAAACTTTAAGAGTGTAATTAGAGTTCTGTACTTCCTGCTAAGCGATGTGTGTCAGCCTCACAAAAGGGGTCTTGATTCACTCCGAGACATACGCTGGCTGTGTTCTCTTCGTGTGTGACAGGGTGACACACGTGTGCTAAGCTGTCATCACGTGTCATATTTGAACGTATGTTCCTGGTGGTTTATTGCACTGAATCCCTGCAGCGCTGACAGGCCAGGAGATGTAAAGTGTGAAGGACGCAGAGTGGTTGTGAGAAGTTGAAAGGCAGCACTGAGGAGCAGAGGGAATGTGAGGAGAGGAGTGGATGGAAGTGGGGAAACTGCTTGGTGTCTTATTTAATAATGGATTCTTTAATGTATTTAATATCAGGCTGATCAATTGTCTGCCTCGAGTGATGGTTCCTTAGATCAGGTTGAAGGGTTGACTTGGAGAAACTTATTTTTGCATATTTAAATGTATACTTAGGAATTACTTTTTAATATTGTATCCATCCAGTCTCTATATGTCTAGCTATATATTTTGATCGACGTCTATC
This sequence comes from Micromesistius poutassou, assembly GCF_964030765.1. Taxonomy (NCBI): domain Eukaryota; kingdom Metazoa; phylum Chordata; class Actinopteri; order Gadiformes; family Gadidae; genus Micromesistius; species Micromesistius poutassou. Next base: position 12,773,101 of record NC_140292.1, on the reverse strand, counting down.
TATCTCACTGTCTTTGCTCCTGCCAAATCCGGATGGAAGTGATGCAGAAAACCTATTCTCCTGTGTGCAGATTTCTGTTATCCCTTTCATTCAGTTTTATTCTTTCTATTTCGGATGAAATCTGTTTTAATCGCTCGGTAGATCATACACTTTCCTCCAACTCGCAATTCAGTAGTATTTAGAAGGTTCTGGAAAAGGCTTTAGACAGGATCCAGATCAGACAGGTCTTCAGAGAGAAACAGGACATGAACTCACCAGATCAGATTGTCCCACGAGGCTGTAATATCCATGTATTTATAGATGAATTCTATCAATCAATGAATCGAAAACATGATCTCAGTTGAACTCAGACATTGTGGTCATGACTCGTTTCCCTTCCTCTCGACCCAGTAGTAGGCTCAGTGATGGCCCGCTCTGTTTACAATCAACTCCAGTTCCAAAAAATGTTATTCCAAGAAAAATGTTGGACAAACCATTTTATATCAACAATTTATGAATATCACGTTTTGTAACTGTTTTTGATTCCTACATCAAGTTATTTACAGATCACAGTTCCTATGGTTCTATCTGTTACATATCTATGTATCTACCTATACATAGATATTTACCTACCCTGCACTTCGCCATCTCTCTCTCGTTCGCTCTCTCTCTCTCTGTCTATCCATCAATTTTTCTACCTTATTCTAACTAATTATAGTGTACAACGTGTCCTGAGTGCTACTCAGGACACACCCCAGCAAACATCAAGAAGAAAAAGAAGCCTCTTTAAAAAAATATCGTAAACGTTTTAAAAAATTTGAATGAGTCATTTCCACATCTTTATTAACATATTGAAGGCAGAGTGTTTAGCGATATAGAGGGTATAATGACTTAGAGCTGATACAGATACGCCTGATGAATGCTTTTCTCTCATGCCCTGTCTCCCTCCCTTTCCCCCATCCCCTCTTTCTCCTTCCCGCCTCTATCTCCCTTATCCCTCTCTTCCCCATGGATCTCATTCGCTGTCTCCCCACCCCTCCATCTCTCATGCTCTCTTCCTGTACAACTCTCTCTCTCTCTCTCTCTCTCTTCTCTCTCTCTCTCTCTCTCTCTCTCTCTCACAGGGCTACGGTGTGCTTCATTACTATTCTTCAGAAGCGCTGGCTTCTCAGCGGATTACCGAGTCAATTTAGACTCTCTTCATAAGAGCCCGAGCTGCTCTAAAACACAAACACAGGAGTAGACCTCCTGAAGAAGAGTCAACATGGCTGCTCCTTTGTCCTCTGTCCTCTGTCCTCCTAATACTCTCGGTGGGAAACACTCAA